>NC_088609.1:33769678-34099678 GCF_036013475.1 Columba livia
TTAACGCAGATGCCAGCAGCACGGGTGCGGGGAAGGAGCGGGGTCTGCAGGAGCTCCTGCAGCAGGGGGCACTTGCTGGCTTTGGAGAGGAGCTGCTGGGGCTGGAGCTGGAGAGAGCAGGAGAAGGGGAAACAGCTGGAGGGTGAAGTGCAGGGGATCCCCACAGCTGCTGCTGCAGCTGCACAAGAGACAGCTGCCCCTCTGGGTGAGGAAGAGTCCCTGTGAGCAGCCTCAGCAGAGCAGATCACAAACGTGCACCACAGGGTCTGTGTCAGTGAGGAAAATTACTGTATGGCTGTAGAGTGTGTGTGTGTGGTGTGTATCTGGGAAGCCTCGTGCTGTAAGAGCTGTAGAACACCGATGTGTTCTCTTAGGTGCAGGATGGGCGAGCAACTGGAGCTACAGAATAGGAGGGGAGGAAAAGACAGACAGATAGAAGTGCCTGAACTCCACAACTTGCCTGGCAGTGCAGAGAGCAGGAACTGCAGTGAGTCCTGGGCCCTTGGGGAAATGTCACCCTATTTTGTGTCCCAGTCCCTCCCTGCTCCCTCCTCTTTCCTACTGTGCCCTTCTTCCTCTTCATCTCTTCTCCTTCTGTCCCTCTGCTGCTTCCTTGGAGTGCAGGGTTTCTCGTATCTCCCTCTCCGTCTCCACCTCTCTGTGTTCTCACCATCCCTGGTTTCTCTTTGTCGTCATTCTTGTCTGTTGCTCTGTCCTGCTCCGTGCCCCATCATTTCTCACGGTATCCCTCTGTCCTGCTTCCTGCGCCTATTCCTGCCCCTCTTCTTTTTTTCTCCCTCTCCATCTTGCTGCCCACCCCAGGATTTTTTCCCAATCTCTGTCCTGGCCCAACCCTTATTGTTCTTTCTCTCTCCTGCTCCCTCTCTGTCTTTCTGCCTGTCTTCCCTTTCCCTGTTCTTCTTTCTCCATCTCTGTCCAGATTACTGCCCCTTTTCCTTCTTGATGTCTTTCTGTCCTGTTTGTCTTTCTGTCTTCCTTGCCTGTTCCCAGTCCCATCCCTTCTCACTATATCTCCCTTGTCCAGCTGGCTCTGCCTTTTACTTGTCTTCTCTTCCTCTTTCCTGCTCCTCAGCCCTCTTTTCCTCTTCCTCCAGCTCATTGCTGCATGTTTTCCCTTTCCAGTCTCTTCATTTTGATCTGAACTTTGCTTTGTTTCTCAGTCCCTTTGTTCTGTTCCCTGCCTTTCTTTTTGTCTCTCCATCTGTACATACCCCTCCCTGTCTTTCTCTACCCCCTTCCTGCTTCTCCTCCTCCCCACTCCCCATCCCTCTGTCCTGCTCCTCAGCCCTGCTGTTTCTTCCTCCCTGTCTCATCACGGCTCCTTGTCCCTTTTTGCCTTGATCTCTCCATCTCTCCATCCTTTTCCCTGTGTGTTTCTTTCTCTCTGGGCTCCTCTGTCTTCTCTCTTGTCTCATTTGTCTCTTTCTAGTCCTCTGTCCTTCTCCCCAGCAACTTCAACTGAATGACCAAGTGTCCCTGCACTCTGGTGTTTCCTCATCCCTGCCCTGGGGAAGATCTGTGTCTGTATGGCTGGGGATCATTTAGGAGCTGGTCTCCTCCTGCAGACAGCAGAGCTGGGTGCAGCTACAGCAGAGGTTGTTCTCAGCTGCTGCTTATGCAGCTCGTTGGAAGAGTGGCTGTGGGCCTTCTTTGGAAGGGAGGTTTCTTGTTCTGTACTTACTGCTCCTCGGGACCCTGCACAGGAGCGGTGTTGGGGTCTGCAGGGACGGGTGGGACCTGCTGTGACTCCTGGTGAATGTGAACTCAACATGTCCTGATGGCCTCGAATGAAACCAGACTGACCGTAGATGGTTTTCTTGCCTGTTTCAGTTCCAAACTACATGTTTGGCACTAAAAAACATGAGACTTTGTGCTGTTTTTCAGACGTCAGTGGCTGCGAATCAGCTGAGAACATCACTGCCTTAGGTACCATGGCAGGTGGTCTGTGATCAGGGGTATGAACTTGCATGGCAGTGCTTTTATGAACATTTTATGGTGTTGCCACTTGAAAGCCCTTCATTTTCCTAGAAATTTTAAGATGGTATTTCTTATTCGGAGGTTCAGACTCTGGTTGGACTTGATGTCGAATGGTCCATATAATGGGGTCCATAAAATAAGAATCTCGCTTCCTTGTTGTTTTCTAACACTGTCTGAATTTGGTAAGCGAGAGCAAGAGTGGTTGACAGTGTCTGCTTTTGAGAGTAACGTATTCCTGACTCTCCCTCTTTGTATGGTGAAGGTTTCTGCCTGCACTATGATTTTGCTGGGCTGTGAGGCTGTGTTGGAGAAGCAGAGGTAAGAAGTGGTGGCTTTAAAGGCATTGAAGCTGTGGTAAAACTAGCAGGAAAAGCTAGTTTCTTCCTAGAGAGCTGCCTGACAAAAATAGTTACAAGGAAAGACCCTTGAAGTTGGCTTTTTTATTCTAACTTACTCTTAATATGGAGCTTTTGGTATTGATTGATTGATTGATTGATTGATTTCTGGGAAGCAAGAAGTGAGAGCCTGTGCACTCCCATAGGCAGCGCTGCCTCCCAAATAGGTGCACCCTTCTCCGCTTCTGTTCCTTCCATGCTCGTGTAGAAGAAGGCCATGCAGTAGTGTGCAGATGTGGTGATTCCAATGTGACTATGAGGTCACAGCCCCACGGTGACGTGCTGTGCTGTGTCTTGGCAGCAGTAGCAGCAGCATCGTGGTGCAAGCGTGGGGGCCATGGTCCTCACCCTCCTCCTCCTCCTGGTGTCCCTGCCAGCCCGGGACGCCCAGGCTGCTCCAGCCGAGCGCAGGGAGCAGGTGGGCGGGCAGGGGCAGCACCCAGCCCCGAGCAGCTCAGCAGGGCAGCAGTGGGGCCAGGGCTGGGGCTGGGGCCGGGAGAGCAGCCGGGCTGGGCTGGGCCGGGCAGGGCGAGCCAGGCAGCACCAGGGTGTGGGCAGGGGGCAGACGCCCCGCAGAGAGGGGAGAGGGGCTGCGGCTGCTTCAGGGGCATGTTCTGGGCAAGCAGGGGCTGAGAGTGGTGGCCCAGGGGCAGAAACCAGCACTGAGTCCCTGTGGGGCCCTCTCTGCCCCCCAGCCTCGTGCCACACGGCCCCATCCTAGGGCACGCTTGGAGCCTTTGGGCCTGTTTCAAATCAAAGCTGGGATTGCTTTGGCCCTTTGGGCCAGTTTTGAGCTCAATCTGGGCACATTTGTGCTCTTTGGGTTTGTTTCTGCCTAGATCTGGGAGTTCTTTGGCTTTGCAGTCCAGTTTATACCCAAATCTGGGGGTGTTTCGGCCACTTTTGGCCGTTTTTTACCCAAATCTGGGCATACTTTGACTTTTTGGTCCAATTTCACCGCAAATCTGGGGATGCTATACCCTTTTGGGCCAGTGGTGCTTTATTATTTCTGGCTCTTTTTACCAGATATATTCAGGTGCTTTTGCCCATTTTTTCCCCTAATGGAGGCGCTCTGATCCCAAATATGGGATGTTTTCACCTTTGCTGACAGTTTTGCACCCAAATGTGGATGTTTTGCCTCTTTTGGCCACTTTTTGCCCAAATACTCAGATACTTTTGCCTGTATTGGCCAATTTAGCCCCCAAATATTTGGAATATTTTGTCATTTTGCCAGTTTTTTCCCCAAATACGGCTATTTCACTGCAATATATGGGCATTGTTGTCCTAAATATGTTGTGCTGTGTTTTGTTTTTCTCTCTTCTTTATGTCCTCTTTCACCTGAAATGCAGGAGTATTGCTCTGTGAGCCTGGAAACCTCTCTGGTCTGTGCTTGACTCCAGGCCATGGCAGAGTTGATCGAGCTTCTCAGCTGGATCCTCGTTATGAGTCTTGGGGTGTCCCAGAGGTACGTTGTCACTGTCTGTCTGCTTGAGGGAATAAACACTCACGTTTTAATAGGTTATTCACGTGTGATTGTACCCAGGATCATCTCAGAGGCTTTTCAAAAGCTTTTTGTGCCTTGGCGGTGTTACACAGACAAGTCATAAATACTATTTGCCTGCAAACCTGCTAGGTCTTAGCAAAAAGGTCACCCATGTTCCATTTCTAGCTGTGGGAATGTACACCTTTGTATGTGTCCTGTGTCATTGCCTCACCCCCTCCCATCACTGCAGGTGACTGAGGAAGAAGGAGATCACAACATGCCATGGAAGCTCCTCACCCGTGTTTGACTCCCTGTTTGGTTCCTGCAGTCCACTGGCGATCAATCCTCTTGGTGTAATCCTGTTCATGAGCATGGGGACAATCCCAGGGTAAGTGTTCAGTCTTCACTGGTCACTGGCCTTTTGCATTTGTTAATATTTGGTTTATTATTTGTTAACATTTTCCTGCAATAGTTGCGCCTTGCAGTAGCCTGCAGGCTCTTTGCTAGAAGAAACATGGCTGATCATTTTTTGCCCTGGTGCTCCATGCTCCCATCTTAGTGTGGGTTTTCTTTTGTGTGTGTGAGAGGTCTCCTGGTCAGAAGGCCCTGAGAGGCCCCATGTTTGTCCATCTGGTCCTTGAGGGGTGTTGCATGTGGCCTGGACACAGTAGTTTGGAAGCTGCCAGGTCCCAGCCAAGGGCTCAGCAGCCCCTCTGCAGCTTTGACAATTTCAGCATGCGTCTGGGTCCCATGTTATTGCCTGACCCCTGTCCAGGCACTGCAGGTCACTGAGGACAAGGTAGATCACAACGTGAAATGGAAACACTTTTCCTTTCTCCTTGATTCCAGCCGTCCCTGTAGGCAGCGGCTACTTGACTTCTTGACTTGAGTCTGTCCGTGAGCCTCAGGGCAATTCCACAGGTACGACCTTGGAACAAATGTTAATTTTCTGTTCCTGTGAAATTTAGCTTGCTACTTTCTTGGCTGACGCTTGGTCACGCAGAGGGGAAGTGGGTCCGCCTCAGTGCTGTGCCCCAGAGGGCTCTGTCTTGCAAAGCTCTTTTCCAACTGCTCCATCTCTGTGCTGCTCGCAGTGCCGGCTGCCGAGCCAGCAGCAGGTTGGGGCTGAGTTTAGAGCTGGGTGAGCTCCAGGGAGTCCTTTCTCCCAACAGCTCCAGGCCTGGTTAGTGGCCACTGCAAGTGCTGGATAAATGTTGGCAAGATGCTCCTAACGGGAAGGGAGAGAGGAGCTGCCACTGGGATGGGTTTGGATCCTGAGGACACAGCGGTGGGTGACAGGGGTGGCCATTGCGGAGGGGCAGTGTGAGCTCTGGTGCTGCTGTCTCCAGGTTGGATCACCAGACCCAGGCCACCATGCTGGTTCACCAGATCTTTGGCGGATCCCTGTGGTCCATGGTGAGCGCTGGCTGCCAGGTTCTGGGCCTGTGACTCTCTGGGCAGCGGTTTCCCTGAGAGCCTTGCAGTAAAAAATCTTTTTGGAAAACTGCTGAGTGTGTGTAACTTACCCAGAGGTGCAGCTGGTCAGTCTTGTGGTTACTGTGGGTTGTGGCGTGTGTTGTAGCATGTGTTGTAGTGATGGAAAAAGCTGCTGGCTGGGGGCCCCCAGCTCTTTGCCACCAGCTGAGGAACCCATGTTGGCAGTTATGTACCAGCACTTGCTGTCCCAGCACACAGTGGAACTGCACGCTGTGAATCCTGGTGCCGACATCCCAGAGCCCAAAGCTGGATGGGGGAACACGGCAGCTTCCTGTGCTGTGCTGGGGTGGTGTTGGGTGCAGGTGTTGTGCCGGGGTGTGCTTACTGCTCTTGCTTTTGCAGTGAAGTTCTCAGTGTGCAAGAGCATCTGGGAGACCTCTGCCCCTTTCCTGGACCTGGTGCTGGAGATCAGGTAGTGGGGCAGGGTGTGGGTGGGGGGAGCTCTGCTCTTACAGGGGATGTTCCTGCAGCTGCACCGTTACTGCTCTCACGGCTGCTTAACTGCCAGTGTCAGGCAGGGTGCAGACAAGAGGGAAGCAGCTTCTATTGTGCTGCCTCTGTGTGGCAGAGCAGAGCCTGTTGCCTGAGCATGAGCCACAACTCCTCCATTGAGGCTCCATGGGATTGGGGACAGTACAGCTGTCCCTCATGGCATGCTGGCCAGTGCCTGGCTGGGGTCAGGCTCAGGGGTTTGGTGCAGTCTGTGGCCCTGTGCTCATGCTCTGTTTTATCTCTCGGGGCCAGTGTCTCTGATCAGGTGAAAAAAGCTATGACCAACAGCCCCATGTCTTCACCAGTGACAGGCCAGGTGAGTCTTGAAGGCTGTTCTGGGCCAGAGCTGCAGGGAGCTGCTGCCCCTCTGCCTGCTCTGTGAGGGCAGGTGGGCTGCAGCTTGGCAGGGAGGCAGGCACTGCACCCAATGGACAGGTGTGAGGGAGGATGGCTTGCAGGAAGGATCCTGCTCAGTTAAGAGTTGCTGTGTGAGCTTGGAGGGGATGGGATTGCAGTATCACCCTGTGTCCTTGGCACAGTGATTCAGCCTGGAGGCCCAAAAAGCTGCTCACCCTCCTGCAGCTGCTTCCTGTGCCCAGAACAGTTCAGAGCTCCTGCAACACCAGCAACACAAGTGGGGCCAAAGCAGAGCTGTCCTGGCAGAGCTCCTGGGAGAGCAAGCAGCCACCTACCTCACCCAAGCTGCTGCTGGAGCCCATCCCCAGCCAGGAGCCCAGGGGTTGTGGGGAGAATGCTGAGACCCTGGAGAGGGACTCCTGCAGCAGCAGTGCTGCCAGCCCAGTGCACGGCACAGCGGGGATCTGTCCAAAGCGTCCCAGAAGGCCCAGGGTGGAACCAGCACCTTCTGCACCTCTCAGGAATCAGACTGTGGCATGGACCTCCCTACTGGCTCCAGCACCAAGATGGCTGCACCCAAAGACTCCAAATTGGCAAAATTTAAATCCTCCCTGTTGGCCAGTGCTGCTCTGGAGATGAACATCACCATGTCTCCACCACCAGCCATGAAGCTGGTGCTTTCTGACAAAAAGTGAGTTTGAGCTTCTGCCTGGAGTCTTCAATAGGTGCCTTGTGTCTTCTGAGCTGGAGATTGTGTTGGGGAGAGTGTAGACTGGATGCTGGGTGTCTTGCTAAGCTGGAGGCAGACAGGGAGAGCCCCTCAGCCCCAGGGCTGCAGCAGTTGCTCTGGTTTGGGGTACAGGGCCAGGTCCCCGCTGTTGTTCCCATCCCTGATTAAGGTTGGAGAGATGCCTCCTGTCTTCTTGCTCAGGACAGAGGGGCGGCTGTGCCAGTCCCTGGAGCAGGGTGGCCTCACCAATCTTCTCTGAGTGTCTTGTCCCCTGGGGCGATGGGAGCAGGTGACTCCCCAGCTGGAAGCTGCAGAGTCTCCTCCTCCCCACGCAGGGGCTGGGACAGGCCCTCTGGGTGCCTCTGTGCAACCAGGGCTCAGGACAGTGCGCTGGGGTTTCTGTTGTTTAAATTTCCTTCCTTCCTTTTTTTGTTTCTGCTTCTAAGAGAAACCCTTCTGATTTGTTGACCACCCCCCACTTTCCTCTCCCCTTCTGTGTCTTTACCCTTCCTTTTTTCTCTGGGCCCACCTTCTTATTTTCTTCTCTTGGCTCATGGAAACCTCTTTTCTTTAGATCACCAAGTTTGTTGTTTTTTTTTTTCATGTCAATAACTGCAGCGCAGCATCCTGTGGAAGGCGAGCAGAAGTGACCATTGCACACCACCTCATTCACAATTGGCTAACCACACCTACCCCATGGACACCACCCACCCCAACTCCTTGGCCTTTTGGCAAGTCGAGGTAAGTGGTGCCAGTCGCTTCCAGGCTCCTGCACAGCAGCAAGGCCAGTAGTCCACGAGGCAACTGTCTGACATGGCAGGTGGCCCGGGGCAGTGATTTCAGCAGCCACCTCTCCTGTTCTCTTGGATTGGCTAAGATGGTGTCCTGGTTTTGCTAAAAACAAGTTTCTCTTTCAGTGAATTTTGCCTGTCAGCTAAAGCCTTCATATTAACTGCATTTTCCTGGAGAACCAGACACATGTTTTGGTAAACCTAGCAATGGAATGCAAACTTATTGATAAGCACGGATGGACATCTCACGAGAGGGGCGACGAGAAGCAAGTGACCAAGAAACTGACCAACTGTGTATAACATTCCATTCACGTGAATACTTCATATAAAAGTGGGAGATCACGAGGATCTCGTTCCCTTTTGCCCTTTTCCCTTCTGCTTATGGCCGACATTAGGAGAGGACCTTGCTAGTTGTCCCTGCAAACTGAGGCCTAGTGAGAGACTGAATCCAGCTCCGATTGGCTGCAGAGTCTAATCCAGGACTTTGGTTGCCAGCTCTGCAGTTGCTGAGACTTTCAAGATTTGTTTTGTATATTTCGTATTATTTTCTCTATTCTTATTAGTAGCATTAGTAAAACATTGTTAATTTTTTCCAACTCTCTTCTCTCAGTCCTTCTTTTCCCTCCTGATCGCCTGTGGGAAAGGGGGAGAGGGAGGGGCAAAGAGAAAGGGGGGAGTGGGGGGGGAGAGGGGGTTAACAATACATCTGCCAGGGTTTTATTGTCACCCCGCAATTTTAACCCTCGACAGATGGTAGCAGTTGGGTGCTGTGCTTGTGCACTGTGGAGTGTGGAGGAAGAGGGGGGCTCCTGCTCCTGACCTGGCCTTCAGATCATGTCAGCCTCTTTTCCTGTTCTGCAGGCTATCCTCATCTGCTCTCCGTTGGCCAAATCATGAAAAGCCGACCTTCAGCTTCATCCTCAGCTCAACCCTTTGGCTCCCAGCCTCCCCGTGACCACCTGTTCCACTGCCCACCCTTCACACCACCTTCCTCCCTGCAGCAGCGAGAAGGAGCCCAGCCAGGTCACCCCTGGTTCCTCCAGAAAGTGTCAGTGTAAACAGCACTGTGGAGCAGACAGCAGCCCCTGTGCTCTGGCTGTGAAGGACAAGGATCAAGTCTCCAGCCCCCAGGGAAGAAGAAGAAGAAGAATCTCACAGGAGGGCTCAGTGTCCCCTGCGGGGAAGGAGGTGGCAGGCAAGGGTCCCAGCGGTGGCAGGGAGGCACCCAGCTGTCAGCACCGAAAGATCAGGCCCGTGGTGCAAGTGTCAGCCCCCATGACCTGTCTGGACACGGAGCCCATCTGCCCCCTCAAGAGGAAGAAAAAGAGGAGATGGAGGAGACAGAAGAGTGCTGCTCAGGGTTAGAATTAGGTTTAGCATTAGGGTTACAGATTGTGGGTAAGGGTTAGAATGAGGGCTTGGGTTTAGGTTTAGTGTTTAGGGTTTGAGTTAGTGATAGGGTTAAAGTTAGGTTTATGGGTTAGGATTAGGATTAGAGTTACAGTTTGCTGTTAGGTGCTGGGGTTAGATTTAGGGTTAGATGAGTGTTAGTGGTTAGTGAAGAGTATTATGGTAAGTAGTTAGGGTTAGGGAAAGAGTTAAGGTTGGGTTTTGGTTAGAGGTAGGTTTATGGTTTAGGTTTAGAGTTAGTGGTTAGGATTAGGGTAGGGTTAGGGATGAGGCATTGTAGTTAGTGGTAGGGTTTGGGGATATGGGAAATGGTTAGATTTTGGGTTGGGGTTAGGATTAGGGGTCTGGTAGTGTTTGGAATAGTGGTTAGGGTTAAGAGTTAGTGTTAGAGAGATGGTTAGAGTAAGGTTGGAATTTGGGGTAGAGCTGGGGTTAGTGGTTAGGACCAGGATCAGAGTTTTGCTTAAGGTTGTTATTTGTTGGTTATTGTTTCTTGGCTAGCATGTATTAGTTAGGTTTAGTGTTAGGATTAGTGTTTAGGGTTAGGTTTCAGTGTTAGGGTTAGGGGCTAGGGTTAGAGGATATGTTAGGTTGAGAATTAGTGCTACAGGTTAGAGTTAGGATTAGGTTTGTATTAGTGTCAGAGGGGGCTAGTGTTTCATCAGATGTAGGGATAGGGCTTTGGGTAAAGCATAGGGTCAGGATTAGAGTTACCAGTTAGGGATTAGGAGTAGTGTTAGGTTGAGATAAAGTGTATGGTGAGGCTTAGATATGGGTTAGGGATTTGGGTGTAGAGTTAGAGTTAGCATTAGGTAAGGTTTCAGGTTAGGTTTAGATTACAGGCAGGTTTAGGGGTTAGGGTTATAGTTAGGATTAGGGTTTGCGATTAGGGTTAGTGTTTAGTTTTCGAGTTCTAATTAGAGGTAAGGTTAGACTTAGCCTTAGGGAAAAGAATTAATTTTAGTTGTAGGGATAGGATTTGGGTTAGTGTTAAGGTGTAGGGGTTATTGTTAAAGTAAATATGAGGTTTAGAATTAGGCTTGCAAGCTAGGGTTGGGGTTAAGGTTTAGGAGTTAGGTTTAGAATAAGTGTTAGGGGTTTGCTTTTGCGGTTAGAGTTAGAAGTAGAGTTAAGGACAGGGTTATAGTAAGCAGTTAGGATTTAAGGTTATGGTTATAGTTAGGCTTAGGGTTAGATAGATTAGGGTTATTGTTAGGGCTTGGTGTTAGGGCTTTGGTCAGGGCTAGAGTTAGCATTAGGTTTCGGGTTTAGTCTTAGAGTTAGGATTTACAGTAAAGGTTAGAGTTAGAGTAAAAATTAGGGCTTAATTTAAGGGTTAAATTAGGGTTAGATTGAGAGTTAGGATTAGGTTTAGGTTTAGCATTTAGATAAGGGTTAGGTTTTAGATAAGTGTCCTGGTTTTGCTAAAAACAAGTTTCTCTTTCAGTGAATTTGCCTGTCAGCTAAAGCCTTCATATTAACTGCATTTTCCTGGAGAACCAGACACATGTTTTGGTAAACCTAGCAATGGAATACAAACTTATTGATAAGCACGGATGGACATCTCGCGAGAGGGGCGACGAGAAGAAAGAGACCAAGAAACTGACCAACTGGGTATAACATTCCATTCACGTGAATACTTCATATAAAAGTGGGAGATCACGAGGATCTCGTTCCCTTTTGTCCCTTTGCCCTTTTCCCTGCTGCTTATGGCCGACATTAGAAGAGGACCTTGCTATTCGTCCCTGTGAACTGAGGCCTAGTGACAGACTGAATCCAGCTCCGGTTGGCTGCAGAGTCTAATCCAGGACTTTGGTTGCCGGCTCTGCAGTTGCTGAGACTTTCAAGATTGGTTTTGTATATTTTGTATTATTTTCTCTATTCTTATTCGTAGCATTAGTAAAACATCTTTAATTTTTTTCCAACTCTCTTCACTCTGTGCTTCTTTTCCTCCCAATCGCCTCTCCTTAGTGAAAAGGGGAGAGAGGGAGGGGGAAGTGTGTGGTGGGGAGAGGGGGTTAACAATACATCTGCCAGGCTTTTATTGTCACCCCGCAATCTTAACCCTTGACAATAAGGCTGAGAGTTAGTGTTAGATAAGGTTTTGGGTTAGGGGATAGTTAGGGTTAGTGTTTGGGGTTAAGGTTTTGAGTGAGGGTTATGGCTCAGGTTTTGGGTTAGAGTTAGTCTTAGAGTTGGGATTAAACTTTGGGCAAGAGGTTAGAGTATAGCGTTAAAGGTTAGGGTTAGGAGTTTGTGTTTGGGTTATATGAGGATTAGGTTAGGGTTACGTGGTAGGGTTAAGGTCTAGGGTTAGATTTAGGGTAAAGGTAAGTGTTAGGAGTTACAGTTAGGGTTAGGCTTAGGAATTAGGGAGTGGGGTTTGATTCTGGGGTTAGGGGTTTGAGCTAAGGTTAGGGGGAAGGGTTACATTTAGGGTTAGAAATAGGGTTAAACGTAGGGCAAGGGGTCAGAGTTAGGGTTAGAATTACTGTGTTTGAGTTAGATGAGGTTTAGGATTAGGGGTATGTGTTAGAGTTAGGCTTTAGGGTTAGGAGTTATGGTTAGTGCTAGAGTTAGGAGCTAGGGATTAGTCTGAGAGGTAGGGTTTGAAGTTCGGGTATGTGTTTGCACTGGGGTTTGGGTTAGGTGTTCAAGTATTAGGGGTAGGATTTGATTAGTGTTGGAGTTTGAGAGTAGTGTCAGTGGAAGTGGTTAGGGTTAGGGGTTAGTTTTAGGAGGTAGGGCTAGGGTTAGGGTTATTTTAGAGTCAGTCTTAGGGTTAGAGTTAGGGGTAGGGTCAGGGTTTGATTAGGATTAGGATTAGAATTAAGGTTAGGGCTTTTGGGTTTGGGTTAGGGGTAGAGTTTGGTTAGAGTAAATTTAGGGGTTAGGCTTAGATTTCAGGTTAGAATAAGGGTTAGTGTTGGGTCTGGGTTAGGGTTAGGTTAGTTTCGGCTTACCATTAAGGTTAGGTTAGTGATAGGGTTAGTGTTAGTTTAGGGATATAGTTTAGGATTGGGGTTAGGGTTTGGAGTTTCTGTTAGAGTTAGAGTCAGGGTTAGGGCTCAGTTTTAGATTTATGGTTAGAGTTAGTGGTAGAGGTTAGGGGTAAGTTTAGGGTATGGGTTGGAATAGTTTTACGTTTCGGGGTTAGGGTGTAGTTTGGATTTACATTTAGGGATTTGTTAGTGTTCAGGTTAGAGTTAGGGTTAGTGGTTAGTTTTAGATTTACAGTTAGGGTTAGGTTTAGGGGCCAGGGAGTTGTGTCAGTGGAAGTGGTTAAGGTTAGGGGTTAGTTTTAGGATTCAGGGTTTGAGTTAGGGTTAAGTTTCAGACTAGATTTAGGGTTAGGGTTAGAGTTAGATTAGAGTTAGGGAATGGTGTTTACAGTTAGTCTTATGGTTAGGGGTTTGAATGAGGTTTACAGTTAGTATTAGATTAGTGTTAGGATATAGTTTGTCTTAGGGCTAAGGATTAGGTTTCAGAGTTAGGGAATAGTGTTAGTGTAAGCAGTCAGGATTAGGTTTTAATATTAGGGTTGAAGGGTAGGACTAGGGTTAGGGTTAGAGTTAGGATTATGGGTAAGTATTAGAGTTAGATTAGGTTTAGAAGAAGGTTAGAATGTAGGGTTGGAGTTAGCGTTAGGGGTTTGTTTTATGTTTTGGCTTAGAGTTAGGATTACGTTTTAGCTTTAGATTTAGGTTAGAGTCAGGGATGGGGTTAGCATTAGGGTTAGGGTTAGTGTTAGGCAGTAATGTTAGTGGAATGGTCAGAGTTAGGTTTTAGATTTATATTTGAGATGGAGGTTGGGGTTGGCATTAAGGGTTGCAATTCTGGTTAGTGGATAGGGGGTAGTGTTAGTGTAAGTCGTTAGGATTAGTGTAAGGGGTTAGGTTTAGGGTTTAGGGGTCGGGATAGCTTTAGGGTTAGGATAATGGGTTAGGGTTTGAATTAGGGTTAGTTTAGGGTTAGAGTCAGTCATAAGAGTTACAGGTTAGGATTTAGGGTTAGGGCTTGGTTTAGTGTAGTGTTTGGTTTAAGGCTGGTGTTAGTATGATGGGTTAGGGTTAGTTTTAGGGTTAGGCTAGGGTTATGGGTTAGGGTTAGAGGTCGCATTAGGGTAAGATTTCAGTGGTTCGAGTTAGGGTAAGGGTAGAGTTAGGGTTAGTTTTAGTGTAAGTGGTTAAGGTTGGGGTAGGGATAGGCTTAGGTTTAGGGTTAGGTTTAGGTTTTGGGTTATACTAGGGTTAGTTTTCGGGTTAAGGCGGTTTGGCTTAGGTTAGATTTTGTGCAAGAGGTAGGGTTAGGATGGTGTTTGGGTGAATGTTATGGTTAGGTGAATGATAGGTGTAGGGTAAGTTTTAGGTTTAGGGGTTAGGATTATGGTTAGGGTAAGGGATGGATAAGTGTTAGGGTTACAGCTTAGGGAGTTTTGTTATTTGAATAGTCAGTTTTAGGTTTTAGATTTATATTGAGGGTTAGGAATAGGACACTGGGTTAGGGTTAGAGGTAGTGTTAGTGTTATTTTTGGGATAGGGGCTTAGAGTTATAGTTAGTCTTAGAATGATGGGTTAGGATTTAGCATTAGATTAGAGCTAGGTTTAGGTTAGGCTTTAGGGTTAGGCTTAGAGGTTGAGTTAATGGTTAGGGTTAGATATTGGGGTTGGGTTAGTGTTAATTTTAGTCTAAGTGCTTACGGTTGGTGGCTGGGTTCATGGGCTAGGGATATGAATGGGGCTAGGATTAGATTAGGGTTATGTTTAGGTTTAAGGTTTAGTTTAGAGGTGAATTTAGGGGTTAGGTGTAGATTTCAGGTTAGAATTAGGGTTAGTGTTGGGTCTGTGTTAGGGTTAGGTTAGGTTAGGTTAGGTTAGTTACGGCTTACCATTAAGGTTAGGTTAGTGATAGTGTTAGGTTAGGGTTAGAGTTTAGTATTGGGGTTAGAGTTCAGGGTTAGTGTTAGAGCTAGAGTCAGGGTTAGGGCTCAGTTTTAGATTTATGGTTAGAATTAGTGGTAGGGGTTAGGATTAAGGTTAGGGTAAGGGTTGGAATAGTGTTAGGTTTGGGGGTTAGGGTGTAGTGTTAGGGGCAGTTGAAGTGGTTAGGTTTAGAGGTTAGGTTTATGGGTTAGGGACAGGGATAGGGTTAGGGTTAAGTTTAGATTTAGATTTAGGTTTATGATTAAAGTTAGAGGTAGGGTTAGAATTTAGGCTTAGACTAAGGCTTTGATTTAGGATTAGAGTGAGAGTATGGGTTAAGCATTATGATTAGATTTTTTGTAGGGATAGGTGTTAGGGGGTAGGCTTACAGTTAGGATTAGGTTGTGAATAGGGTTAGGGTTTGGGGATGGGGATAGAGATTAGGTTAGGGTTAGAGTTATGGTTTAGAGGTTAGGATTAGGGTTGAGGTTTAGCAATGAATGTTCATAGAGTTAGGGATGGGGTTAGCATTAGGGTTAGTGTTAGTGTTAGGCAGTAGTGTTAGTGGAATGGTCAGAGTTAGGTTTTAGATTTATATTGGAGATGGAGGTTGGGGTTGGCATTAAGGGTTGCAATTCTGGTTAGTGGATAGGGGGTAGTGTTAGTGTAAGTCGTTAGGATTAGTGTAAGGGGTTAGGTTTAGAGGTTAGGGGTCGGGATAGCTTTAGGGTTAGGATAATGGGTTAGGGTTTGAATTAGGGTTAGTTTAGAGTTAGAGTCAGTCGTAAGAGTCGCAGGTCAGGATTTAGGGTTAGGGCTTGGTTTAGTGTAGTGTTTGGTTTAAGGCTGGTGTTAGTATGATGGGTTAGGGTTAGTTTTAGGGTTAGGCTAGGGTTACGGGTTAGGGTTAGAGGTAACATTAGGATGATATTTGAAGTAAGAGTTAGGGTAAGGCTATGGTTAGGGTTAGTTTTAGGGTTACGAGGGGTTTGGTTTAGGTTAGATTTTGGGCAAGAGGTAGGGTTAGGGTGGTGGTTGGGTTAACATTATGGTTAGTTTTAGGTGAATGCTAGGTGTAGGGTAAGTTTTAAGTGCAGGGGTTAGGATTAGGGTTAGGGTGAGGGATGGATAAGTGTTAGGGTTAGGGCTTCGGGAGTGGTGTCAGTGGAAGTGGTTAGGGTTGGGGTTTAGCTCAGGGCCCCAGGGGGATTTGTGAGGTACCAAGGCCTGGATGAAGAGCTCCCTTCTTGGTCGCACACATCCAAAAAGACAGGGACACGTCTGTGACTTATCTGCCTGGCGCTGTCCCACCAGCAGTGGCAGATGCATCCTGGAGAGGAGTGGAGCTGCCAGGCACTGTCAGAGGATCTCCCTGAGGTGCCACTCGCTGCCCACCCAGACTCACACCCTGTCCCTGGCTGTGACAGATACACCAGCTACGAGCTCTGGACACAGGACACAACAGTCCAACAGCAAAGACCATCTCTCCTGTCCTGAAAGACTCTTATGACCCCTGGAGCCCAAAGCCACGGACCACATGAACTCATTGGACATTTCAGAGGTGTGGCCTATAGACTGAGGAATGAGATCTGTGTGTATAACCAGAGATAGGAAAAGTGCTGTTGATTAATTGGAATGTATTGGAGAGTGTGGGACCCGGGCACAACACAGATGGTACAGAATAAGGGGGGGCACTGTCCTGGTTTCAGCTGGGAGAGAGTTAATTTTCTTCCTAGTAGCTGGTAGAGTGCGGTGTGTTGGATTTAATCTGAGAAGAATGTTGCTAGCACAGGGATGTTTTGGTTGTTGCTAAGCCATGTTTATCCCAAACCAAGGACTTTTCAGCAAGGAGGCTGGAGATGCACAAGAAGCTGGGAGGGGCACAGGCAGGACAGCTGGCCCAAGTGGCTAAACGAATATTCCACACCATATGATGTCGTGCTTGGTGTGTAAACTAGAGAAAAGTTACCTGGGGGACCGCTGTTTGGGATCTGGCTGGGTGTCGCTCGATGGGTTGTGAACAATTGCATTGTGCGTGACTTGGTTTATATCTCCTCTTATTATTATTACAATTTTTGCAATTACTACTATTACTACTGCCATTATTATTATTATAATTACTATTACTATAATTATTTTATTTATTATCATTATTATATTATATTTGTTGTAGCTGCTGTAGCTGCTGTAGCTGCTGTAGCTGTTGTTATTGTTTTGCCTTTCTGTCTCATTAAACTGTCTTCATTTTAACCCAAGATGTTTATTTCTTTCCTGATTCCCTCTACCACCCCACTGGGCTGGAGGGAGTAAGAGAAGGGCTGTGTGTGATGTTCAGCTGCCTGCTGGGTTAAACAAAACAGTCCTGGTAAAAGGAGTGATCATGCAAGGTGTCCCAGAGGAAGAGGTGAACCTGAGGAGGGCACAGGGTAACAAGGGCCCTTCAATGCCAGGACAGGCTGTGAGGAGCCAGGATGCCAAAAGATGTCAGACTGGAGAATGTTTCAGGACACCATCTTGGTTCAGCTCTCCCCTGCCCTTGGTGCCATGAGAGACACCCCATGGTCCTGCCCAGCCTTGTCCTCGGCTTCTGAGCCAGCTGGGAAGATGGAAAGGGCTCAGCAGCAGTGATCCTCATCCAGCTGGGTCTGTTTCCCAGCCCAACCAGCGTGGCCAGAGCAGAGTCAGCCCATGGCCCCAGGGCACCACAGCCCCTCGCTCTGCAGAGCAGCACCGCCAGCTCAGGGCCCTGTGGGGAGCACAGGGAGGGAACCAGGACCAGATGGCCAGGCCAGGCTGGACACCCTCACCTGGGGAAAGGGATGTCCCTGGAGAAGAGCAAGGGAGCATTTCTGTGCCTGCAGGGAGGAATCCAGGAGGAAGAGAAACCTCTTTCTGCAGACACTCATTTGGGTCAGGCTGCTCTGTTGCTGGAGCAGGACTCTTGTTCTGGTCTGAGGAGAGGGGCTGGCACTGATGGACACAGATCATCTGTGGTGGGGATCTGCTGGAGTTGAATTTGCTTTTCCTGTCTGTCCACACATCCTCAGGAGACACTCTACATTGGTATCCATGGGGGAAATTTCTATCACATCTTCAAAGTGCTCAATGCCGAAACTGTCATCCTCACCAACTTCTCTCTCATCCTCACTCACACAAGATAAATCAACCTGTTGCCCATGTCATTGAGCAACTCCATATATCTGAGCTGATCCTTCACACAGGGGGATCCCTCTGTCCTACCCTCCCTGAGACTCTCTCCAGCAGACCCTGTATCCTTCAACTGAAACACCACAGCTCAGCAAGCTGCCCCACCTCACCTTATATCATCCAAAAATGTCACAGTGCTTTGACAAGACATGGGGTGCTTCCTGGCAGTGGATGTTCGGAAGCTTGGTCAGTGCTACACCACCTGGGTTTCCACCATCCAGAGGGACACAGATTGCCTCTGTGATAGCCCTCTTGTAGAGCCAGACCTAATGAACAGCATTTTAAACAATACCTCAGAGTCTGAGTGCATTTCTTTCTGGGTTCATACCAGACCAGCATCAACTGGGGAAAAACACTCTCCCAGCACTCTTGGATGCAAACCCTCTGGTCCCAAGGGCTGGTAAGGCTGCAGTTTGCTCATGAAACCCCTGGCTTGATCCCCATCCACCACAGTTGTTGACCTCCAGAGTCCGGCCTGAAAGCACAAAGGCCTGGAAGACTTTGCTGGTGACAACTGATTCAAAGACATGGAGACATCTCAGGTCTACCTACACCTTGTCTTACTAAATTCAGTAGTAGTCTCACAGTATTTAGGATTCTCCTTTAGCTGTTTCTGAAGTAGCAACAGCTTATCTTGATGACCTTCAATTCCTTTTGTAGTTTTAATTGTGTTCTGATACAAACCATTGCTGTGCCTGGAGGACGTTGTCCTTTAAAACTAAATGTATCCAGGCATATTGTGAAAGTATTTGGTCTTTTCGTTGATTGTATCATCAAGAGTTGAGTGAAGATCCCTGTGTGATGTGCTGCTTGTCCGTGCAATGGCTGCCACTGTTGGGTAGAGAAGAGACCAACCTTGCTTTTCTGATGACATCTGATGACTGATGTCCCTGGGAAAGTAATGGAACAGCTTGTCCTTGGTGCCATCTCAACGCATATCAGGGATAAGAGGGTTATTAGGGGCAGTCAGCATGGCTTTACCAAGGGGAAGTCATGCTTGACCAACCTCATAGCCTTTTATGAGAATGTAACAAGGTGGATGGATGATGGCAGTGTGGTGGCCGTGGTCTACCTTGACTTCAGTAAAGCCTTTGACACAGTCTCCCACAGCATCCTCACAGCTAAGTTGAGGAGGTGTGGTCTAGACAATAGACTAGTGAGGTGGGTTGCAAACTGGCTTAAGGAGAGAAACCAGAGAGTGGTAGTCAATGGTGTGGACTCTAGTTGGAGGCCAGTATCTAGTGGAGTGCCTCAGGGGTCAGTATTGGGGCCAATATTATTCAATATATTCATTAATGATTTAGACGAGGGAATTGAGTGACTGTCAGCAAGTTTGCTGATGACACCAAGCTGGGAGGAGTGGCTGACACTGGAAGCTGTGCTGCCATCCAGAGACCTGGACAGGCTGAAGAATTGGGCGGGGAATAACCTGATGAAATTTAACAAGGGAAAGTGTAGAGTCCTGCATCTGGGCAGGAACAACCCCAGGTTCCAGTATAGGTTGGGAAACTACATATTAGAGAGCAGTGTAGGGGAAAGGGACCTGGGGGTCCTGGTGGACAACAGGATGACCATGAGCCAGCACTGGGCACTTGTGGCCAGGAAGGCCAATGGTACCTGAGGTGTATTACAAGGTGGGTGGTCAGTAGATCAAGAGAGCTTCTCCTTCCCCTCTACTCCGCCCTGGTGAGACCCCATCTGAAATATTGTGTCCAGTTCTGGGCCCCTCAGTTCAAGAAGGACAGGGCACTGCTGGAGAGGGTCCAGCATAGGGCAACGAAGATGATTAAGGGAGTGGAGCACCTCCCTTATGAAGAAAGGCTGAGGGAGCTGGGTCTCTTTAGTTTGGAGAACAGGAGACTGAGGGGTGAACGTATTAATGCTTATAAATATATAAAGGGTGAGTGCCACGAGCACGGAGCCAGGCTCTTCTCGGTGGCAAACAATGATAGGACAAGGGGTAATGGGATCAAGCTGAAACACAAGAGGTTCCACTTAAATTTGAGAAAAAACTTCTTCTCAGTGAGGGTGACAGAGCACTGGAACAGGCTGCCCAGGAGGGTTGTGGAGTCTCCTTCTCTGGAGACATTCAAAACCTGCCTGGACATGTTCCTGTGCGACCTCACCTGGGCGTTCCTGCTCCATGGGGGGATTGGACTAGATCATCTTTTGAGGTCCCTTCCAATCCCAAACATACTGTGATACTGTGATACTGTGAGTTTTTTGCTGTTCTGCCATTTTGCAGTTGGCCCTTGGGCCTTTTTGCTCTGTCTTGCTGGGTTTGGTTGTTTGGGACCAAGTTGCTCCTTTCTTCAGGACTGGAGTTACATGAGGGATTGTACAGAGTGTATTTTCTTAATTTAATTTAGTTTCATTTCTTGTATTTCATTTTAATTTTTAAATTTCATTTCATTTAATTATATACATAGTAGTAGTAGTATATTATACTATTTTATTGTCTTATTAAAATGCTGTTTCTGAACCCACGGGTTTCTCCATTCCCTTCGCTTATCTTCCATATCGCACTTAATAGGTTGGGGGAGTATGTGAGCAGCTATTGTGGTCTTAGTGTCTGGCTGGGGTAGAACATTGAGAGGGAAGGATAGTAGTGGCTCAAGAACTCTTGAAAATCACTTTCCAATATGATGGGTTTTGTTTGTTTGTTTGTTTGCTAGTGTTTTTGTTTTTTGTTTTGTTTTTGTTTTGTTTTTTGTTTTTTTTTTCTTTTTGTTGTTGTTGTTTTGTTTGGTTTTGTTTTGTTTTTTTAGTGGGAAAAAGCATGAGAAAGGAAAACCATCAGAAACTGCAGCTCTGGAGATCCAGAGTGGAGCTCAGGATAAAGAATTGTCATTCTGAGCGCAGTGCTGTGGTCATTCAGAGGGACTCTGGATCAGCCATGGCTTTGTGTTTCCAGGAACAGCTGGTGAGGATGGAGAGACAGCAGCACAGCTGGGGACACACTGTGCTGAGAACAAGGTGGGGAAGTGCATGGGGTGTCTGCAGCCTGTGGGGAAACAGCCACAGGCCTGGGACAGTGCAGGATGGACTGTGGTGGACATGGCCAAGGGCACTGGCAAGGCTGGATGTCCCTGAAAGAGTCAAGGTCTTTGTCCCCTTGGCTATGAATGATGTCCCTGACAGCGAGGCCTAAGAGGAAACACATGGTTGTCATGGCCATGGCACCCCATTGCTTCCTTGCACCCCCAGGGAGTGTCACACCATTGTCCTGCACTGGGCATCGCACTCCCCACAGCCCCAGGAAGAGCCCTGAGCCACACGTGAGGGACAGGATCTCCCTTCCCAGGGGCAGGGGCTCAAGGCTTGGCCATTGTCCTTCATCAGACAAACCAAGGGCTTTCTCAGCATCAGAGCTGCTGCACTTTGCCTTTGCCTGATGCAATCACTGCCTCCAACTACCTGCTCTAAAGAGTCCCTGGGGAGGCTTTGTCAGTAACAGCCCTCAGTGGGGCCATTAATGCTTCAAGGTACTTTGGAGTTTGTTCTGACTTGGACTTCTTGAGCAGATTCTTCAGTCTGTGCTTGGTATCTGAGGTTCATGGCCTCAGCATCAAATATGCCACGGGGCTCATTAAAACACAGAAAGCCCTAACGAGCAATGTTTTTTTCTCTAATTTTCTTCAAATCTTCCAGACTTGTAGAACTAACTGGAGAGGTTTCAATGGGACACTTACAGATGAAGATTTCAAAGAAGATTTCATAAAGGAGGGTTTTTTCTTTCCAGGGTATTTTCTATCATTTTCCAGTGTATACAAGAAGTGACAGCAGCATTCTACACTGGACATTGACCCCGAGGGTCTCCTGAAGACATCTGGACAGGCAGAAGAACAGTCCTTGAGGCTGGACACTGTATGGACAACCTGGCTCCTCACCCCCACCCCCAGTCTGCCGGCTCCCTCACTGGCCACCAGAGATTGCAGCAGTTTTCCTACATCAGTTTAATAAACAGCAAAACACTTTCCTCAGCTGTGTGTGTAAGCTGGATCTGATGAGGTCCAGCATCCACAAGGGCCAGCCACACAAGAACTGGTTTAGACATAGAGATAGGAGAGGATAGAAATAAACACAATGGACGTGTTGACTGCCATGTTAATTAGAGCTCTGAAGAACGGGGCAAGTTTGTAACTCCCTGAGGCTCAAAGCAGAAACCAGACAGTTGAGAGGCCACTGAATGACCAAAGAGCAAGTGGAGGAAAAACCTGAGAGCACTGGGAAGGGCAAACGTCCAGACAGTGCTGTAAAGTTGTCCTTGGACAGGGACATTTAATCAGGAGAGGTGGGAACTCCCGAATGACGAGGGAGGTGAAATAATAGAGTATTGGTAATAGAAGTAGAGGGGAAGACCAATATTTCATCTCCTACCCTTAGTACATCTTTCATCAGCTGTCTCACCACAAACAGCCAGTGGCATTTTAGGGCCCCAGTGCACCTGAGGTGCTGGCCTGGGATTGGCATCTATCGCACAGGACATGGGGAGACCAGATCACCTTGCAGTGCAGGTGGAGCCTGGGCAAGGGTTCCTGGTGCATCTACACTGGCACCAGGTGTTTGTGTCCCTGGAGGTGAAGACATTTGTGTCCTAAATCCATGCCCAGTTCTGGAAAACTCCTTCCTTTCCACAGAATAGAAACTCCCCTACAAAGACTTTAAAATAAATAAATAAATAAATAAATAAATAGATAAATAAGTAAGTAAGTAAGTAAGTAAATTAATAAGAAAATAAGTAAATAAGTAAATAAGTAAATAAGTAAATAAGTAAATAAATAAATAAGTAAATAAGTAAATAAGTAAATAAGTAAATAAGTAAATAAGTAAATAAAAAAGTAAGCAAATAAGTAAATCAGTAAATAAATAAATAAATTAATAAGTTAATAAGTAAATAAATAAATAAGTTAATAAGTACTTAAATAAATGAATAAATAAATAAGTACATTAATAAATATATATAAGTAAATAAATAAGTAAATCAGTAAATAAATGAGTAAAAAGTAAATAAGAAAAAAGGAAATAAGTAAAAAAGTAAAAAAGTAAAAAGTAAGTAAAGAAGTAAATAAATAAGTAAACAAGTAAGTAAATAAATAAGTAAAGAAGTAAGTAAAGAAGTAAATAAAGACATAAATACACACATAAATACATACATAAATAAATACATTAATATAAAGAAAGAAAGAAAGAGAAAGAAAGAAAGAAAGAAAGAAAGAAAGAAAGAAAGAAAGAAAGAAGGAAAGAAAGAAAGAAAGAAAGAAAGAAAGAAAGAAAGAAAGAAAGAAAGAAAGAAAGAAAGAAAGAAAGAAAGAAAGAGAGAAAGAAAGAAAGAGGAAAGAAAGAAAGAAAAGAAAAAGAAAGAAAAAGAAAGTTGACACCTTCCTTTGCTTTGGATCTTTGTCTTCAGTTCTTATTTTAATATTCATTGAGATCAACTGACATCTGATGGGCCTGCAGGCATGAAGCCAAGATCATGTTGTGTCTTGCACAGCGCCCCATGCCCTCTGAACCTTCCCTGCCCAGGACTCCTCACACGTTCCCAGAGCGAGTCACACTGAGGTGTTGGCTGGTTCACTGGTTGAGATGTTGGTTTAGATGGTCACCTACAGCACAGGTGGATCCTGCCCTGTCATCGCCTGCTCTGCTCCAGTTAGAAACAGAGCCCAACATCACAATGGAATCATGAGAGAACTGAGGCTGAAGGGACCTCAGGAGTCTGCGGTCCAACCTGTCACCAACTGGGTCACACCAAGGTGTTCAAGCCTTGATTCAATCAGAGCTTTAGCAGGACTAGAGAAGTGATCATCCCTTATTATTCTTCAGGGAAAGGGTTTTGAAGCAACAGAACAGACTGCCCAGTGAGGTTGTGGAGTCCCCATCACTGAAGGTGTTTAAAACACAGATAGATGGGGCTCTTAGGGACATGGTTTAGTGCCAGATTAAGGTTATGGTTGGATTCGATGGTCTTAAGAGTCTCTTCCAACCACAATTATTCTGTGATTCCATGATAAGTCATTTTTGATATTTTCTTTCTCAGAGGACCATGCAGCCTCCCTGAGAGCCAGGACTTTTCTGAGGTGTTGGAGAGGCGTCTCACGGTCACACCAGCCAGTTCCACCAGCCCCTGTCTGTCCCTTCCCAGACCAAACCTTTTCTCCATATCCCAATCTTCCAGACAAGTTTCTGGGACACAGCAAATGCTGTGCTGGTCTTCTGGGCTTGTCCAGAGAGAGCAGCTTGCCAACATGTTGATGGGCTCTCTGTGCACCTCCAAGCTTTCCTGACCATTTTTCTCAATGTCCCCCTTGTACCCAACCTTTCTGGTCTTTGAGCTGTACATGAGGGGACTGAGCAGGGATGTGGGGATGGAGGAGAAAAAAGACTTTGTCAAACTGTCTTGCGAGGGCTGTTCTGGGCATCCCACAGTCCAGGATGAGGCTGCTGTAGAAACCAGTGGCAAAGGTGAGGTGAAAGGTCCAGGAGGAGAAGGCCTTGTGCCTGAGTACTCTGGAGTAGAGCAGTGATGCATTCATGGGATGCCCATGTGAACAGGAAGGGGACAAATGGCTCCAGGGGACAAAATGCCTTCCATCCAGTTTTTGATCCATCGCAGATACACCATCCAGGCCATGAGCTGCAGCTTCTCCAGGAGATGCTGTGGGATACAGTGTCAAAGGCTTTACTGCAGTCTAAGGACACAACACCCACAGCCCGTGTGGCGGATTCACTGCCCACGACAGACTTTCCCTCATCTGCTCAGCCGGTCACCTTGTCACAGAAGGAGATCAGGGTGGTCAAGCAGGACCTGCCTTTCATCAAGCCATTCTGATGGGGCCCGATTGCTCATCTCGTGTGTGTGACCTCACAGTCCTCTGCCAGCCATGTTCCTGCTGTTGGCCAATCCCCTGAAGAGGCAGAAGTGACCTCACAGTCCCCTCCACATCCATGGGCTTCCTACTGGACTATGAGTTCCTGAGACACAAGTGACCACATGGCATCGTACCCACCATCACCCTCCTTGTGGTCCAGTGTGTGAGCAGATCAAACTAAGCTACTTTCATCAAATGTATCTAATAGATTTCCTATCAAGGGTTTGAGTGAAGAAATGTTCCTCAGAGGAGCTGCTGTATTTACTCTGGGGCATCTTACATCTCTGCTTCTGCCTCTGCTTTTTTCTTCATCTTTCTCTGTTTATTCTACGTGAAAGTGGTCTCCAAGGAAAAGATTCATGGAATCCTACAATAACACAGGTTTGAAGAGACCCCTGAACAACCTCTCTGTCCCACTGACCTTTATGGCATCCCAAGGAATAGCTGATGGATTTGTGCTCACTTAGGTTCATCTCACCACATGCACACAGTGGACATGCACATGATGTGTATGTTTACATCTCATCTGTACAATGAAAACATGGACTTTTGACCTAGTATTTCATAGAATCATGGAATCTCCTGAGTTGGAAGGACCCACAAGGATCATGGAGTCCAACTCCCATCCCTGCACAGGACACCCCACAGGTCACCCCGTGTGTCTGAGGACGTTGTCCAGTCTCTTCTTGAACACTGTCAGGTTGGGGCCATGACACCTCCCTGGGGAGCCTGTTCAGTGTCCAGCACCTCTGGGGGAAGAACCTCTTCCTCATGTCCAACCTGAACCTTCCCTGACACACCCTTCTTCCATTCCCTTGGCTATTGTCATTGATCACCACAGAGAATAGATCAATACCTTCCCCTCCTTCTCACCTTGTGAGGAAGCTGTAGCCACCACGAGGTCTCCTTTGAGTCTTTTCTTCACCTCTGATGCTCATAAACCCCTTGCTTTGCTTTCTGAAGCAGAAAGGAGAAGCCATGACCTGCAGGCAATGAGAAGGGGGATTCTGTCTCTCACACACGGCTCAGGGCTCTTCCTGGAACCATGGGATGTGGGTGTGCAAGGCCCAGGGAAGGACAACACTGGTACAACAACCTCCAGCTTCCCCACGGGGCTGCAAGGAGGCAGCGAGGCCCCAGTGCCACGACGACAACATGTCTTCTTCTGGGCCTCAGTGGCAGAGACAACTGCCATGGCCAAGGGGACACAGACCTGGGTTCTGTGGGTCCCTTCCAGCCTTACAGCGCCCTTTGCCATCTCCATCCCAGGCTGTTCTACACGGTGCCACCCCTGCCCCTCTTTCCCTGTAGGCTGCAGACACCCATCTCGCTTCCCACCTGCTGTCACCCCAGCATTTCTGCACCTTCAGTGCTGTGTCTGCACCTTCAGTGCTGTGTCTGCACCCTCACTGGCTGCTCTTTGGCACACAAACCATGGGCTGATCCAGCTCCCTCTGGGTGACCTCTTGCACCACAGCACTGCCCTTCCAGTCACATTTCTTCCTGCTCTTATCCAGTCTCCCTATCTGCACTTGGTGGCTTTTTTTTTTTTCTCTCTTGTTTTTTCCCACTACTTGAGAAAGCTTTACCACCTCAGAAACCACCCGTCAAACATGGAAAGAAACTGGTTAGTCTTCTTGTGGTCTTCCAGTTGACCAGAGAGAAGTCACCTCACCATGATCTTCTAAATCCCATGAGTGCTGCTGGCCTTTCAGCTTCTCTGACAGACACGATCATGTTCTTGCTGCTGTCCCATCATGTTCTTATGTGAAATGGACATGACAACCCATCTCCAAGGGCTCTTCCTGGGTAGGGCCTGTGGGTACCTTGGCAGAGGTTCTTTCCCAGCCATGTCCCTGCTGCTGGGCTGTCACCTCTAGACACAGAACTGACCTCACTGTCCCCTTCACAGCCACACGCTTCTGACTGGATTATGAGTGTCTGAGACACAACTGACCTCACAATACCACACCCACCCATCCCTCTCCTTAACACCGAGGACCTGACCAAGACTGAACCGTGTTCTACACAGTCCTACACCTGCCCCTCTTTCCCACAGGCTGCAGACACCCATCTCACTTCCTCACCTTGTTCAAATATGTCAAATATGTTTTCTACTAGCAACGTGGGTGAAAAGCACTCCTCACTGGAATTGCGGGGTTTACGTTAACACATTCTAGATCTCCTCTTCTGCATCGTTTTTTACTATTCCTCTACCTATTCTCTCTCCAGAAACCTCCCCAAGGGAAAAATTCTGTCAAATCACAGAATAACTCAGGTTTGCAGAGAGGCCTTGTCTCACTCATCTTGTCTCACTCTCCTGCTCAGGGCAGGTTCAACCAGGTGAGGTTGCTCAAGGCCTTCAGCCAGCTTTGCATCATCCTCAAGGCTCTTAAAGTGCTCTCTGTTATATCTTAAAAAGGGAGAATAAAGATATTCAACAATATTGGCCCAGGTGTTGGTCACTGAGAGATGACACCAGTAACTGGCTGCATGGAGGACTTTGTACTACTGATGACATTTGTGCTGGATGGTTCAGCCAACTTCCCACCCAGCATCCACTTCTTGAGCCTCATCAGCACCACTCTGGCCAGAAGGAGACCATGGATGAGCCTTGCAAACACCCTGTACACAATATGCCTTTCTTTCCCCTGTCCATTTGGGTTCAGCATTCCCTTCCTTGTCCTTCACATTCCTGGAAATGGCTGCAGGAGGATGTGTCCCATCCCCTTCCCAGGGAGGGAGGTAGGGTGGCCAGCCTGTTATTCTCCCCGTTCCTATTCCTGCTCTTCTTGAGGATGGGATTGAGATCTGCGTTTTCTAAGGACCCCAGAACCATTCTGGTTTCTATGGAACTATTGAGATCACAATCTGGACTCACAAGCAAGGGTGACAGAGCAGACTGGAGTACTTGCAATGAGCCTGTCCAAGGCAGCTGAAATGAATCTCACTGATCCAGTGGGGTTTGTTCCTGGAGTCACACACAGAAATGTTGCGTTCTGTCAGGTGTCCACATCTGAGCTGGCCTCATGGGCTCCTTATGCACCCAGGGATGCTCAGGGATGCCCTTTTACACACAGAGGCAGGAGTTACAGTGTTCCTCTGGCCTCCTTTTGACACTCCTAAAGGATGGGAGTCACTTCAGCCCTGCGCTGTGTCACCCTGCTCTGCACTCATCTGAGATGTCCCATAGCAGGAAGAATGGACACAAGGACCTTGGTTGAAGGAAGCACATCCCAGTGCTACATTCAGGCAGTTAACAATGGGCTGTTACTTCCAACATGAAGTGACATCAAGACCTTGTCTGTGCCACAGGCCTTCATGGAACCCAAAGTAATAGTTGAAGTTGTTTGTGCTCACTCGGGTTCATATCACCTTATGTACATGATGTGCGTGTTCTCATCTCTTTTGTACAAAGCAAACATGGATTGCTTAACTACTCATTCAGTGTCTGTCAAGGGAGGGAAGAACAGCTTCTGGGGGTGAGAGGCCAGTGCTGGAAATGGTGGTTGTGAGGGGCCAGTCCATGGTGATTGACCTGAGGCTCCTTCCATGGGATGTCCAGTGCACAGGGGCACAGCCCAGCCCCTGCTCTGCTGGTCCTGCAGGTCTCTGGCAGGAGCCTGGCTATGAGAGGACACTGCTGTGAGCCAGCCCTGCACAAACACACTGTTCAGCTGTACACTGGGGTTTGAATCTGTGGAACACTATCGTAAACATTTGTTTGAAGATATAAACCATGGTGTATTGCCCTGAGGAGATCACCTTTCTCTGTAGAAAGGCTGTTCTGAGGACAGCTTTGTGACACAAGCGCCCATTGCCTGTCCCTGCCTGCGCTCACAGCACTGACACACAGCAGGACGGTGACCAAGCTGCCAGAGCACTCAGGCCTTGCACCAACACAAGGATGAGAAGGAGAGTGTGGGAGTGAAACCAGAACAGCTCTGGAAGAACAAGCGCTGCTGCTCCCTGGCAGTGCTGCCATGATGGACTCTTTTCCCCTCCTCCCATGGACAAGAACTGCCCCTGCAGCTCCAAAATACCTTGCAGGAAGGATATAGTGAAAATCAAGTCACTACAGGACCCTTTACTTTGTTTAAATACACACAGATCATGGCTCCTCATTGACACAACCAGGGGTTGTAAATAAAAGCAGAAAGGGGATGACAACATTATCAGAATAAAAAAATGCCAACAACAACAGCAAACAGAGATGACAAGCTGGACCTGTAACCAGTTACATTAAAACTTCTATGTAGAAGCAGGTGAGCAGTTTATTGCTTCAGAAAACACTAAGATATGAGTTTCCACAGAGCATCCTTGAGCTCCTGGTTCCTCATGATGTAGATGAGGGAGTTCACTGCTGGAGGCATCACCGAGTACAGAACAGACACCACAAGGTCCAGGGATGGGGAGGAGATGGAGGGGGGCTTCAGGTAGGCAAACATGACAGTGCTGATGAACAGGGAGACCACGGCCAGGTGAGGGAGGCAGGTGGAAAAGGCTTTGTGCCGTCCCTGCTCAGAGGGGATCCTCAGCATGGCCCTCAAGATCTGCACATAGGACACCACAATGAACACAAAACATCCCTCAAAAAAAAAAGCACTAAACATGAGAAGCCCAAGTGCCCTGAGGTAAGAGTGTGAGCAGGAGAGCTTGAGGATCTGGGGGATTTCACAGAAGAACTGGCCCAGGGCATTGCCCTTGCACAGGGGAAGTGAAAACGTATTGGCCGTGTGCAGCAGAGAATAGAGAAACCCAGTGGCCCAGGCAGCTGCTGCCATGTGGACACAAGCTCTGCTGCCCAGGAGGGTCCCGTTGTGCAGGGGTTTGCAGATGGCAATGCAGCGGTCGTACGACATGATGGTGAGAAGGTAAAACTCTGCTGAAGCTAAAAAGACAAACAGAAAGAGTTGTGTAGCACACCCTGCATAGGAAATGACCTTAGTGTCCCACAGAGAGTTGGCCATGGATTTGGGGACAATGGTGGAGATGGTGACCATGTCAAGGAGGGCCACGTTGAGCAGGAAGAAGCACATGGGGGTGTGGAGGTGCTGGTCCCAGGCTATGGTGGTGATGATGAGGCCGTTGCCCAGGAGGGCAGCCAGGTAGATGCCCAGGAAGAGCCAGAAGTGCAAGAGCTGCAGCTCCCATGTGTCTGTGAACCGCAGGAGGAGGAACTGGGTGATGGAGCTGCTGTTGGACATTTGCTGCCTGTGGGCATGAGGACCTGTCATAGGAGGAAAAGGTTTAGATTGAGACTTCTCTGGGAAAAACCAAAGCCATTTCCCACAGACCCTCTCACCCTGTCACACAAAGAGGCACTTTTCTTTTTCCAGGAGAACGTCCTGGCTGAGCCCTCATCGGTGCTTGATGAGTGTGCAATGAAGAGCAGGGTCTCTGCCCAGGGGCTCCTGAGCAGTCAGCCTGACCCTGTGTAATGGAGTGGGCAGGGGCCAGTCCTGGGGTTCAGCTTTGTCAGCTGGAACCGCTCCTGGTGCTGAAGGGACTGTCAGCATCTGTACCCCCAGGCCTGAGAAACTGAGTTTGAGAGGTTTGGTGTTTCTACAGCTCCTTCTCCCCTCCCACCCTGGGGAGCGTTGTTGGGTGTCAGAAACCCTCAGCATTTCTGCTGCACACAGGGAGAACACAGCGAGTCCTGCGAGACCAGAGGGTGCCTGTGGGTCACTGCAGAGTGAGGGCAGCTGCTCTGTCCCTCTGTCTTGCTCCAGTGGCCCTGGGCTGGCACCTTTCTGAGGTAGAGGCTGATCACACTCCCATGTTACCCTGAAAATCCACCAGGCACTGCTGAGAGCAGAGGGATCCACGTCAGACCATGACAGGTCTCACTGTTTTCTAAGGTCTCAGCACCCCACGCTTAGCCCAAGAAACACACGGCTCATTCCCCAGCCCCACAGACTGCATTGCCCACACCCCACAGGTCACAGCAAAGCTGGGACACGTGTGCCCATGGACACACCTGCAGGAAAGGACCCACAAGATCAGGCTGTGACTCTGCAGCTGAAACTGCCATCCCCAGAGAGCCTGACAGCAAGAACAAGATCACAACAGCAGTGACCCAGAGCAGGGGAGCAAGAAGGAAAATGCGGTGAGGGTGGGTGTGAGAGAGGCCACGGCAGAGGCAGCCGGGCACTCAGACAGCGTCACCCTTCCCCAGCTGTGCAGCCACCTCCCAGACACCAACACTGCCGGGCAGCTGCTCTCAGCCCCTGTGCTCTGCAGAGGAACTGGAGCTCTGGCTGCACAGGAGCTTCATGCCTTGGAGCCCCCGGCCCTGAGGGCAGAGGCTTTGCTGGGTGGGAGAGGAGGCCAGGTGGCTGCTCACAGGAGGGATCTGCACTGCAGGGGATCACAGGGACTTTTCTCTGTTCTCCCTCCCATAACAATTCCGGGTTTGGTTTCCTCTCATTTCTGATCATTTCCCTGCTGCTTGGAGATTCTCCCCCTGGGAGGTGCTTCCCTGTCCATGTCTCTTCCCTGTCAGTGCTCACAGACCATCCCACCCTCTTTGCCCTCCCCCTGGCCCTACAGATCCTGCCTGTTCACAGGGCACTGCCTGGGGGCATCTTCCTGTTTGCAGGGTGGAAAACAGGACAGGTTAGACTAAGGCTGACAGGTCCAGCAAAGGTGATGCAGGTGCTGTGCACAGGCAGAGGGGTGGTGAAGGGATGTCATGAGCCTTCTGGCAGATGTACTGATCACTCAGAGTTGCAGTTCAGGAGTCTCAGTGACTTGTTTAAGCATGAGGGCTCATTTTCTTTATATTCTTTCCTGCACCCCCCACCCCTTGGGAAAGGAAACTGAAAAGACAGGCTCAGGAAAGCTCCTTATCTGTCTGGTAATCCTTGCATTTATCTTCTCCTTGAGGCATCTCCTTGGAAAAATGCTGGGGGTGATCTGAGCAGCCCTGACCCACACAGCACCCTCTCCACCGCAGAAGCACCTTTCCTGCCCGATAGGGTTTGCTCCTTCCACCACAGCTTCTCCCCTCAGTGTTGTTGGGATCTCCCGGGCAGGCTGAGCGCTGACCCTGGCAGGCGGCAGAGTCCCTGCCCGGCACAGCCCTGGGGTGCAGGGACCCTGCCCTGCAGGACAGCCCTGGGCACCCCTGCCTGCACATTTACATTTACACCCCACAGCCATCCCTGGGAGAATGCAGCATTCATGTCTAGTCACTGACAGTGCAGAAGGCAACCCCTGCTCTGTAGCATATCCTCTCCTCTGCATCAGAGAATCTCTGAGAGCTGTACTTACATCTCTTGCAGGCTCTGCAATGTGACAGCTTTCTGAGATCCCACCAAGATTTGCAGATGCAATGCCCTTCAGCCACAGGCTTCATATCTCTGAAGATTTCTCTCCAAGTGACCTCTCAGCATCCTCTCACCCCAGACTGCGTTTCCCTCTCTCTGCCGGGCTCCTGTGCCCTCGGTGCTGCAGGCAGAGCCCTCAGCCCTGCTGCGTGTGCAGAGGAGCTGCTCCTGGGCAGAGCTGTCTCTCTGCAGCGCTGCCGCTGCCATGAGCTCCCTGTATCCCAGGAGCCCAGCCCAGCCCAGCTCAGCAGCACAGGAGCAGCCCATGATGTCCCTTTCTCTGTCCCCTCTGGGCTCCTCCAGGTGTCTCTGGGGCTCCAGTGGCACATCTTCACAGTTGAAGTAATCAGTGATGTTGATTCTCTCTCCTCTTCAGGGAGACTTCTTTCCAGGATTGTTTTTTTCATTTTAAAAAACAAATTGGTATGAGAATCATGTTTCTTGTCCCATCATTAGACAGGACACCAGGAATGTTACAGTAAAGCATCTAATTTCTCCAGGTTAGGGGAGGAATATCTTCACTTGAATGAGTTCAGTCATTTTGTTCTGGTTTTACACTCCTAGGTCTAGAGAGACATTAATCAATCTTTGGCCATGTCATGTGTGTGCTCTGAAGCAAAGCCTTTGCACACATGTCCTCTTGGACACTTGGTACCAGGTTTCTTGTGGCAGGTCAGAGCTGGGCTGGTGCCACAGCTGGGTTGGTTCAGCCCAGATGTGAGGTAATGTCCTCAGCCAGGGACCTGACTGGGGGAGCTGGAGCTGTCAGTGCTGCAGACAGAGCTGTGACACGGGTGGAATGAACTGCCAGGCAGGGTTGCAGGAGTGAGTTCATCTGGTCTGCAAGGACAGCAGCCTCCCAGCACAACAACAGTCCAGATCAAAACTCAATCCAGACCATTAAGGCAATTAAAAGGCCACATAATGAGCTGTTACTACTGCAGGAATAGTTAAAGGAGAAACAAAGACACTGTGTGGAGACCAGTGAATATAATAAGAGATGAGAATCCCTGTGTTCTCTCGTTCTCCCTCTTCACCAGCAAGGTCTCTGAGATTTCTGTGGCTGGAGTCAGAACAAGCAGCAGTGGATGAGGATCAAGTCAGGGGTCACTGTAAATTACACAATCCTTTCCAATCTATGGGACAGCAGGGGCAGCATCCCAGGAGCTGAGACAGCAAGACCATGTCACAGTGAGGCCACTCTGCACCATCTTGGAAAGCTCATGGAGACTGGGGGACTCCCTGACCACTGGCAGCTCTCATACAGTGTGTGCACTTTTCAAAATGGTCAATGGGTGAGCAGAGGAACTAAGGGCTGTGCCCCAGAGCATGTCCACTGGGACCCCATTTCTGGGTGTCTGGAAGAGAAGGTGACAGGGTTTACCCAGGGCAGGTTGTGCCTGTCCATCCTCTTTGCTTTCTGTGAGGAAAGGACAGGGTTGTGGACGTGGGCAGAGCAGTGGTGGTCTTTTACCTGGAAGTCAGCAAGGCATTCTGTGTCAACCCCTGCAATATTCTTGTGTCCAAGGTAGGATATTATGGTCTGTGTTAGTGTGTAAGTATCACAGTATCACAGTATGTTTGGGATTGGAAGGGACCTCAAAAGATCATCTAGTCCAATCCCCCTGCTGGAGCAAGAACGCCTAGGTGAGGTCACACAGGAACATGTCCAGGCGGGTTTTGAATGTCTCCAGAGAAGGAGACTCCACAACCTCCCTGGGCAGCCTGTTCCAGTGCTCTGTCACCCTCACTGAGAAGAAGTTTTTTCTCAAATTTAAGTGGAACCTCTTGTGTTCCAGCTTGATCCCATTACCCCTTGTCCTGTCATTGTTTGCCACCGAGAAGAGCCTGGCTCCATCCTCATGACACTCACCCTTTATATATTTATAAGCATTAATAAGGTCACCCGTCAGTCTCCTGTTCTCCAAACTAAAGAGACCCAGCTCCCTCAGCCTCTTCATAAGGGAGGTGCTCCACTCCCTTAATCATCTTTGTTGCCCTACGCTGGACCCTCTCCAGCAGTTCCCTGTCCTTCTTGAACTGAGGGGCCCATAACTGGACACAATATTCCAGAAGTGGTCTCACCAGAGCGGAGTAGAGGGGAAGGAGGACCTCTCTCGATCTACTAACCACCCTCCTTGTAATACACCCCTGGTACCATCGGCCTTCCTGGCCGCAAGGGCACAGTGCTGGCTCATGGTCATCCTGTTGTCCACCAGGACCCCCAGGCCCCTTTCCCCTACACTGCTCTCTAATATGTAATTTCCCAACCTATACTGGAACCTGGGGTTGTTCCTGCCCAGAAGCAGGACTCTACACTTGCACTTGTTAAAAGTAGATGGGTAAAAAGCAATCTGGATGGTTGGGCTTGGAAAGGTGCTGTAGAAAGGGAGAAACTTTCCAGTCATGAGGACAGTCAAGCACTGGAAGCTGTTTCCCAGGATTGCGCACTCACTCTGTCCCAGAAAGTGACCAAGATGTGTTTGGATAAAGCCCTGAGCAATCTGGTCTGACCCTGCTGTAAGCAGGAGGTTGGTCAAGACACCTCCTGAGGTCCCTTCGAGCTTGAGTGGCACTGTCCTTCCTTCCCCTTCATGTTTTCAGTTTAGAGACAGCTCTCAGGTGCTCCCTGACCACATCAATAATTCACATGAGGTGCAGGGCTGCTTTACAAGTGCCCCCAAAAAGCCCTGACACACATCTATTGCATCCCTTTTCATTTGCCCCCAGCCAGGTTCTTCTTTTTTGCTCAGTTCATTCCCATCTTGTTGATCCTTTCAAAAGAGGTTACTGAAGAGGTGTCATCCTCCATGTACAGATGTACAGAGTCTGCACAGCAGCCAGGCAGCAAAGCCACCATTACACGAATGGAGATGAGACACTTGACCAGCTCCTTGCACCCAGATATCAGCGTGACATGTCTGCAGAAATTCCTGGGAACAGGTGAATTGTAAGTGCAGAGCATGTGAGTCCTGATTGGGTATCCTGGCTTGTCTCCTGACCCATGTGGTGCTTCAGGCTGTGAAGAGAATCAAAACCAGCCATTGGACTGGGGTAGTTCCATTTTACACGTGTCACACAGGGCAGATGAACGGAGCTCAGAACTCCAGACTCTGCTGCACGGTTGGGACTGCAGAGACTGGAAATGCAGGTGACAGTGTGTGTCAGTGTACACACATAAAGATTCTGGCTTCCTTTGTGCCTTTGCACTGACCTGGGATCTGTTCCTTGGCCTTCTTTGTCTCAAAACCAAAACTGTTCTCCTGTGCCAACAACACCTCACACCAGGAAAAAAAAGAAAAAGGGGGAAACGTTATGAACGTAGCATGATTTTGGGGTAATTCTATCCAAGAGTTGTAGTCTTTACATGAATTTAAAACAAACAAACAAACAAAAAACAGTGAGAGAAAAATCATGGTTCTAAGAACTTCTTTCAAGACACACCTACTGAGGTGTAGTAGATGTTTTGAAAGGCAAGAATGACTGTAAGGAATGAAATTAAAGAGCTTTAGGTCATCATGATCATCAGTGAGAATAAGGCATTCCCTGTTACTGTTATGGATGTTCAAAAACATTCTTCAGAGCATCTCCATTTTTCCTGGGCTCCAAAGCTCATCCTGCTCAGGTTTTGGAAGGATTGCTGCAATCCCCTCTGAGCCAAATCTCTATAACTGTCTCTTCTCAACAGCCTTTTACCCCAGGAAGGGGAAAACTCCCAGTGCAGACACCAACCCAGTGCCCAACCTACCTGGAGAGCCAGGACAGTTGTGCCACACAACAGCAGCCTCTGAGGGAAGCTGGAGGTGATGGGACTGAAATGGTTTCAACCCTAATCATAGAATCATTTAGGCTGGAAAAGACCATTAAGAACATGGAGTCCAACCATAAATCAAACACTGCCAAGACCACCACTAAACCATGTCCCAAAGCGCCACATCTCCACGTCTTTTAAACGCCTCCAGCAATGGAAGCTCCAATCCTGAGCTGGCAGGACACCATTGGCTGCAGTTGGACATAAGATACTGGTCATGGCTGTGAGTTCAGCCCTCGCTGGCAGAATGTCTCACACCCTCACTGAGGAGGGCAGGGGGTTGGGAGATGGGAGCACGTTTCAGTTTCCAGATCCCGGGACAGAGCCCAAACCATCCTGCCCTTGAACTCTGGCATCCCATTTCCTGAGATGCAAAGCCGGTGGGACTTCTGTGGATAATCATGTTAAAAGCATGAAAAGTCTTTCAAATATTTGTGCAATTTATCTAGGAATGTCAGTTTTTAAAAATGACATGCTTATATTTAAATATCTGTAAAAGAGTACTCTGAATCTGTGGTAGCTCTTAAGTGGTTCAGATGAAGGGTGGTCTTGCAGAAGTCACCCTGTTCCTCCCCAGGTGATGGACACTGCTCATGTGCCTCTGCAGAGAGTGGCAGAAGCTGGATCCCCTTCTCGGGACAGACTCCTTCCAGGAGAGACATAGACACAGGGGGAACTCATCAGGTTTTCACGGCATCTCACTCGGCATCAGTTTCTGTGTAATTGGTGATTTCATTTCTGCACAAATGATCATAAAGAGATGACTATTTAGTGAGACATGGTCATAAAGGGGCTGTTATGGACAAGAAAGCTCACCATGAACTCTGGAGAGAGCGAGGAAGTTCATAATAAGCACCAGGAAGAACCAAGAAGCTCAAGGCCTCTTCAGAAGAACAGAAGGCCCTGAGCAGCCATGATTGTCCGTGTGTAGGTGTGGGAGAGGGTCAGGGCATGTCAGGGAGAAGCAATGAGATGGCTGATGGCTTCAGTGAACCCTTCCAGCCATGTCTGAGCCCAGAAATGGAAAGCAGTTGATGTCTGCAGGTGGAGGAGGAACAGGAGGAAGATTTTCCTGGGAATATGGAAGGAAGAAAGGTCTCTCTTGGGCTAATCATGTATGGCAGTGACATGTCCATGTTGTGGTCATGGCTGTGCCTGGGAGATGGGGAATGGCTGCTGCTGGGGTGGCTGTGCTCAGTCATGGCCCATGAGCTGACCCTGCTCTGCTCCTTTCTTACACTGCCCACACTTGGATGGTCCTCAGGAATCATCCATGAGCCTGGTGGATGCATGAACCTCCTGGAGTGATGGGCTATGGATCCAAATAGGGGATTCAAGCAAGTGTGGGACTGGGACATTGAGGTGACTGGTGACCATTGCCAGGTGTATGAAAGAAGCTGAATGAGTTGTTTCAGCATCTGCAGTTCAGGATCATGGCACCAGAGGGCTCATTAACAGCTAAAATGCTCTTACAAGCCAAGGCTCTGTGCATCATTTTCCTAAAGGCTTCAAGGCTGGTGTGGATGATTAGGGAGATTTCAGGAATAGCCAAACAGAGAGCATTTCCATAATAAATAGAAGTAAAGCCAAATCTATTCTATTTTTGTCCCTGTTCACCCTTCCCTCCCTTTTCAGAACAGGTGGTATAACCGCTCTCCTGTTCATATGGATGTGGAACGTGTCCTGAGAAGATTGAATAGGTCAGAAAAGTGGGTGCCTAAATCACCACTTGAATGAGGAGATAGTCCAGAATACCTCAAGAGGAGTCACACTCCTCTGGATCAAAGATGGGTGTCCCTGGCAGTCTCAGGTGCCACAGCACAGTGCTACTTGTGTTCAGGGAGCTGGTCAAGTCAACACCTCCTGTTCTGTAATGGTGTCTGAGTTTGCTCAGGTCACCCCTGACTCAAGCCCCATCCACTGCTGGGTGTTCTCCAGACTCCTGCCGTCAGGAACAAAGTCCCAGGAGACCTTGCTGGTGAAGACGGAGGCAAAGAAGCCATGAAGAACCTCAGTCCTGTCTGATTCTACTCTTACAAAGTTGAGCAGCAGGCCCATGATCACCCTGTTTATTCTTCTACTGCAAGTGAAGCTCCGCCATCTCATCTTGCTGCCCTTCAGGTACATGTATCAAGTCCAGGGCAGCTTTGTCATCATCCCCACATCCATGGACAAGGTTTCTAAACTCCTCCTTTGCAGCTTCCCCTGCTCCCACCTCATGTGTGCTGCCTTTGTACCCTGCAGCTCCAACAGTTCAGGCAAACAGTCTCATGAGATAAATGGTTTTTTTCACGGGTATTTGAAGAGATCATTCTTCTGCTTGGAGCAGGTTGTTCTGTAAGGCTGATTAGATTTCTTGAGCTCTTTCACCCTTCAGACCGACTTCCATGTCAACACCTTTATTGGCCGCCATCCCCCAGTATGTCTAAGTGTTCTCCTCTGGAGCCCACCAGCCTGTACTCTGCTGCTGGCCTTCCTCCCTCCCCTCTGGTGCCTGGGACCCTACTGTGTCCGGGTCACGACAGCCAAGGTGGACACTGGTGTTCACATCCCTCACCAGCCCTTCCTTGTTTCCCAGTTTCAGATCCTGGTGAGAAAATCACTGCAGGCACCAAGGTCATATCCCATAGGACCCATGTAGATCCCTCAGCAGGCCAAATCCTGCTCTCCTGAAATCCTGCTCTTGGCCTTGTGATCATCTCCCAGGAGCCTCAGCTCCACTTTCCCATCCCTGACTGTGCCATCCTGACCAACTCTTTCTGGTTTGTAAGTGTGAAGTCCTACAGGGCACCTCACCCCACTGCCTCCTCAGTCATGCATGTCAGGGAGATGTTGTCAATGAGCTCCAAAATCCTCCTGGATGGCTGGTACCTTGTAGATATTCTGATATCTCAGGTCTGCCATGAGGACACGGCCCTGGAAACATGAGGCTTCTTTCATTTGTCTGAAGGAGGCCTCATCTAATTCCTCTTCCTCATCAGTGAGTCTGTAGCTGATGTCCAGTCACCACAACTTTGCACAAGTTGTTCTGCCCTCTCATGTTGACTCCTCAGTGTTCAGCTGTCCCCGGGCAGAGCTCCACGTAATCCTACTGCTCTCCCACATGAACGGAAACTTGCTCTCTAAATCCAGATCTCCGGTATTATGAGCACCAGAGCCCCAAGACCCTACTACAGGAGATGGTATTTATAGTATCCTATAACTCCTCATACTGTTATGTTGGGAGAGACAACCCATCAGGATAAACAATCTGCATGCAAATATTAACAGCTGAGCAAATGGAGCTTCAGTCAAAGGAGGATCCAGACCGTGAGAAAATATGGGATTCACCCAACAGAAAGGTCTCTAATTTGTACGTAGAGAAATGAGCAGTGCTGTATCAGGGTGGGACAATAACCCCATCCATCAAGACAGAACAGGACCTGACATGCTGAGCAGTGACCCTGAGGAGAAGGGCCTGGGCACTACAAGGACCCCACACCAGCCCGTGGTGCACGCTCACCATGAACAAGGCAGCTGCACACGGGGCTGCATGAGGAGACGCGTGGGGACCCAGACACATGCAGTTCTCATCCCATTCGGTTCAGCACTGGTGTGTCCCACACACACGGGTGTGTGCCAGTGTGCGGCTTCCCAGTTTGGAGCAGCAGGGAGGAACTGGAGAGTGCAGGACTGTGCCAAGGCAGGTTCAGCACCTTGTGCACATGGTGTGGGGTGCTGAGGGACCTGGGCTGCTTTGGCCCAGCAGCGCTGGGGAGGCTGCAGCAGTGCAGGAGTAGCCTGAGAGTGCCTGAAGGGTGGTTTCAGAGGTGGTGCAGGTTTTCTGCATAGTGGGAAAGAGCGTGAGAAAGAAAGAATGGTCCAAAGTGCAGCTGGGGAGGTCCAGGCTGGACATAAGCAGAAAGGAATGTGAGTGGAAGGGCAGTGCTGTGGGGGAGCAGGTCAGCAGAGGGAGTCTGCATCAGCCCGAGGCTTTGTGCTTCAAGGACCAGCTGGGGAGGATGGAGAGACCTCAGCAAAGGAAGGAAGATAGATGCTCAGACAAGAGCAAGGTGGGGCAGCAGGGGGGATGTCTCCAGCCTGCTGGGACAGAGGTGCAGGGGATGCCACAACACAGGACAGGCTGTCGTGGAGATGATCAAGGGATGTAAAGAGGCTGAAAGCCCCACCAGACATGAGCTCCTTCTCCCCTTGGCTATGGCTGTTGTCTGCACCTCTGATGCGTGTGAGGAGACACTTTGTCCTTCCAGCACAGGGGCCTCATGGCCTCCTTGTCCCCAGCCAGGAACCTGGGAGGTGTGGGACCATAGTCCTGCCCTTGGCCCTACACAGCTCCACATCACACTGTCCCAGGAAGGGCCCTGGGCATCGTGGGAGGGACAGGATCTGCCTTCCCAGGGCTGGGGGTCAGAGCTTGGCCCTTTGGTTAATGAAACACTTGCAGGTCTACTGATCATCAGAGAGACCTTTACTTTGCTTTTCCTGACATCCAGTTTTCTTCTCTAACCAAGCCTGGATATTGTTTCTCAGTAGGTTCCCTCAGTGTGACCCATTAACATTACCAGAAACTTTGGAGTTTGAATCTGACTTTGATTTCTTGAGAGGTTTCTTTAACTTCCTCCAGGACCTGAGGTCCATGGATTCAGCACCAAACCCACCAGAGGGGTCATTAAAGCGCCTTGGGCTGCTCCTGTGCTGCTGAGCTGGGCTGGGCTCCTGGGACACAGGGAGCTCATGGCAGCGGCAGCGCTGCAGAGAGACAGCTCTGCCCAGGAGCAGCTCCTCTGCACACGCAGCAGGGCTGAGGGCTCTGCCTGGGGATCTCAGGAGACAAGCAAGGCAGAGAGAGATTAAAGGTGGTCAGGACTGGGAGGATGACTGAGAGCTCACTGGAGGAGAAACCTTTGCAGCCCTTGCCATGGTAAGTTTCTGGGTGCATGGCAGTGCAGCTGTAGCTCCTGGAGGCATCTCCTGAAACTGGCACAGGCACAGCTTGTGGGATCTGTAAGAACGGGGCACTTGTCAGGCCATGTTGAACAGCTGTGAAGCCGGGTGAGCACCCAGGGGTGCCCAGGGCTGTCCTGCAGAGCAGGGTCCCTGCACCCCAGGGCTGTGCCAGGGCAGGGACTCTGCCGCCTGCCAGGGTCAGGGTTCAGCCTGCCTGGGGAGATCCCATGGCAGCAACTGTGGGTGGAAGGAGCGACCCCCGTCAGGGCAGGCAGGGAGCTTGTGGGGTTGAAGGGGGCTGTGTGGGTCAGGGCTGCTCAGAGCTCCATTTCCCCCCACAGACATGGCAGAGGGTCCTTCTGAACAACAACACTGAGACAGGAACAGCTGCAAGGAAAGGAGTCTGTGCTTTCAGTTTTCCACTCTTGCTCGTCTGGGTGTGCAGTGTGAGATGGGGATTTATTTTTCTCTTTGAAGAAGACACTGAGACCCCAGTTCTCATCAGGACGTGTCTGAGCTGCTCCTGAGCCCCTGCACACACAGAGCTGCCCCTGGGCAGTGCCAGGAGGTGTGAGCAGGACAGAGCTGAGCACACAGCGGCTGGGACGGGGTCTGTGACACTGACAGGGAGCAGACCCAGGGACAGACACACAGCTGCAGGCAACACAGACATGGGCAGGAAGAGTTAAGTGCTACCAGAAATGCTGGGGATGGGATTTAGGAAACTCTCTCATATGCTCTCGGTTGCAGACACATTTCCCAGTGCAACCCCTGGTCTCCTCTCCTCCCCAGCAGACCCTCTGTCCCAAAGCCATGGGGTCCAGGTCACAAGTCTCCACCTCAGCAGCTGGACCTCCAGGTGAAGGGTTCCTGCAACGTGGTACACAAAAAAGGTGCTAAAAGTACTTGCTCTCCAGTGTCATTATGTGAGTGGCAGCAGCACAGTCGGGTAAGGAGAAGGTTCCACAGCATGCCCGTCTGCCTTTCTGTCCTTGCTTTATTTTCTGGTAGCACTGCAGTGTCCTTCCCTGTTTCTCCACCTGTCCCTGGTGCTTTTGCTCTCTGGGGTTGGGGTGGGAGTGAGGATCAGTTTTTGCTCTGACACCAATTCAGTGGATCTTGCCTCACAGGTGTGTTCATGGAAACCAGATGCCCAAGCTGCATTTTAAACTGTGATGAACTGTTTTTCTCAATTGGTAGAAAGAGAGAATGAATGGATACATCCCATCATCAGGGAGGGGGTTTTCCATGAGAAACTGCATGTTTATTTTCGTCAGAGAAGTCTCCCCTAACTTGTCACTGCCTTTTCCTCCTTGCACAGGTCCTCATGCCCACAGGCAGCAAATGTCTAACAGCAGCTCCATCACCCAGTTCCTCCTCCTGCCGTTCACAGACACACGGGAGCTGCAGCTCTTGCACTTCTGGCTCTTCCTGGGCATCTACCTGGCTGCCCTCCTGGGCAACGGCCTCATCATCACCACCATAGCCTGGGACCAGCACCTCCACACCCCTATGTACTTCTTCCTGCTCAACCTCGCCCTCCTCGACCTGGGCTCCATCTCCACCATTGTCCCCAAGTCCATGGCCAACTCTCTGTGGGATACCAGGGTCATTTCCTACACAGGATGTACTACACAACTCTTTCTGTTTGTCTATTTAGTTTCATCAGAGTTTTACCTTCTCACCATCATGTCGTACGACCGCTACGTTGCCATCTGCAAACCCCTGCACTACGGGACCCTCCTGGGCAGCAGAGCTTGTGTCCACATGGCAGCAGCTGCCTGGGCCACTGGGTTTCTCTATTCTCTGCTGCACACGGCCAATACATTTTCACTGCCCCTGTGCAAGGGCAATGCCCTGGGCCAGTTCTTCTGTGAAATCCCCCAGATCCTCAAGCTCTCCTGCTCACACTCCTACCTCAGGGAACTTGGGCTTCTCATGTTTAGTGCTTTTTTTTTTGAGGGATGTTTTGTGTTCATCGTGGTGTCCTATGTGCAGATCTTCAGGGCCGTGCTGAGGACCCCCTCTGAGCAGGGACGGCACAAAGCCTTTTCCACCTGCCTCCCTCACCTGGCCGTGGTCTCCCTGTTTGTCAGCACTGCCATGTTTGCCCACCTGAAGCCCCCCTCCATCTCCTCCCCATCCCTGGACCTTGTGGTGTCTGTTCTGTAATCGGTGATGCCTCCAGCAGTGAACCCCCTCATCTACAGCATGAGGAACAGGGAACTCAAGGAGTCTATAAGGAAAGTGATGAGTGTTCGATTTTCAAAAGCTGTAAAGAATTGACGTCCTGCTTCTGCATGTCATTGGTAATATAACGCATTGCTACATTGCTAGTTCAACCTGAGTTCTGTAGCTTTTGTGTTTTAGGTGTTTTGTTTTGTTTTGTTTTGTTTTGTTTTGTTTTCTCTTTGGTGTTTGTTTTTCTTGATTGTATTAATGCTATCCACAAGCAAAATTATTTGTCTTCTTATGGCTGTGTCCATATCTACCTGTCTCTTGTGTCCCACAGTCTTTGTGTAAATAAGAACCCATACTCTCCATGTGTATAAAGTGAAATAAAGGACCCCGCACTGACTTGTTTACCCAGAATCCTCTCTCTGGGATATCTGGGGCTGCAGGAGCCACGTCTGTGTGCTGAGGGGGAGTGAGCAGGAGCCACCCTGAGCTGGGTCTTCCTCCCACCCTGACCAACCTGAATCTGTGGACTCACCCCATGGCCCTGGGCACCACAGCCCACTTGCTCTGCAGAGCAGCACCACCAGGTCAGAGCTCTATGGAGCGTGGGAAGCGGGGCAGGAACAGCTGGCCAGGTCAGCATAATTCAGGTCTCTTAGTAAAGGGCTCTGTGGGGAGACGGGATGTTCTAGGACAAGAGTGGGGCACTGTATGTGTGCAGGAAAGACATGGAAAGAGAAACCCTTTGCTGCAGGTGGGAGCTTGGGGCAGGTGGCCCTGGCACGGTGGCAACAGGACCTTCCTGAGGATCCCCTAGGCCAAATGCCTCATGCTGTCCTGGGGAGCCAGTCTGGACCTGGGTCTGCAAGCTGCCTGTGCTGGAGACCCACTCAGCTTGCTGGCTGGATGAAGATTCTCACTGTCCTTCATTCTCACTGGTCCCCACTGCTGTGGGACCAGTTCCAGTTCCAGTGTGGCTGCTCTGCCGGGCTCGGCTGGGGAGAGGGCAGGGGGTGGTACAATTCAGGAGGGGGTGGGAGGGCTGAACTGGCAAACACCCCAGAGAAGAAAATACCAGTGAACAGCTGAAGTGTGTGAGTGTGCAGGGCTGGCACACAGCAGTGTCCTCTCCCAGACAGGCCTCCTGGGAGAGCCCTGAAGCACCAGCAGAGCAGGGGCTGGTGTGTGCCCATGTTCATGGGACAGCCTGGGGAAACTGGCCCAGGACAGTCACCACAGACGAGCCCCTCAAAACCACCTGTTCCTGCATCGGCCCTTCACCCCAGCTGAGAGAGGTTGTTCATCCCTCAACACAAGGACACTGAATGAGTAAGTCAAAAGCCAATGTTTCCACTGTATGGATGAGATATGAGTATGGATATCATGGACATGAGGTGAGATGAACCCGACTCAGTACAAACACCATCAGCTATTCTTGCATGTTCCATGAAGGCCTGAATGCAGCACTAGGATGTGCTGCCTTGAACTGAGGTCTCCATGTCCATTCCTCATGATGTGGGACATGAGGATGGCCATGCCTAAGGATCTGGACATGCTGGATCATGGGACTGAGGCCTGTTGTCTGAGGTTTAACAAAGCCAAGTGCTTGGTCCTACACTTGGGTCACAACAACCCCAGGCAGCGCTAGAGGCTCAGGGAGGAGTGGCTATAGAGCTGCCTGGTGGAAAGGGATGTGCGGGTGTTGATCGATAGCTGGCTGAATATGAGCCAGAATGTTTCCAGGTGGCCAAAAAAGACACCAGCATCCTGGCTTGTATCAGGAATAGTGTGGCCAGCAGGACTGGAGAAGTGATTGCGCCACTGTGCTCGGCACTGGTGAAGCCGCACCTTGAATCCTGTGTTCAGTTTGGGGCCCCTCATCTCAAGAAGGACATTGAGGCACTAAAGAGAGTGCAGAGGAGGCGACAAAACTTCTGAGTTGCTGGAGCACAAGTGTGATGAGGAGCAGTTGAGGGAGCTGGGGCTGTTCAGCCTGGACAACAGGAGACTGAGGGGAGACCTTCTCACTGTCCACAACTGCCTGACAGGAGGTTGCAATATGGCGAGTCTTGGTCTCTTCTCCCAAGTAGCAAGTGATAGGACAAGAGGAATTGGCCGCAATTTGCACCAGGGGAGGTTTAGATTGGATATTAGGAAAAAAGTATTTCCCAGAAAGGGTTGTCAGGCATTGGAACAGGCTGCCCAGGGCAGTGCGGGAGTTCACCACCCCTGGAGGGGTTTAAAGGTGTTTAGATGAGGTTCTCAGGGACATGGGTTAGTGCGAGAGCTGGGCTATGGTTGGACTCAATGATCCCAAGGCTCTCTTCCAATCAGAGTATTCTATGATTCTGTGATTCTGCCTCAGATGAGAGTTCACAAAGCCAATTGAGTTATGGACACCTGGCATAACCCTGACGTTTGTGTTTGTGACTCTGGGAACAAACCCCACTGACCCAGTGAGATTCACCTCAGTTGCTCTGTGATTCTGGATTGTGTTTTCAAAATGACAGTGCAATCGAGGAGGTCCTGGCATCCGTCAAACCCATCTTCAAGAAAGGCAGGAAGGAGAATGGGGAGAATCACAGGCTGGTCAGCTTGTCTCTGTCCTTGGGAAGGTGATGGGACAAGTCCTCCTGCAGCCATCTGCAGGCACTTGAAGGACAAGAAAGAGACTTGTGAACCAAAATTGGCAGGGGAAAGACAGGCATGTTGTATGTATGAAATTGTGCCAGGCCTTGGACATGGTCTCTTGTGGTGTCCTTATAGCCCGATTGATGCTGTTTGGGCTGAAGAAGTGGATGCTTGGTGGGAAGTTCACTGAAACTTCAAGCCCAAATATCATCTGCAATGCAGTGTCCTCTGTGCAGTTAGTGTGTCATCCCCCAGTGACCAGCATTTGGGCCAAAACTGCTGAAGGTCTTTATTGTCCCTTCTGTGCTGTGATGGAGATAATGCAAAGCTGAGCGAAGACCTTGAAGAACCTCACCTGGTCACCCTGCTTTGGGAAGGAGAGTGAAACAAGATGTTCAGGGGTCTCTTCAAACCTGACTGACTCTAAGATTCAATGAATCTTTCCCCTGGACATGTTTTTGAATATAGAATATCTGCAGAGAAGAAAAAAAAAAAAAAAAGAGGCAGAAGAGGAGAGAGAAATGATGTCAACATAAACCCAACAGTTACTGCAAAGAAAGTTTCTCCACTCAAACATTTAGAGGAAAATACATTTGTTTAATTTGATACAACAAGCATACTACTATCTGGTCAGGCCCTGGGCTATGGGTGGGGGCTATGGATGGGTTTGGTATTATGAGGTCAGCTGAGTCTCAGACACTCAAAATCCAGGCAGAATCCTGTGGCTGTGAAGGGGACAGTGGGGTCAGTTCTGTGTTTGGAGGTGACAGCCCCGCAGCAGGGACATGGCTGGGAAAGAACCTCTGCCCAAGGGCCCACAGGTCTTACCCAGGAAGAGAGATGGGTTGTCATGTCCATCCCACCTGAGAACATGACAGGACATCGGCAGGGACATGGTCGTGTCTGTCAGAGAAGCTGAAAGGCCAGCAGCACTCATGGGATTTAGGAGATCATGGGGAGGTGATTTCTCTCTGGTCAGGTAAAAGACCACAAGCAGCCTAATGGTTTGGGTTCCCTGCATGAAGGGCAGTTTATGAGATGGTGGAGCTGTTCTTGACAGTGGGAAGAAGCAGGAAAGAGAAAAAAGAAGTCTACTTGGAAGGTGAGGAATGGGTATGAGGAGGAAGAAATGTGACTGGAAGGGCAGTGCTGTGGGGCAAGAGGTGACCCAGAGGGAACTGGATCAGCCCATGGTTTGTGTTCCAAAGAGTAGCCAGTGAGGGTGCAGACACATCAGTGAAGGTGCAGAAATGCTGGGGTGACAGCAGGTGGGGAAGCGAGATGGGTGTCTGCAGCCTGCAGGGAAAGAGGGGCAGGGGTAGGACCGTGTAGAACAACCTGTGGTGGAGATGGCAAAGGGCGCTGGTGAGGCTAGAAGGCACCCACAGAACCCAGGTCTCTGTCCCCTTGGCCAGGGCAGTTGTCTCTGCCACTGAGGCCCAGAAGAAGACATGTTGTCGTCGTGGCACTGGAGGCCTCGCTGCCTCCTTGCAGCCCCATGGGGAAGCTGGAGGTTGTTGTACCAGTGTTGTCCTTCCCTGGGCCTTGCACACTCACATCCCACGGTCCCAGGAAGAGTCCTGATCCGTGTGCGGGAGACAGGATCCCCCTTCCCATTGCCTTGAGGTCATGGCTTCTCCTTTCTACTTCAGAAAGCAAACCAAGGGGTTTCTGAGCATCAGAGCTGAAGAAAAGACTCAAAGGAGACCTCATGGTGGCTACAGCTTCCTCACAAGGGGAGAAGGAGGGGAAGGGACTGATCTGTTCTCTGTGGTGACCAATGACAATACCCAAGGGAATGGAAGAAGGGTGTGTCAGGGGAGGGTCAGTGGGACATGAGGAAAAGGTTCTTCCCCCAGAGGTGCTGGACACTGAACAGGCTCCCCAAGGAGGTGTCACGGCCCCAACCTGACAGTGTTCAAGAAGAGGCTGGACAATGTCCTCAGACACACGGGGTGACCTTTGGGGTGTCCTGTGCAGGGACAGGAGATGGACTCCATGATCCTTGTGGGTCCTTCCAACTCAGGACATTCTATCATTCTATGAAACACTAGGTCTAAAGTCCATGTTTTCATTGTCCAGATGAGATATTAACGTACACATCATGTGCATGTCCACTGTGTGCATGTGGTGAGATGAACCCAAGTGAACACAAATCCATCAGCTATTCCTTGGGGTGCCATAAAGGTCAGTGAGGCAGAGATGGTGTTCAGGGGTCTCTTCCAACCTGCGTTATTGTAGGATTCCATTAATCTTTTCCTTGGAGAGCTCTTTCACGTCAGAATAGACAGAGGAAGAAGAAGAAAAAAGCAGAGGCAGAAGCAGAGATATAAAATACCCCAGAGTAAATACAGCAGCTCCTGTGAGGAACATTTCCCCACTCAAACCCTTGATAGGAAATCTATCGGATACATTTGATGAAAGCAGCTTAGTTTGATCTGCTCACACACTGGACCACAAGGAGGGTGATGGTGGGTACGATGCCATGTGGTCACTTGTGTCTCAGGAACTCATAGTCCAGTAGGAAGCCAATGGCTGTGGAGGGCACTGTGAGATCACTTCTGCCTCTGCAGGGGATTGGCCAACAGCAGGAACATGGCTGGGAAAGGACTGTGAGGTCACACATACGAGACGAGCAATCGGGCCCAATCAGAATGGCTTGATGAAAAGCAGGTCCTGCTTGACCACCTTGGTCTCCTTCTGTGACAAGGTGACCGGCTGAGCAGATGAGGGAAAGTCTGTCGTGGGGAGTGAATCCGCCACACGGGCTGTGGGTGTTGTGTCCTTAGACTGCAGTAAAGCCTTTGACACCGTGTCCCACAGCATCTCCTAGAGAAGCTGCAGCTCGTGGCCCGGATGGGTGTATGTGCGATGGAGGGCTGGACGAAAAGAATTGTGGTGAACAGAGCCAAATCCAGTTGGCGTCCGGTCACAAGTGGTGTCCCCAGTATTTGACTGAGCTCTATTTAAGCTTTATCAGTGATGTGGATGAGGGGATCGAGTGCACCCTCATTAAGTTTGCAGATGACACCAAGTTGGGTGGAGTGTTGATCTGCTGGAGGGTGGGAAGGCCATGCAGAGGGATCTGGACCCACTGGATCATTGGGCTGAGGCCATTTGTATGAGGTTTGACCAGACCAAGTGCTGGGTCCTGCACTTGGGTCACAACAAACCCAGGCTCATGGAAGAGTGGCTGGAAAATTGCCTGGTAGAAAGGGATCAGGGGGTGTTGATCGACAGCAGCTGAACATGAGCCTGTGTATGCCTAGATGGCCAAAAGGGCCACCAGCATCCTGGCTTGTATCAGGAATGGTGTGGCCAGCAGGACTAGTGTGATTGTGCCACTGTTCTCAGTGCTGATGAGGTTGCATCTTGAATCCTGTGTTCAAGTTTGGGCCCTTCATCATAAGAAGGACATTGAGGCACCAGAGAGAGTGCAGAGGAGGGAACGGAGCTGGTGAGGGTCTGGAGCACAAGTGTGATGAGGAGCAGGTGAGGGAACTGCTGGGTTCAGGCTGGAGAACAGGAGGCTGAGAGGAGACCTTCTCGCTGTCCACAACTGCCTGAAAGGAGGTTGAACATGGAGGGTGTTTGTATCTTCTCCCACGTAGGAAGTGATAGGATGAGAGGAAATGGCCTCATTAAAATGTTTGCCTGTTTAAGAGTTGGGGTGTTCAACTGGAGAAGAGAGGCTCCTGGGAGACCTTATTGCAGCCTTTCTGGACCGAAAAGGGGCCAAAAAGAACAATGGGGACAGATTTTTGAGCAGGGGCTGTTGCAACAGGACAAAGGGTGATGGTTTAAACTAGAAGAGGGGAGAGTCAAGGAATGAAATGAGGAAGAGATTTTTACACTGAGGGTGGTAAAACACTGGGACAGGCTTCCCAGAGAGGGGGTGGATGAACCATCCCGGAGACATCCCAGGCCAGGCTGGACGGGGCTCTGAGCAACCTGAGCTGGTGAAGATGTCCCTGATCGCCGAGGGGAGTTGGACCAGACGGGCTGTGAATGTCACTTCCAACTCCAACTACTTTGTGATTCTAGGATTCAGTGACAGGAAAGACTGGATGCATCGATGGTTGATAAGCAGCAAAGGTCTTGTCTGGCTTGTGCGAGCCAGGCCGGCAGCTTCACCCGGCAGCTCTCCCCACGTGAGTGGAGAGCTGACCCACTTGTGTACAACCAACCCTGCCCCTGCTGCACAGTGCCCAGAGGTTGCTAGGGGGTTGCTAGGGCTTTACTGGGAGGGTTATTGGGAGTGTAACTGGGAACATTAGAAGGATTAGTGCGGGGTTATTTGGAACATTGTGGGGGTTACTGGGAACATTCAAGTAGGTGGGGGTTTACTGGGAGCACTAGGTGGTTGCTGGGAGCACTGGGAGGGTTATTAGGAGCACTGAGGGTTTATTGGGAAATTTTGGAGGATTACTGGGAACAATGGGGGTTGCTGGGAGCACTGGGAGGGGTTACTGGGAGCACTGGAGGTGTTAGTGGGAGGGTTACTGGGAGCACTGGAGGGGTTAGTGGGGGTTACTGGGAGCACTGGAGGGGATGCTGGGAGCACTGGATTGGTTAGTGGGGGTTAGTGGGAGCACTGGAGGGGTTAGTGGGAGCACTGGAGGGGTTAGTGGGGGTTACTGGGAAACTGGAGGGTTACTTGGAGCACTAAAGGGGTTAGTGGGAGCATTACTGGGAGCACTGGAGGGGTTAGTGGGAGGGTTACTGGGAGCACTGGGAGCATTAGGGTGATAGTGCTGCGGGTGTCCATCACAACCCACCAGCTCAGGGCGAGGACGTTGCCGAGGCCTCTCCAGCAGCTGAGAGCAGCCTCAGTCACAGGCTCTGCTTGTCGTGGGGGTTTGAACTCCCCTGATGTTTCTGGAAGGACGACTCAGCCAGACACAGTCCAGGAGGTTCAGCAAGTGCATCCATGGGAATTTCCTGATGCAAAGGGTGGAGGAGCCGACCAGGAGAGGAGCTGCTGGACCTCATCCTCACTAATAAGGGGGGGCTGGTTGAGTCGGTAAAGGTTGAGGGCTGCCTTGGCTGCAGTGACTGTGAGATGGTGGAGTTCAGGATCTCACGTGGCAGGAGCAGGATAGCAAGCAGAATTGCAACCCTGGATTTCAGCAGGGCAAACTTTGGCCTTTTCAGGCAATTGCTGGGGGAAATCCTATGGGCAAGGCTGCTTGAAGGTAAATCCATAAATCCACAGGTCCGGACGGGATGCACCCGCGGGTGCTGAGGGAGCTGGCTGAGGTCATTGCTGGGCCGCTCTCCATCATCTTTGCTAAGTTGTGGCAAATGGGAGAGGTGCCTGAGGACTGGAGGGAAGCAAATGTCACTGCAGTCTTTAACTCTAGACAGGTCAGCCTCACCTCCATCCCTGGGAAACTGATGGAACAACTTCTCCTTGGTGCCGTCTCAAGGCATATCAGGGATAAGAGGGTCATTAGGGGCAGTCAACATGGCTTCATCAAGGGGAAGTTGTGCTTGACCAACCTCTTTGACTGTTATGAAGACATAACGATGTGGATACATGATGACAAAACAGTGGGTATGATCTACCTTGACTTCAGTAAAGCCTTTGACACAGTCTCCCACAGCATCCTCACAGCTAAACTGAGGGAGTGCAGTCTGGATGATCGGGTAGTGAGGTGGGCTGTGAACTGGCTGAACGGAAGAAGCCAGGGGGTCGTGGTCAATGGGGCAGAGTCCAGTTGAGGCCTGGATCTAGTGCAGTGCCTCAGCGGTCAGTGCTGGGGCCAGTACTATTCAATAAATCCATCAGTGACTTGGATGAGGAAATAGAGTGACTGTCAGTAAGTTTGCTGGTGACACCTAGCTGGGAGGAGTGGCTGACATTGGAAGATGTGCTGCCATCCAGAGACCTGAACAGGCTGGAGAGCTGGGCGGGGAAAATGTAATGAAATAGAACAAGGGCAAGTGTAGAGTCTTACATCTGGACAAGAAGAACCCCAGGTTCCAGTATAAGTTGGGGAAGGGTCTGTTGGAGAGCAGTGTAGGGGAAAGGGACCTGGGGGTCCTGGGCACAGCAGGATGACCATGAGCCAGCACTGGGCCCTTGTGGCCAGGAAGCCAATGGTACCTGGGTTGGGTTAGAAGGGGATGGTCAGTAGCTCAGAGAGGTTCTCCTGCTCCTCTGCTCTGCCCTGGGGAGACCACACCTGGAATATTCTCATACGAGAGGAAATGGCCTCAAATTGTGCCAGGGGAGGTTAAGATTGGAAATTAGGAAAAAATTCTTCCTGGGAAGGGTTGTCAGGCATCGGAACAGGCAGCTCAGGGCAGTGGGGGAGTCACCATTCCTGCAGGGGTTTATAAGATGTTTAGACGAGGTTCTTAGGGACACGGTTTAGTTCTAGATTTAGGTGGTGGTTGGACTCAATGCTCCTGAGGGTCTCTTCCAACTGAAATAATTCTATGATTCTCTATTATCAACTGGAATATTCTTCTATCACATCTTCTAAGTGTTCTTGAAATATCTGCCTCTTCACCTACAGTCCTGAAACTTATGTAATTAGATGCATAAGTGTTGGATACTAATTGTAAATGATGAAAGCACCATCGCTCTATCAGTCTGGTCTGATACCTGCCCATCCCAGGCAAACACCTCAGGTACACGGGGGTCTCTTCTCGAGGTTTGCACTGGGTGTTTATAGTGAGACCATGGAACTCAGCCCGAAAACCTGAGAACTCCCCTCAAAACTTGAAAACCAAACCAACAACAACAACAAAAAGAACGAAAAACCCCACACTCTTTTTTTCATCAGATGAAATAATTCAATATTTCCAATAAAATGTCTGCGGAATTTGTATCCTGCCAAAATATGAATTTTCAGAATGTGTACGGACTGTGGGAGATGAAACGTTGGCCTTTCCCTGTGCTTGCAGTGCCAGAACTCTGTCTATCACTGTGTGTATTTAATCCCGTGGACATCCAGGAGTTTCCACCTGTCCTTACCCAGCTCACCGTGTCTGAACTCATGTCTTCAGAAGCCTGTCTGGACATTTGCACTTTCCATCGCTCCCCAGAGGTTCTTCACCTCTCACTCTTGGCTCATTCAGAGCCTCTCAGCTCTCATTCTGCTTTGAGCTTCAGGCAGGTCAAGTCTTTCAGCAGTTGCTCTCCTACTCCCTATAGGCAACTTTTCAATTATGGCAATGGACCTCGCTGGAAACTACTTAATTTAACCATAGAACTGAGAAACATCATTAAGTTCTATTGTGTTTTCTTTTTTTTTTTTTTCCTTTTTTGTTTCCTCTAATTAAAAATTCCCCGGTGCCTGTTTACATCCAGTTCTCTAAGGAAACATGAAACGATTCCTGCAAAGAAGCTGTAGCAATCAGTGCAAACTTCAGTGCAGAATCTGATGTAAAGAAATGTGCTGGAAATCCCAGGGGCCAATGAGCAGAACAGGGAGTTTGGGGAGCTGGTTATAGATTTTATGCTAACAGTTTGAGTAGAGAAACATTCTTCACAGAACTGCTCTGTTTACTTGACACCTTTGAGGTCTCCTCCTCTGCCTGTATTTTTATTTTCTTGTTCCTCCACCTCTTCCTTCTTCCAAAACGTTTCCAAGGGAAAGATTCCTGGAATCACAGAGCAACTCAGGTGTGAACATCATCTTGTCTCACTGTCCTGCTCAGGGCAGGATGACCCAGGTGAGGTTGTCCAAGGCCTCTGCCCAGCTTTGCACCATCCACTGAGGAGCTGAAGGTTCACTGCATCACATCATACAGGGGGAGAATAGAGACGTTCAGCAGTGTTGGCCCAAGTGCTGGTCCCTGAGGGAACGCACTGGTAACTGGCTCTATGGGGGACTTTGTACCACTGGTGACATTTGGGCTCTACGGGGGACTATAGATGCTATATAGAATGCTATAGAAAAAGATGTGCTCATGCTTTTGTGACACTAGTCTATTGAAAAATTAAAACGTCATGAGTTTGCCTGTTTAAGAGTTGGGATGTTCAGCTGGAGAAGAGAGGCTCCTGGGAGACCTTATTGCAGCCTTTCTGAACCGAAAAGGGGCCAAAAAGAACAATGGGGACAGACTTCTGAGCCAGGCCTGTTGCAATAGGACAAAAGGTGATGGTTTAAACTAGAAGAGGGGAGAGTCAAGGAATGAAATGAGGAAGAGATTTTTTACACTGAGGGTGGTAGAACACTGGGACAGGCTTCCCAGAGAGGGGGTGGATGAACCATCCCGGAGACATCCCAGGCCAGGCTGGATGGGGCTCTGAGCAACCTGAGCTGGTGAAGATGTCCCTGATCGCCGAGGGGAGTTGGACCAGACGGGCTGTGAATGTCACTTCCAACTCCAACTACTTTGTGATTCTAGGATTCAGTGACAGGAAAGACTGGATGCATCGATGGTTGATAAGCAGCAAAGGTCTTGTCTGGCTTGTGCGAGCCAGGCCGGCAGCTTCACCCGGCAGCTCTCCCCACGTGAGTGGAGAGCTGACCCACTTGTGTACAACCAACCCTGCCCCTGCTCCACAGTGCCCAGAGGATGCTGCCCAGGGCCCCAGGATGGACATTTGTGGGGGAGTATTTGGAGCACTGGGAGGTTTAATGGGAGCACTGGGGGTTTACTGGGACTTCTTGGAGGTTTCCTGGGTACAATGGGGGTTGCTGGGATCACTGGAGAGGATAGTGGGGGTTACTACGTATACTAGAAAGATTAGTGGGGGAGTCCTAGGAATACTGGGAGGGTTACTGGCAGCATGTGGGGTTGCCTGAGTGTTACTGGGAGTACTAGGTGGTTACTGGGAGCACTGGGATGGCTACTGGGAACACTGGGGGTTTAGTGGGAGTCCTTGCAGGATTACTGGGAACAATGGGGGCTGCTGTGAGCACTGGAGGGGTTAGTGGGGGCCACTGGGTGCTCTGGGGAGGTGTCTGGGAACACTGGGGGTTGCTGGGGAGTTACTGGGAGCACTAGGTGGTTACTGGGAGCACTGGGAAGGTTACTGGGAACAGTAGGTTTCTTAGTGGGGGGTTTCTGGGAACACTGGGAGGGTTACTGGGAGCACTGGGGGTTTACTGGGAGTTCTTGCAGGACTACTGGGAACATTGGGGGTTGCTGGGGCTTTACTGGGATGGTTATTGGGAGTGTAACTGGGAACATTAGAAGGATTAGTGCGGGGTTATTTGAAACATTGTGGGGGTTACTGGGAACATTCCAGTTGGTGGGGGTTTACTGGGAGCACTAGGTGGTTGCTGAGAGCACTGGGAGGGTTATTGGGAGCACTGAGGGTTTATTGGGAATTTTTGGAGGATTACTGGGAACAATGTGGGTTGCTGGGAGCACTGGAGGGCTTAATGGGGGGTTACTGGGAGTACTGGGAGGGGTTACTGGGAACAGTGGGGGTTGCTGAGGGCTCACATGAAAGCACTAGGTGGTTACTGGGATCACTGGGAGATCTAGTGGGGGATTACTGGGGGCAATGAGGGGGTTGCTGGGGCTCACGGCGAGCACTGGAGGGGTTGCTGGGAGCACTGGGAGGTTTGCTGGGAGCACTGGGAGGTTTACTGAGAGCACTGGGAGGTTTACTGGGAGGATTACTGGAAACAGTAGGATGATTAGTGGGGGGTTAATGGGAACACAACATGGTTACTGGGAGCACTGTGGGGCCCTGCTGGGAGCACAAGGACAGTTAGTGGGAGCGCTGGGGGTTAACTGGGAGTTCTTGGTGGATTACTGGGAACAATGGGGACTGCTGGGAGCACTGGAAAGGTTAGTTGGGGGCTACTGGGAGTACTGGAGGGGTTAATGGGAGGGTTATTGGGAGCACTGGAGGGGTTAGTGGGGGTTACTGGGAGCACTGGAGGGGTTACGGGGAGGGTTACTGGGAGCACTGGAAGGGTCAGTGGGAGGGTTACTGGGAGCACTGGGAGCATTAGGGTGATAGTGCTGCGGGTGTCTATCACAACCCACCAGCTCAGGGTGAGGACATTGCCGAGGCCTCTCCAGCAGCTGAGAGCAGCCTCAGTCACAGGCCCTGCTTGTCGTGGGGCTTTGAACTCCCCTGATGTTTCTGGAAGGACGACTCAGCCAGACACAGTCCAGGAGGTTCAGCAAGTGCATCCATGGGAACTTCCTGATGCAAAGGGTGGAGGAGCTGACCAGGAGAGGAGCTGCTGGACCTCATCCTCACTAACAAGGAGGGGCTGGTTGAGGCGGTAAAGGTTGAGGGCTGCCTTGGCTGCAGTGACCATGAGATGGTGGAGTTCAGGATCTCATGTGGCAGGACCAGGATAGCAAGCAGTATTGCAACCCTGGATTTCAGCAGGGCGAACTTTGGCCTTTTCAGGCAATTGCTGGGGGAAATCCTGTGGGCAAGGCTGCTTGAAGGTAAATCCATAAATCCACAGGTCCGGACGGGATGCACCCGCGGGTGCTGAGGGAGCTGGCTGAGGTCATTGCTGGGCCGCTCTCCATCATCTTTGCTAAGTTGTGGCAAATGGGAGAGGTGCCTGAGGACTGGAGGGAAGCAAATGTCACTGCAGTCTTCAAAAAGGGCAAGAAGGAGGACCCGGGGAACTCTAGACCGGTCAGCCTCACCTCCATCCCTGGGAAACTGATGGAACAACTTCTCCTTGGTGCCGTCTCAAGGCATATCAGGGATAAGAGGGTCATTAGGGGCAGTCAACATGGCTTCACCAAGGGGAAGTTGTGCTTGACCAACCTCATTGACTGTTATTGAAGACATAATGAGGTGGGTACATGATGACAAAACAGTGGATGTGGTCTACCTTGACTTCAGTAAAGCCTTTGAGACAGTCTCCCACAGCATCCTTGCTGCTAAAATCAGGAAGTGTGGACTGCATGAGTGGGTAGTCAGTTGGACTGTGAACTGGCTGAAGGGAAGAAGCCAGAGGGTTGTGGTCAATGGGGCAGAGTCCATTTGAGGCCTGGATCTAGTGCAGTGTCTCAGGGGTCAGTGCTGGGGCCAGTACTATTCAATAAATTCATCAGTGACTTGGATGAGGAAATAGAGTGACTGTCAGCAAGTTTGCTGATGACACCAAGCTGGAAGGAGTGGGTGACACTGGAAGCTGTGCTGCCATCCAGAGACCTGGACAGGCTGGAGAGCTGGGCAGGGAAAATGTAATGAAATAAAACAAGGGCAAGTGTAGAGTCTTACATCTGGGCAAGAAGAACCCCAGGTTCCAGTATAAGTTGGGGAAGGACCTGTTGGAGAGCAGTGTAGGGGAAAGGGACCTGGGGCCAATGGTACCTGGGGTGGGTTAGAAGGGGGTGGTCAGTAGCTCAGAGAGGTTCTCCTGCCCCTCTGCTCTGCCCTGGGGAGACCACACCTGGAATATTCTCATACCAGTTTATTTTTTACTAGCAAGAATACAATGCTGGCAAGAAGTATCTCTGCAGAGCAGATACAAATAACATTACTGATTACTTGAGGTTGTCTCAAAGGATGTGCCCCTGAGCCCCAGGGACACCTGGAGGAGCCCAGAGGGCACAGAACAAGGGACATCATGGGCTGCTCCTGTGTTGCTGAGCTGGGCTGGGCTCCTGGGACACAGGGAGCTCATGGCAGTGGCAGCGCTGCAGAGAGACAGCTCTGTCCAGGAGCAGCTCCTCTGCAAAGTGCAGCAGGGCTGAGGGCTCTGCCTGCAGCACCGAGGGCAATGTAAGTGGTTATGTACAGGAGCCAGGCACAGAGAGGGTAACGCAGTCTGGGCTGGGAGGATGCTGAGAGATCAGCAGAAACCAAATCTTCTCAGATATGAAGCCTGTGGCTGCAGGGCATTGCATCTGCAAATCATGATAGGATCTCAGAAAGCTGTCACATTGCAGAGCCTGTGAGAGATGTAAGTACAGCTCTCAGAGATTCTCTGATCAGAGGGGAGGATGTGCTGCAGAGCAGGGATTGCCTTCTGCACTGTCAGAGTGACAAGACGTGAATGCTGCATTCTCCCCAGGGTGGCTGTGGGGTGTGAATGTAAATGTGCAGGCAGGGGTGCCCGGGAGATCACAGCAACACTGAGGGGAGAAACTGTGGGAGGATGAGGGACCCCTTGCAGGGCAGGGTCCTTCTGCTGCTGGGTTCTCCGTGGTTCGGGGCTGCTCAGAGCTCCAGCTCATTCCAGAATATTGACAAGAGGAAGTTTCAAGGAGAAGAAGAAGACAAAGAGTACTACAAATATAAGGAACCTCCCTGAGTCTGTATTTTCAGTCTCCTACTCTGGAGAATGGGTGGTAATTAAGGCCGTTCTTAATTTTAAACTAATACTTGAGACACATGAACTGCAGTAGGTCTTCAAGAGAATCCTGGCATGCCTTGCCTCTCCTCTGCCTATGCAGAACGAACATCACCTTTGCTGGACACCTTACACTTAATCTGTAATCTGTTTTCCAGCCTGCAAACAGGAAGATGCCCCCAGGCAGTGCCCTGTGAACAGGCAGGATCTGTAGGGCCAGGGGGAGGGCACAGAGGGTGGGATGGTCTGTGAGCACTGACAGGGAAGAGACATGGACAGGGAAACACCTCCCAGGGGAGAATCTCCAGGCAGCAGGGAAATGATCCGAAATGAGAGGAAACCAAACCCGGAATGGTTATGGGAGGGAGAAGAGAGAAAAGTCCCTGTGATCCCCTGCAGTGCAGATCCCTCCTGTGAGCAGCCCCATGGCCTCCTTTCCCACCCAGCAAAGCCTCTGCCCTCAGGGCCGGGGGCTCCAAGGCATGAAGCTCCTGTGCAGCCAGAGCTCCAGTTCCTCTGCAGAGCACAGGGGCTGAGAGCAGCTGCCCGGCAGTGTTGGTGTCTGGGAAGTGGCTGCACAGCTGGGGAAGGGTGACGCTGTCTGAGTGCCCAGCTGCATCTGCCCTGGCCTCTCTCACACCCATCCTCACCACATTTTCCTTCTTGCTCCCCTGCTCTGGGTCACTGCTGTTGGGATCTTGTTCTTGCTGTCAGGCTCTCTGGGGATGGCAGTTTCAGCTGCAGAGTCACAGCCTGATCTTGTGGGTCCTTTCCTGCAGATGTGTCCATGGGCACACGTGTCCCAGCTTTGCTGTGACCTGTGGGGTGTAGGCAATGCAGTCTGTGGGGCTGGTGAATGAGCCGTATGTGTCTTGGACTAAATGTGAGGTGCTGAAACCTTAGGGAAGGGTGACACATGTCATGGTCTGAGGTGGATCCCTCTGCTCTCAGCAGTGCCTGGTGGATTTTCAGGGTAACATGGGAGTGTGATCAGCCCCCATCTCAGAAAGGTGCCAGCCCAGGGCAGCTGGAGCAAGACAGAGGGACAGACCAGCTGCCCTCACTCTGCAGTGACCCACAGGCACCCTCTGGTCTCGCAGGACTCGCTCTGTTCTCCCTGAGTGCAGCAGAAATGCTGAGGGTTTCTGACACCCAGCAACACTCTGCAGTGAATATGGGGGGATATGTAAAAAAACGTGGAACTCCTAAACTGCCTTCACCATCTCTGTTCCTTGTGAACAGGAAAGCAAGTGCTGACAGCCCTTCTGTGCTAGCAGAACTGGACAGTCCCCACCGTTCCTGTGGCCCCACTTCTGCAGAGCTGGGCTTACTTATCGACAGCCCATGGGCAGAGGCCCTGCTCTTGGTTGAACATTTACCAGCCCCAAGCAGGGCTGCAGCCACAGTGCTGAAAAAGGTACTCCTAGGGTGTCTGAGTGTGACAGGGAGTCTGTGGGAGTTGGTTTGATTTTTGTCAGAGAACTCTGCCCTGGATTCTCACTGTCTTTTTTTTTTTCTCATGACAGCAGTCCGTGCTCAGGAAAGGCAAATGTCCAACAGCAGCTCCATCACCCAGTTCCTCTTCCTGCCATTCACAGACACACGGGAGCTGCAGCTCTTGCACTTCTGGCTCTTCCTGGGCATCTACCTGGCTGCCCTCCTGGGCAACGGCCTCATCATCACCACCATAGCCTGGGACAAGCACCTCCACACCCCCATGTACTTCTTCCTGCTCAGCCTCTCCCTCCTCGACCTGGGCTCCATCTTCACCATTGTCCCCAAAACCATGGCCAACTCTCTGTGGGACACCAGGGCCATTTCCTATTCAGGTTGTGCTGCGCAGGTCTTTCTGTCTTTGTTTTTCATTTCAGCAGAGTTTTATCTCCTCACCATCATGTCCTATGGGACACTATGGGACCCTCCTGGGCGGCAGAGCTTGTGTCCACATGGCAGCAGCTGCCTGGGCCACTGGATTTCTCAATGCTCTGCTGTACACAGCCAATACATTTTCACTGCCCCTGTGCAAGGGCAATGCCCTGGGCCAGTTCTTCTGTGAAATCCCCCAGATCCTCAAGCTCTCCTGCTCACAAACCTACCTCAGGGAACTTGGGCTTCTTTTGGTCAGTGCCTGTTTAGCTTTCATGTGTTTTGTGTTCATCATGGTGTCCTATGTGCAGATCTTCAGGGCCGTGCTGAGGATCCCCTCTGAGCAGGGACGGCACAAAGCCTTTTCCACCTGCCTCCCTCACCTGGCTGTGGTCTCCCTGTTCGTCAGCACTGCCATGTTTGCCAACCTGAAGCCCCCGTCCATCTCTTCCCCATCCCTGGACCTGGTGGTGTCTGTTCTGTACTCAGGGGTGCCTCCAGCAGTGAACCCGCTCATCTACAGCATGAGGAACCAGCAGCTCAAGGATGCCCTGAGGAAACTGATGACTGGATGGTTTTCTGAATCAATAAACTGCTCATCTGCTTCTGCATAGTTGTTTCAATGTAACTACAGGCGCAGCCTGTCATCTGCATTGTCTGTTGTTGTTAGTAGGGTTTTTATTGTGATAATGTTGTCGTCCACTTTCCTGATTCTCTGTCTGCTTTTCTTTTATAGCCACTGCTTGTTTAAATGAGGAGCTGTGCTCTCATTGTCTTTAAACAAAATATAGGGCTCTTTAGTGACTCGTTTTTCACTATATCCTTCCTGCAAGGCCTTTTTAGAGCTTCTGGGATGGTTCCCGTGACAGGTGGAAGGGAAAAGAGCTCTCTCATGTCACCACTGCCAGGGAGCAGCAGCGCTTGTTCTTCCAGAGCTGTTCTGGTTCCACTCCCACACTCTCCTTCTCATCCCTGGTGTTGGTGCAAGGCCTGAGTGCTCTGGCAGCTTGGTCACTGTCCTGCTGTGTGTCAGTCCTGTGGGCGCAGGCAGGGACAGACAATGGGCACTGCTGTGACAGACCTGGCCTCAGTAACAGTACTTCCACAAGGAAAAGTGATCTTCTTTGGGCAGTGCATGATGTTTTATATCTTATTGCAATGTTTCACTCAAGCTTATTCCTACAGAATTGGCCACAGATGAAACATCAGTGTGCAGCTGAGCAGTGTGTGTGTGCAGGGCTGGCACACAGCAGTGTCCTTTCACAGCCAGGCTCCTGCCAGAGACCTGCAGGACCAGCAGAGCAGGGACTGGGCTGTGCCCCTGTGCACTGGACACCCCATGGAAAGAGCCCCAGATCAATCACCATGGACTGGCCCCTCACAACCACCATTTCCAGCTCTGGCCTTTCACCCCAGCTCAGAGTTCTTTGTCCCGCCATGGAATTACACTGAACGAGTAGGTGAGAGGTTCATGTTTGCTTTGTACAGATGAGATGTGAGCATGCACATCATGTATGTGAGGTGACATGAACCTGAGTCAGCAAAAACACCATCCTACAATTGCTAACCTAAAATATGTAAATCTTCTCAGTTTTGGTCAGTCTGCTGCTTGAACAAAGATGAAAGTGACATTTTAAACACCCAATCAGAACCTGCAAAGAATACTGTCCTTGCAGCGCAGACACTCTGGAGTGCACAATTAGCTGAGTCTTGTTTTAACATCTGTCTCAAGACAGTTACATAAAGTGTCCTTTAGCTGACCTTTGCTCATTTTACGCTCATTATAATACTAAAACACACATCCCCAGGAGGGGAGCCCCAGGCTCAGCCTGGGACCCTCTCTCAACAAGCATGTGTAGTGGTAAAATGATTATGTAACCAATATGCCAATGTGTAAGCACTTGGCTCTTTAGGACTGCCGGGAGGGTGTGAATGTAGGGATAAGATTTGTACATAATAGATGTTCCTTCTCTATCTGTTGTGCTGGTTTCATTCCAGCATCCACACTTGCACAACTCTGGAATAAACAAGATCTCATCTCTGGGGGTGGGATTGGCTTTGCACTTCAGGTAGCAAATTCACCATGAGCAACCAGGAAGAAGGAAAACAATAAGAAATAAAAGAGGTAGGAGAGGTCATAGAAAAGGTTTCAACATTTCACATTCCTGGCAAGAATGCTTCTCCTCTCAGATCTTCAGTAGGAAATAGATTTGATCGGTTTGATAAAACAAGCATAGTTTTATCTAGTCAGGTCGCTGCCCATAAGGAGGGGGATGGATTGGTGTGGGATTATCATGTCAGTTGAGTCTCCGAAACTCATAATTGAGTGGAAAAACTTTGGCTGTGAAGGGGACAGTGGGGTCAGTTCTGTGTCTGGAGGTGACAGCCCAGCAGCAGGGACATGGCTGGGAAAGAACCTCTGCCCAAGGGCCCACAGGTCTTACCCAGGAAGAGAGACGGGTTGTCATGTCCATCCCACCGGAGAACATGACGGGACATCGGCAGGGACACGGTCGTGTCTGTCAGAGAAGGAGTAAAATACAGAGGCAGAAGCAGAGATATAAAATGTCCCAGACTAAATACAGCAGCTCCTCTGAGGAACGTTTCTCCACTCAAACCCTTGATAGGAAATCTATTGGATAAATTTGATGAAAGCAGCTTAGTTTGATCAGCTCACACACTGGACCACAAGGAGAGTGATGGTGGGTACGATGCCATGTGGTCACTTGTGTCTCAGGAACTCACAGTCCAGTAGGAAGCCAATGGGTGTGGAGGGGACTGTGAGGTCACTTCTGCCTCTGCAGGGGATTGGCCAACAGCAGGAACATGGCTGGGAAAGGACTGTGAGGTCACACATACGAGACGAGCAATCGGGCCCCATCAGAATGGCTTGATGAAAGGCAGGTCCTGCTTGGCCACCGTGATCTCCTTCTGTGATAAGGTGACCAGCTGAGCAGATGAGGTAAAGTCTGTCGTGGGGAGTGAATCCACCACACGGGCTGTGGGTGTTGTGTCCTTAGACTGCAGTAAAGCCTTTGACACCGTATCCCACAGCATCTCCTGGAGAAGCTGCAGCTCATGGCCTGGATGGTGTATGTGCGATGGGTAAAGAACTGGCTGGAAGGCATTTGTCCCCTGGAGCCATTTGTCCCCTTCCTGTTCACATGGGCATCCCATGAATGCATCACTGCTCTACTCCAGAGTACTCAGGCACAAGGCCTTCTCCTCCTGGACCTCTCACCTCACCTGTGCCACTGGTTTCTACAGCAGCCTCATCCTGTACTGTGGGATGCTCAGAACAGCCCTCCTAAGATAGTTTGACAAAGCCTTTTTTCTACACCATCCCCACATCCCTGCTCAATACCCTCATGTACAGCTCAAGGACCAGAAAGGTTGGGCGCAAGTGGAGCTTTGAGAAAAATGGTCAGGAAAGCTTGGAGGTGCACAGAGAGCCCATTGACATGTTGGCAAGCTTTTCTCTCTTAAGAGGCCCAGAAGACCAGCACAGCATTTGCTGTGTCCCAGAAACTCACCTGGAAGGTTGGGATATGGAAAAGGTTTGGTCTGGGAAGGGACAGACAGGGGCTGGTGGAACTGGCTGGTGTGACCGTGAGACATCTCTCCAACACCTCAGAAAAGTCCTGGCTCTCAGGGAGGCTGCATGGTCCTCTGAGAAAGAAAATATCAAAAATGACTTATCATGGAATCATAGCATAATTGTGGCTGGAAGAGACCCTTAGGATCATTGAGTCCAACCATAACCTAAATCAGGCACTAAACCATGTCCCTAAGAGCCCCATCTATCTGTGTTTTAAACGCCTTCAGTGATGGGGACTCCACAACCTCACTGGGCAGTCTGCTCCATTGCTTCAAAACCCTTTCCCTGAAGAATTTCTTCCTCATATCCAATCTAAACCTCCCTGTGTGCAACTTGAGGCCATTTCCTCTCATCCTACCACTTGCTACTTGGGAGAAGAGACCAACATCCTCCATGATAAAACCTACTTTCAGGCAGCTGTAGAGAGTAATAAGGTCTCCCCTCAGCCTCCTGTTCTCAAGGCTGAACAGCCCCAGCTCCCTCAACCGCTCCTCATAAGACTGGTGCTCCAGACCCTTCACCAGCCTTGTCACCCTCCTCTGAACTCTCTCCAGCACCTCAATGTCTTCCTTGTCATGAGGGGCCTAAAACTGACCCCAGGATTCAAGGTGCAGCCTCACCAGTGCCCAGTACAAAGGGATGATCACTTCTCTAGTCCTGCTAAAGCTCTGATTGAATCAAGGCCTGAACACCTTGGTGTGACCCAGTTGGTGACAGGCTGGACTGGAGACTCCTGAGGCCCCTTCAACCTCAGTTCTCTCATGATCCCATTGTGATGTTGGGCTCTATTTCAGATTGGAGCAGAGCAGGTGACGATGGGGCAGGATCCACCTGTGCTGTAGGTGACCATCTAAACCAACATCTCAGCCCCTGAACCAGCCAACACCTCAGTGTGACTCGCTCTGGGCAATGTGTGAGGAGTCCTGGGCAGGGAAGGTTCAGAGGGCATGGGGCGCTGTGCAAGACACAACATGATCTTGGCTTCATGCCTGCAGGCCCATCAGATGTCAGCTGATGTCAATGAATATTAAAATAAGAACTGAAGACAAAGATCCAAAGCAAAGGAAGGTGTCGACTTTCTTCACAGTATCACAATATGTTTGGGATTGGAAGGGACCTCAAAAGATCATCTAGTCCAGTCCCCCTGCTGGAGCAGGAACACCCAGGTGAGGTCGCACAGGAACATGTCCAGGCGGGTTTTGAATATCTCCAGAGAAGGAGACTCCACAACCCCCCTGGGCAGCCTGTTCCAGTGCTCTGTCACCCTCACTGAGAAGAAGTTTTTTCTCAAATTTAAGTGGAACCTCTTGTGTTCCAGCTTGATCCCATTACCCCTTGTCCTATCATTGTTGGCCACCGAGAAGAGCCTGGCTCCATCCTCGTGGCACTCACCCTTTATATATTTATAAGCATTAATAAGTTCACCCCTCAGTCTCCTCTTCTTCAAACTAAAGAGACACAGCTCCCACAGCCTTTCTTCATAAGGGAGATGCTCCACACCCTTCATCATCTTTGTTGCCCTATGCTAGACCCTCTCCAGCATTTCCTGTCTTTCTGGAACTGAGGGGCCACAACTGGACACAATATTCCAGATGGGGTCTCACCAGGGCAGAGTAGAAGGGAAGGAGGACCTCTCTCGATTAACTAACCACCCCCCTTGTAATACACCCCAGGATGCCATTGGCCTTCCCGGCCACAAGTGCCCAGTGCTGGCTCATGGTCATCCTGTTGTCCACCAGGACCCCCAGGTCCCTTTCCCCTACACTGCTCTCTAATATGTAATTTCCCAACCTATACTGGAACCTGGGGTTGTTCCTGCCCAGATGCAGGACTCTACACTTGCCCTTGTTAAATTTCATTAGGTTATTCCCCGCCCAACTCTCCAGCCTGTCCAGGTCCCGCTGGATGGCAGCACAGCCTTCTGGCGTGTCAGCCACTCCTCCCAGCTTGGTGTCATCAGCAAACTTGCTGACAGTCACTCAATTCCCTCGTCTAAATCGTTAATGAATATATTGAATAATATTGGCCCCAATACTGACCCCTGGGGCACTCCACTAGATACTGGCCTCCAACTAGACTCCGCACCATTGACTACCACTCTCTGGCTTCTATCCTTAAGCCAGTTTGCAACCCACCTCTCTACTCTATTGTCCAGACCACACCTCCTCAACTTAGCTGTGAGGATGCTGTGGGAGACTGTGTCAAAGGCTTTACTGAAGTCAAGGTAGACCACATCCACCGCTCTGCCATCATCCATCCACCTTGTTACATTCTTATAAAAGGCTATGAGGTTGGTCAAGCATGACTTACCCTTGGTAAAGCCATGCTGACTGCCCCTAATAACCCTCCTATCCTTGATATGCCTTGAGATGGCACCAAGGATAAGCTGTTCCATTACTTTCCCAGGGACAGAGGTGAGGCTGACCGGTCCATAATTACCCGGGTCCTCCTTCTTGTCCTTTTTGAAGACTGGAGTGACATTTGCTTTCCTCCAATCCTTGGGCACCTCTCCCATTTCCCAAGACTTGGCAAAGATGATGGAGAGCGGTCTAGCAATGACTTCAGCCAGCTCCCTCAGCACCCGCGGATGCATCCCATCTGGACCCATGGATTTATGGATGTCCAGACTATTTAATTGCTCCCTAACCCAGTCCTCATCAACTAAAGCAAACTCCTCCATTGACCTGGTTTCATCCGGGGTCTCGGGGTACAGGGCTCCCCAGGACAGCCTCCAGCAGAGTAGACAGAGACAAAGAAGGCATTCAGTAATTCTGCCTTCTCTGTATCTTCTGCCACCAGGGCACCCACCTCATTCCTCAAAGGGCCTACATTACCTCTGCCGTTAGTTTTATCTGCCACATATTTGAAAAAGCTCTTCCTGTTGTCCTTGACCCCTCGTGCCAGCTGTAATTCTAAGGAGGCCTTAGCTTTCCCAGTTGCCTCCCTACATCCCCTGACAACAGCCTGATATTCTCCCCAAGTGGCCAGCCCCTCCTTCCATGATCGGTAAACTCTCCTCTTCCACTTGAGCTTGCCCAGCAGTTCCCTGTTTAGCCACACAGGTCTCCTGGCTCCTTCCTTGATTTCCTACCTGTGGGGATGCTCTGATCTTGAGCTTGGTAGAAGAAATCTCTGAATATTAACCAACTATCTCAGGCCCCTTTACCTTCAAGCAGCCTTGCCCATGGGATTTTCTTTCGCAATTGCTTGAAAAGGCCAGAATGCCTCATGCGAGGTCAGTGCACCCTGTGTAAGGACTGCACACTCCGTGCAACATCAACATACCCTGTGCAAGGCTCATGCACCCCACGCAAGGCTTGTGTGTCTCGTGCAATACCAATGTACCTCATCTAAGGCTTGTATACCTAGTGTGAAGCTCGCACAGCCTGTCCAAAGCCAGTGTGCGCCGTGCAAGGTCTGCACACCCTGTGCAATATCAACACACCCCGTGCAAGTCCTGTGTGCCCTGTGTGATGCTAATGTGCTGCGTGCAAGTTTTGCACAGCCCATGCAACACTGACACGCTCTGTGCGATGCTAAAATGCCTTGTGCGAGGCTCATGCAGCTTTTGCAAGGCTCGCACGCCCTGCGCTGTACCAGCACACCCGTGCGACACTGACGGGCCCCGTCTGCCACCAATGGACCTCATGCAAGGCCACAGCACCAGGGCGTGCACCAGCATTGGCACATGGCTGGTGCACCCAGATTGTACCCCCAGCACCCAGTTCAGCACCCAGCGCCCCTCCCCAGCACGCAGTTCAACACCCAGTGGGGACACTGGTTGGCCACTTGGGGCTGGGACAGAGAACTATGCTGGCAACACAGGGAGGGGACATGGGCGGGGGTGGGGGGGGACACAGGGCAGGGACAGGGGGTGGGAACAGAGGGTGCAGACGTGAGGTGGAGACATGGGACAGGGTTGGGACAGGCCCCCTCCAGCTGCTGTGGAGGCCACTCTGGGGCCAGGGGGTGTCCCTGCCCTGGGTGTCACATCACTGTCCCGTCCCTGATGGGAATTGGCCACGCTGTTAGTGACACCACAGGCCCCAGGCCAGGGGGGTGGATCTGGGGACAGTGACCGTGTCATCCCCACCGTGGCCACTGCCACCTCTGCGATGGGGACAGTGATTGTTTCCCTGCTGCCTCTCCCTAGCACAGGGACAGTGATCGTGTCACCTCCCCCTGCCAGTGCCAGGACAGGGAAGGGGACAGGGACAGAGGTTCTGTTTCCCCCGGCCACCACTTCCAAACCCCCAACCCACACCCTCCCCTGGGCACCCCCTGCTCCCAGCCCTGGAGTGTCCACAGCTGTGGGTGCTGTGGGACTGTGGGGTGTCCATGGGGTGCTGTGGGTGTCATGGGGTGCTGTGGGTGTCATAGCGTGCTGTGGGTACCATGGGGTGCCGTGGGGGACACGGGGTATCCATGAGGTGCTGTGGGTGCTGTAGGGTGTCTGTGGGATGCTGTGGGTGTCATGAGGGCTGTGGGTGCTGTGGGATGTCCATAGGGTCCCCATGGGGTGCTACGGGGTGCTGTGAGTTCCAGGGGTCCCCGAGCAGATCCAGCAGCAGTTGGATGGTCATGGTGCTGTGACCGTGATGATGATGGCAGCCTTGGCTTGGCATTGGGCCTTCAGCACCCACCAGCCCTGCTGTGGCCAGGCCAGGCCATGCCTCACCACAGCCTCCTGGTGTCACTGGGGGGGACCCCACTGCTGGGCAGAGGGTGCAGGTGGGGGCTGTGTCCCCACGCCCCACTGTGACACATTCCTGTTGCCCCATGGGCTTGGGGACATGGATGAGGGCACGGGGACACACACCAGGGCTTGGGACATACATGGGGACAAAAACCAGGGCACAGGGACATGCACAGAGCATGGGGACATGTGTAGAGACACACACCAGGGCCTGGGGAAATGGATGGGGATATGCAAGGACACACACACCAGAGCTTGGGGACATGGAAGAGGGCACAGGGACATACAGCAGGGCCTGGGGATGTGCATGTGGACACCCACCAGGGCTTGGGGACATGAACGAGAACATGGGGACACCCACCAGGGCTTGGAGACATGCACGAGGATCACAGGGACATGCATGTGACACACACCACAGCTTGAAGACATGCATGGGGAGACAGACCAGGGCACAGGGACATGCACAGGGCCACAAGGACACACACCAGAGCTTGGGGACATGCACAGGGCCAGGCACAGGGACATCCACGGGGACACCTACGGGTCCACCCCTGGTGCCACCCACAGGGACAGCACCAGTCACCATGGGATGGTGGCCCTGCTGGGCCTGTCCCTTCTTCTGCAATCAGTGCATAAACAGCAACGTCAGCAGGTGACACGGTGACAGAGGTGTCACCATGGAGCTGGCCGGGTCCCTCAGCTTCCTCCTGCTCTTCCTCCTCCTCCTCCTGCTGCTGCTGCTGCTGGGGAAGGGGCAGCAGGGGGGGCATCCACTGCCCCCAGGGCCCCCTGCGCTGCCACTGCTGGGAAACCTGCTGCAGCTGTCCCCAACCAGGACCCTGGAGGTGCTGCTCAAGGTGGGGACATCATGGGGACATGGGGGGACATGGCAGGGACATGGGGACCTGCTGCAGCTGTCCCCAGCCAGTACCCTGGAGGGACTGCTCGAGATGAGGACATGGGGGGACATGGCAGGGACATGGGGACCTGCTGCAGCTGTCCCCAGCCAGTACCCTGGAGGGGCTGCTCGAGATGAGGACATGGGGGGACATGATGGGACATGGGGGGACGTGGGGGGACATGGGAACCTGCTGCAGCTGTCCCCAACCTAGACTCTGGAGGGGCTGCTCAAGGTGGGGACATCATGGGAACACGGGGGGACATGGCAGGGACATGGGGACCTGCTGCAGCTGTCCCCAACCAGGACCCTGGAGGGGCTGCTCAAGGGGAGGGGAGCAAGGGGGTTTGGGTGTCACCCAGTGTCCCTTCAGCTCAGCCAGATGTACAGCCCCATGTTGCTGGTATGGCTGGGGACACAGCAGGTAGGTGAGTGACACAAGTGGGTGACATGGTGGGTGACACGAGTGTCCGTGGTGTCCCCAGCTCAGTGAGAAGTACGGCCCTGTGTTCACGGTGTGGCTGGGGACCCGACAGGTACTGGTGCTCTGTGGACACGCTGCAGTGCGCGAGGCGCTGGTGGACAACGCCGAGGCCTTCGCTGGGCGTGGGCGCCTGCCCACCATGGAGAGCACCTTCCATGGCCACAGTGCATGGGGACGCTGGGGGTGGGACCTCAATGGTGGCACACTGACAGTGGTTGGACCCCCGTGATATTCTCCCCGTGCAGGGTGCTGACCCACCCAAGGGTGCTACCCACCCCCTATGGGTGCTGACTCCCCTGTCCCCTCCCCATGGGTGCTGTTTCCCCAAGGCTGCTGACCCCCCTGTGTCCCCCCCAGGGGTGGTTTTCGCCAACGGGGAGCGCTGGCAGCAGCTGCGCCGCTTCTCGCTCTCGGTGCTGAGGGACTTCGGGATGGGCTGGAAAAGCATCGAGAGCCGCATCCAGGAGGAGGTGCAAGCACTGCTGAAGGAGCTGCGAGACACCCGGGGTACGGGGGGGTCAGGGTGGGGGGGACACCCCCCTGGGTGCTGAAACCCCCCAAGAACAGCCCCCGCTGCCCCCAAGAAGTGCTTTGACCCCCACGTACCTGCTGGGTTTCACCTGTGGTAGCGGGGCTCAGGGGGATTGGAGGGAGGTCGGTGGGGTGACAAGGGTGGAGCACACCCCTGGGTGCTGACACCCCCAAAAAATCCTCCTGCCCCCCCTTCAACTCCCCTGTACCTGCTGAGCTGCACTCAGGTTATGGAGTGGGGCTGAGGGGGTTTGGGGAGGTCTGAGTGGGTGAGGGGTCAACTTTGGGTGCTGACCGCCTCCCCAAAATACCCATTTCCCCCAGAGAAGCCGTTTGACCCCACGTACCTGCTGAGCTGCGCTGTGTCCAACATCATCTGCTCCATCGTGTTCGGGAACCGCTTCGACTATCGTGACAGTGAGTTCCTGGAGCTGCTGCGGCTCATGAACGAGAGTTTCCGGGAGATCAGCCCCCCCTGGGCGCAGGTGGGGGGGCTGCAATGGGGGGTGATGACAGGGCTGCAATGGGGGAAGTGGGGCAGTGAATTGGGGGGTCCAGGGCATGCGATGATGAACCAGAGTTTCCGGGAGCACCCAGTTTCTGGGTGCATGTGGGGTCAGGGGGTGCGTGAGCTGGGTGGTGGGGGTCGGGGGAGGTTTGATGATGAACAACAGGTTTTGGGAGCTCAGTACCCTGGTTGCAGGTGAGACCTGGGGGATGCAAAGCGTGGCTGAGGGGGTTCTGGAGGTGTCATAGGGGTGCATTGCGGGGGGTGCAATAGGTGGAGGTGTCAGCAGGTGCAATGACTTTTTGGGAGCTCAGCACCCCTGGGGCAGCTGGGACCCCCAGGGGTACAAGGAGTGGCTGGGGGGTGTCCATGGAGTGTGGGGGGGACTGTGTCACGGTGGTGCAGTGGGGAGACTACAGGGAGGTGTAATGGGGGCGGTTGGGAGGTGCAATGATGATCAAGAGTTTCTGGACCTCCCAGTCCCTGGGTGCAGGTGGGACAGGCAGGATTCAAGGAGTTGCTGGGGGGGGCCTGGCAGCTTCCTGGGGTGCAGGGTGGTGTCTGTGGGGCAAGTGACATCCATCTCCCCCCGACTAGGTGTACGACATGGCAGAGACGCTGATGCAGCATATGCCGGGTCCGCACCGGCGCATCCCTGTGATGCTGGGGCGGATGCGCAGATTCATCGCCCGGAGGATGAGAGACAATGCGGCCACGCTGCAGCCCAGGGCCCCCCGCGACTTCATCGACTGCTTCCTGCAGCACATGGAGAAGGTGGGGGGCACCAAACCCCACCTCGGCGGGGCCCCTTTGCACCCAGTTTACTTGTGCAAAACTTCAGATGATCCTGTGCACACAGGGAGAACCCCTCCACCCTGGGGTGCTCCTGTGTGCCTGGGGTGATCTCCTGCAAGCCGGGGGAGGCACCTGCAACCCAGAGGGGGTCATGTGCACCATGGGATGCTCCTTTGCACACAGAGTGCTCCTGCTCACCCACATCCCCTGAGCACCCTGGGCTGATGCCCTGCACCCAGAGGTGTTCATGCGCACCCAGCTCACTCGTGCAAAACCTGGGGTGCTCCTGTGCACTATGGGGCACTCCCTGCACCTCCACATTCCATGTATGTGTGTCCCCCCAGGAAAAGTCAAACCTCTCCTCGGAGTTCATGCTGGAGAAGCTGGAGCTCACCACCCTCAACCTTTTCTTTGCCGGCACCGAGACTGTCAGCTCCACCCTACGCTATGGCTTCCTCATGCTTATGAAGCACCCGCACGTCCAGGGTAAGCGGGGCACATCCCACCCAGCCCCAACTCACCCATGGGGGCCCTGTCACTCCCTGACCCCCCTGTCCTGCTCGGCACTGCAGAGAAGGTGCACGAGGAGATCGACCAGGTGATCGGCCGCGACCGGGCGCCCACTCTGGAGGACCGGGGACGGATGCCATACACGGATGCCGTGATCCACGAGATCCAGCGCTGCAGCGACCTCATCCCCCTCAACGTCCCCCACCGTGTCACCCGCGACATCGTCTTCCGTGGCTACTTCATCCCCAAGGTGCTGGTGGTGTGCACAATTCTCTGTGCGCGATTCTGGATGCACCATTCTCTGTGCACACTGCCTTTTACAAAGTGCTCTCTGCACGCTTCCATGTTTGCACTGCCCCATGCGCCCTTGCTGCATGTATGCTTCCTTGTGCACCCTGCCTTGTTTGCATGGCTCCCTGCACACCTGCTGCGTGTCCCGTGCACACTTGCTTCTTCATACACTCTGCCTTGTTTGCACTGTCCTGTGCTCATCCCCTGCTAACACAGCTTCATGTACACTTGCTGCACATGTGCTGTTCTGTGCATGCTGCCCCATTTGCACAGTTCCATGCAAGTGTGCTGCATGCTCCATGCATACTTGCTGCATGCACGCTTCCCTGTGCACCCTGCTCCATGCTCACTTGCTGCACATGTGCATCTCTGTGCACACTGCCCTGTGAACACCTGTGCATGAGTGCTGCTCCATGCCTGCTGCTGCATTTACGCTGCTCCATGCACATTTGCTGTATGCATGCTACTCCATGCATTCCTGCTGCATGCACGTTTTCCTTTGCATGCTGCCCTATGCACACTTGCTGCACGCATGCTTCTCTATGCATGTTTGCTGCACACACGCTTCCCTGTGCACACTTGCTGGACGCTGCCCTGTGTCCCCCACCCACCGCATGTCCCCTCTGACTCCCTCAGGACACTGACGTGTACCCTCTGCTCAGCTCCGTCCTGCATGACCCCTCCGTCTTCAAACACCCCAATGCCTTCGACCCCATGAATTTTGTGGACGAGAGTGGCCGCTTCAAGCGCAATGATGCCTTTGTCCCCTTCTCCTCAGGTAGCCCCGGCACTGAGGGTGAGGGCCCTGCACCCCTGGCTCCCCATGACCCCCTTGTGTCCCCGCAGGGAAGCGGCTGTGCCTGGGTGAGGGTCTGGCAAGGATGGAGCTGTTCCTGTTCCTCTGCACCATCCTGCAGAACCTGTGACTGCAGCCACTGCAGCCCCAGGAACAGCTGTCGCTGGAACCACTGGTGTTCGGCTTCACCAAAACCCCCCCCGTCTACCAGCTGCGCATGGTGCCGTGCTGACCCCCTCCCACACCGAGACCTCCCCAGACCAGGAACATCCTCCCCCCAGCACCCAGACTGCCCCACACACACACTGAGACCCCCTCCAGGACTGGGAAATCCCCCTGTTATTGGGAAGCCCCCAGCACCAGGACCCCCTGGTACAGGGAGCCCCGCAGTACTGGAAACCCTTCCTGGTACTGGGACCCCCCTAACATTGAGAACCCCTGCATCAGGACCCCCCCAGCACCAAGACCTCCCCCAGCATTGGGACACCACCCAGGTACCAGGATTCCTCCAGCACCATGAACCCCTTGCAGCACTGGGACCCCCCCAGCATTAGGAACTCCCCTGGGCACCAAGACCCCCCTTGCACCAGGAACCTCCTCCCAGCACTAGGACCCCCACAGCACTGGAATCCCCCTTCAGCATTCAGACCACCCCAGCACCAGGACCTCGTAGTACAGAAACCCTCAGCACTGGGAACCACCCCCTGGGACCTCGACCTCCCCTGGAACCAGGACATCCCCCGAGCATTGCAAACACCCCCAGCACTGGGACCTCACTGGCACCCAGGTCCCCTGGCACAGGGACCTCCCGAGCACCAGGAATCCCTCTTGCACCAGGACCCTCCCTCAGCATTGAGAACTCCCCAGCACTGGGATCCCCCAGCATCGGGACCCTCCAGCAGTAGGACCCCCTGACATTTGGAACTCCATCCCAGCACTGAAAACCCCTCTCCACCATTGTGACACCACCCCCCCCGAGACACAGCAGGAACCCCTCCTGGCACCAGGACCCCCAGTACCGGGAACGCACTCTGGTACTGGGACCCATACCCCTGCACTGGGAATCCCCCAGGACCCCCTCCAAGCATTGAGCCCCCCATAAAGTCTCTCGTGAACTCAGCATCTGTGTCATCACCGGGGGGACACAGGGGACCCTGATCATAATTCTGGGGGGACATGGGGTGGGGGGCACAGAACCTGCCTTCCCCAAGAACCTAGTGGGGTGCAGAGCTGTGCAAAACCCTGAAGGAATGTGCAAGGCCCTGAGCAAGTGTGCAGGGAACGTGCAACGAGAGTGCAAAGCCATGCAGAGCCGTGCACAGCCGTGCAAAGCACCCAGCCAAGCATACAGAGCTGTGCAAATACCTGAGCAAGTGTGCAGGGAGTGTGCAGTTGTGCAAAGCCCCAGTGAGTGTGCAAAGCCATGCAGAGCTGTGCACATCCCCAAGCTGAGTGTGCAGATACATGCAAAGCCCTGAGTGAGTGTGCACAGAGCATGCAAATCCCCAAATGAGTGTGCAAAGCCCCAAGTGAACATGCAAAGCCCTGAGTGTATGCAGAACGTACCCCTGAAACCCAGTGTGTCCTCACCCTGTTCCCCCTCGGCTTCATCCGACTCATTAGCTCTGTCCTCATTAATCAACCCCAATTAATCCTTGATGCTTGATTGCACAATGTCCTGGATTATTAATTACCCAACACACATAGTGATTAATCATTATTAATCATTAATTCCACAACATTCTCAATTAACAATCAACAACTGCATTATGAGCCTTGTCATCAACTATTAATTGCCTGATGCTCTTCATTAATGCTCATTAATTTTCTACACATCATTGATTATGGATCGCCCAACATGCTTCATCGTTAATTACTGCTTGCATCAGTTCTGATTAATTGCAAGGTGTGCTTAATTAGTGGCAATCGATCACCAGACATGCTTAATCATCAATTATTGACAGCACTGTGTTTAATTATTGACAATTGTGCTGCTAATTGCACAATGTCCTTTGCCCTTGCGTATCAATTTCTGGTTAATCATTGTTTACCCCAGTTAATGATGGGGGGCAGGGTTAATGACTGACCACAGGATCACAGAATCCTTTCAGTTGGAAGAAACCCCCAGGATCACCAAGTCCAACCATTAACCCAGCCCTGGGGCTGCCCCATGTCCTGAGAACCTCATATCCATCTGTCCAGCCCTCCAGGGATGATGACTGCAGCAGTGCCCTGGGCAGCCTGTTCCAATGCCCCACAGCCCTTTGGGGAAGAAATTGTTCCCAGATCCAACCTTAACCTCCCCTGGTGCAACTTGAGGCTGTTTCCTCTGCTCCTGGCTCTTGTTCCTGGGGAGCAGAGCCTGACCCCCCCTGGCTCCAAGCTCCTTTCAGGCAGTTCAGAGATCAGAAGGTCTCCCCTCAGCTCCTGTTCTCCAGCTGAACCCCCCAGGTCCCTCAGCCGCTCCCATCACACTTGTGCTCCAGCCCCTCAGCAGCTCCGTTCCCTTCTCTCCACTCGCTCCAGCACCTCAAGCCCTTTCTTGGCGTGAGGGGTCCAGAACTGCCCCCAGGATTGGCGGTTTGGCCTCCCCAGGTCCCAGCACAGGGACGGTCACTGACCTGAAACTGCTGGCCACACCAGTGCTGATACCAGCCAGGATGCTGATGGCCTCTTGGCCACCTGGGCACACGCTGGCTCATGTTCAGCTGCTGTTGACCAAACAAATGTGTTGCTTGAAAAGTGAGTTGTGTTTGTTCCATCTAGAATTTCTCACCTATCATGTATTTGTTATTCAGGAGCATCCTAATATTCCTAAGTCACGTGAAATACTGAGAAAACACAGAGCACAAACTTCATCATAACACTTTGTGCTGTTATCTCCTAGAATGTGCAGAGCTGAGCTGACATGCGAGATCATGTCAACTTGAGAGAGGTTCAGCTGAAATAACGCTTCCTAAGTTTCATAAAGTGTTTTTGGGGGGGAAGTGGGGTGGTGGCGCATGGAACTCAAAGTGCTCGTTTGACATCTAATGGAGAAATGTTGCGAACAAACAGTAGTTTTCTACTAAAGATAATATTGTTTCTGCCTGTTAATTTCTATGTTTTGATTGTAGATGCCAATAGCTTTCTCACTGGTTCCTCAAGAAATAATCTTGGAATCTCTTGCATACAGCCAGTTGAACAGCTTGTCAGAGGAAATACAGTAAAATGAGCACACTCTGATTAAAAAAAAAGGTTTCATACAAGTTCATCATAGTTTTACTTCTCTAGTAATACCATTTAGAAGAAAGATTTCAATCAGTACAGATAATGCCACATTGTGCGTCTAGTGTTGCAAACATCGACACTGAGCATTTATTATTCTGTTATTAAATACAGGTGGATGACAACGTTTGTTTCTTTATGGAATGTTTTTCAGTTTTTTTTTCCTATTGTCTGGAATGCTTCTCCTATTCCTCTTGCCCTTCTTTCTATCCTAGGATGTGTAAATGTAACTTTCTACAGTCTCTTCTTTGGGAAAGAGAGTGAAATCCAGGTGTTTACTTTGTTCTAGGGAGCAAATACAGTGGGTTTGACTATTGATGTGATTCAGAGCAGCATGTGGAGACAGATGTGTTTGGTGCAGCCTTTTAATGCAATACTTGCAGAACCAAGAAGAAAAAAAAACAAACACACACATTCTCTGGGAGCTGAGTTCCTAAAGGGAACATGTCTCAGGGTTTTCCCATTGCCACCGATTATTTACTTGAGGGCATTTTATTCCTGACATTCATCTTCTAGATGGAGTGTTTCAAGTGAAAAACATGTTTTTCTCTTGTGCGGTGCCCCTGGATCTCAGCAACATCCTTGTGGGAACGGCAGTGCTGGAAGCGCTGTTTGCCTGAGGAGAGTCCAGGAAGGTTCATTCCAATTTAGCCATGAGGTTGAGAATCTTTTTACTCCATCAGCTCCTGAAGCAGTTTCCACGAAGAAGCAGCTGCCAAAAGTACCGAAACACAAGCTGATCACGCGTGTCCCAATGCCAGTGGTCAGCACAAGATCAGGAGAAAATCCTCGAACACTGAAGATCCATTTGGTGCCTCCCACCATTGCATCCTCCTGTGCTGAGGCCATGACATGGAGGGGCAACATAGCTGGGCAGAGTGACAGCCCAGGGAGCCAGAGGCCACACCTCAGGTGAGGGGCGGGCACTGCAGCACAGCAGCCTGAGCACCTGGGGCCAATCAGAGGCTGCCCTCATGGAAGGGCGGGTCCCAAACAGGGCAGAATGACAGCCCAGGGGACCAATCCGGGGCAGCGTCACCCCAGGGAGGAGACTGGCTGCCCTCCCGCCTTGTGCTGGTGGAGGCTGGTGGGAACAGGAGGTGGCTCTGTCTTGGCCAGTCCCAGTTCGGACATGGTGCCCGTGGGGCTGTGCCAGGGCTGAGCAGCCCCAGACCCTGGTCCCGCGTCCTCTCTTCACCCCTCCCCCAGCTCTGCCCCCTTTCCCCAAGTTCTGGACACCCCGTCTCTGTGGGACCAGGCTCAGCGTCACAGGATCACAGAACTCCAGCCTGGTTGGGTTGCAGGACCTCTGTAGATTCCCCAGCCCAAGCTCTGCTAACGCAGGGTCACAGAGCAGATCACACAGGTCAGTCCAGGTGGGTTTGAATGTCTCAGAGGAGACTCCACACTCGCTCTGGGCAGCCTGGGCCAGGCTCTGCCACCTCCCAGCAAACAAGTTTCTCCTCATGTTCAGATGGAACCTCCCGTGTTCCAGTCTGTGCCCGTTGCCCCACACCCTGGCGTTGGGCACCACTGAACAGAGTCTGGTCCATCCTCTGACACCCACCCTGAGATATTGATCCCATTGATCACATCCCTCTCAGCTTCTCTTCTCCAGCTCAACAGCCCCAGCTCTCTCAGTGTCTCCTCATCAGAAAAATGCTCCAGACACCTCATCATCTTCATAGGCCTAGCCCTTGTCCTTCTTAAACTGGGGAGCCCAGAACTGGACCCAGAACTGCAGATGCGGCCTCACCAGGGCAGAGCAGGAGGGAAAGATTCACCTCCCTGACCTGCTGGTCACACTCCTCTTAATGCACCCTAAGTACCATTGGACTCTTGGTCACACGGCACATTGTTGATTCGTGGTCAACCTGTTGTCCACCAGAACTCCCAAGTCCTTCTCTGCAGAGCTGCCTTCCAGCAGGTCCACTCCAACCCTCAGTGGTGCCAGGGGTTATTCCTCCCCAGGTGCAGGATCCTGCACTTGCCCTTGTTGAACTGCTCAGGCATTGATCCCAGCCAGCACAGGTTCGTGAGGGGAAAGTCCTGCTTAACAAACTTAATTTTGTTCCAGGATAAGGTTACCCACCTAGTTGGACAAGGGAAGCCTTGACGTGGTCGTTTTGGATTTCAGTAAAACTTTGATAGTGTCTCACACAGTCCCCCAATAGACAAGATGTCATGCACACAGCTGGGTAAACACACAGCGCAGTGGGTGAGCAATTAGCTGATGGGCTGGGCTCAAAGGGTTCTAGTAAATGGGGTCATGTCGGGGTGGTGACCAGCCACTAACAGGTTCCACAGCAATCCATTTAGGGCCAGCACTCTTCAATGTCTTTGTAAATGACTTAGACTCAGGACTTGAGGGATTGCTTAGCAAGTTTGCTGATGACACAAAATTGGAGGAGCTGTTGACACTCTGGAGGGCACAGTGGACCTGCAGAGGGATCTGGACAAATTGGAGAACTGGGCAATCACCAACCGCATAAATTTCAAAAAGAGCAAGTGCTGGGTTTTGCAATTGGGACACGGCAACCCTGGCTGTACAGACAGACTGGGGGACAAGGTTCTGGAGAGCAGCTCTGCGAAGAGGGATCAGGGGTTCTGGTCAACAGCAAGTTGAATGTGAGCCAACAGTGTCTCTGGCAGCCAAGAGGGACCTGTGTTCCGGTGCATCCCGCACAGGGTGGCCAGCCGGGCAGGGGGAGATTGTCCCACTCTGCTCTGCGCTGGGGGGGCCTCACCTGGAGCATTCACTGTGTGCAGGGCTGGGGACGCAGGAAAAAAAAAAAGGAGATAAAGCTACTGGAGAGTGTCCAGAGGAGGCTATGAAGTTGGCAAAAGGTGTGGAGGGTAGCCTATGGGGAGCAGCTGAAGTCCCTGGGTTTGTTTAGCCTGGAGGAGACTGAGCGCAGAGCTCATGGGGCTGCAGGTTCCTCAGCAGGAGAGCAGGAGGGGCAGGGTTGAGCTCTTCTTTCTGTGACAGTGACAGAATCCAAGGAACGGCAGAAGATGTGCCAGGGGAGGGTCAGTGGGACATGAGGAAAAGGTTCTTCACCCAGAGGTGCTGGACACTGAACAGGCTCCCCAGGGAGGTGTCAGGGCCCCAACCTGACAGTGTTCAAAAAGAGACTGGACAACGTCCTCAGACACATGGTGTGAACTGTGGGGTATCCTGTGCAGGGACAGGAGTTGGACTCAATGATCCTGTGGGTCCCTTCCAACGCAAGACATTATACGATTCTATGATGCTTTCTCTTTGGTATTTTCCTTTTCATTATCATAGGTATAATTTTTATTATTGCTTATTTTAATTTCAATTTTTAAAATTTTCATCTATTTTTTTTTAATTCCAATTATTAAACTTTTTTTAACTCAACCCATGAGTGTTCTGTTACTGTTCCAGTTCACTCCCCCATCCCGCTGCGGGACGGGAGCGAGCGGCTGCGTGGGGGCTCAGTTACTGGCTGGGGTTCAACATGATGGTCCTTTCTGCACCCCTTGTTCCATCCCATGGACGTCGGGCTCAGGTCCCACACGATCCAACACGTCCTCACCAACCACCGCTCCCCTTCCTGCCCTTTGATGTCACACACAGACAGTTGCCCTCAGTCCATGGGCTGCCCCTGTGAAATGTCCATGAAATGTCACAACAGCCCGTTGAGCTCCTGGAGTCAGTGGCTTTGGGCTCCGTCTGTTCCGTGGCCACTCCGGACAGCACAGGTGTCTGTTCTGTGGGGTCACGGGCAACAAACTCAGCTCGGGTGGGAACCAAGAGGGTCCCCTCGTGTTCAGGCCCAAAGCGCCATCTGTAGCATCTGCCCACCCCTTTGAGTGCCCAGAGCCTCCTTCTTGGGGCCAAATCCTCATGTTTAAGGTCCCAACATGTCTTTTATCACTCATGGCCTTTGCTTAGGGCCCACAGTTTCATTTTTAGGTGGAGCTCATTGCCTGGCAACAACCAACCAGAAGTCTATAGAGAGTCAGTGGACCCAGGACAGCCAATCACATTTGAGGAGGTGGGGTGAGTCATGTGACTGATAGGTAACAAGCCAATCAAGCTTCGAGGCCTGCAGGAAAGGTGGCGAGAGTTGAACAAACTGGGCAGCGTTGAGGGGCGGGCTGTTCTGGCTGAACCAATCACACCTGGCGGGAGTTCAGCACATGGATGATTGACAAGTGGTCTGATCAATTGTTTGATGGGAGGAGCTGGGGGAAATCCCAGACAGCCAATCAGAGGAAATAGTGCCTCAGGGCAGGGTGGGCCCCAAACCAGGGCAGAGTGACAGCCCAGACAGCCAATCCCAGGCAGCATCAACTAAGGGTGGGAGACTGACAGCCCTCCCAACCAATGGTGGTGAAGGGTGATGCGAGCAGGAGGCGGCTCAGTGGGCGGCCAGGCTGAGCTCTGACATGGTGCACATCAGGCTGCCCCGAGCTCGAGCAGCCCCGGCCCAGGCCTGGAGCCCCTTCCTCTCTGCCACCCTCCCCGTCCCTTCCATCCCCCGGCCACCCCTGGTTCCTGTGGCACCACCCACTCACACAGTCAGTATCCTGGGCCGTGCCGCTGGAACGCAGACATGGGCCATCCAGCTTCTCGCCACCACTGCCAACTGCGTCCAACCATTGTGGCCTCTGCTGTACCGTGGGCCACAGCCCCCACTGTGGGGCAGAGGCCCCACCAGACCCAGCACCCACCATCCTGACAGGGGCTGAAGAGGCCCCAGCGTCTAAGAAGCTCCATGTCTGCTCTCTCTCGGCTGGTGAGAAATGCCCCGCGGCGCTGGTTCCAGCAATGGAAGCGGAGCAGCTGGCCACACAGAGCCCAACCCATCTGGGCTGCTGAATTGTGGAGACATTGCTGCCCGGCTGGAGAACCTGCCTGTGAGAGTTTGCCACGGAGAAGCCATGTGCCTGAGAGTCGGTCCAGTGAAGAACCCGACTGAACAACCAGCGGGGGGATCGAGCTGCCCAGATTAAAGTGGCTAAGGTAGATTTGCCCTGGCAAGATGAAGGTAAATTATTGGTGGCCCATTGGGCCCACGATGCCTCAGGTCATCGAGGAAGGGATGCAAAATATGGATGGGCTCACTACTGAGGGCTTGACTTGACCATGGACACTGCTGCACAGGTTATCCACCATTGTGAAACATGTGCTATGATCAAGCAAGTCAAGTGGTCAAAGCTTGTGTGGTATGGGGGGCGATGACCAAAGTGTAAACGTGGGGAGGCCTGGCAAATTGACTATATCACACTGCCACAAACCTGCCATGGCAAGAGCTCTGTGCTTACAATGGTGGAAACCACCACAGATGCCTGGAAACATACGCTGTGCCCCACGGCACTGCCCGCAACACCGTCCTGGGGCCTTGAAAAGCAAGTTCTGTGGTGACATGGTGTCACTGGGGAGTAATTTAGGGTTCTGCTCACTGCAGAACAACACTAAGATTTCTTACAGACAGGTGCAACTTCAAGAATCGGTGGCAGGTTCATTCGATTATTCACTTGCATGGGTGAATATGCCAAGCCAGATGCTGCTGACCTTCTCTCCAGGTGCCTGTACCCATTCACAAAGAAAACTGTCAGGATTCTTGCCTCCCTGATAACCATTCACACTGGCATCTGTGTCCTGGAGCTCTAAACACAAACTCTCAGGCAAGGGTGTATTCATCACAGTGCAAACTGTGAGGATTCTTCTCTCCTTGTTTTGCTCCAGAGTCTGTATTTTAAAGCTCTGAAGGCAAATTTTCAGGGGAGGCCTGTAGCCGTTTGCAAAAGTGAACTTTCAGGCATTCCCTTCCTGAGAAACGTTCGCTCTGGAGTTCATGTTTAACACTCCAGTGGCAAACTTTCAGGAGAGGACTGATAACCGTATGCAGAACAGACTTTCAGGAGACTAAATTCTTACCAAAAAAAAAAAAAAAAAAAGTGGAGTATAACAGCAGGAGGTCTGGCTCAAGCTGGATACCTGTGCAGAGGTCCCACCCGAGCAGAGGAAAACACAGACTTTTATATGTCTACAGACCACTCGTACCATGATTCAGTTCAATAGAAATCTTTCACTTTTGGATTTTCTTGCCTCTCATTGGATCTTTGCAATGGAGGCACCCCAAAATCAGTTTTAGGTGGATAACAAGTTCCAAAACAGACTTTATTCTGGCCTAAAACAGGCAGCCAATAAACCAACTAGAAACAGGCTTTATACAATTAGTTAGCGCTCCAACAACATAAAAGACGTGTTCGGATATCAGTTGAGGAGATTATTGGGGTACAGTAAAATAAGAATAATGAGGATCCACAGTGTGCATGCACACACAAGAAATAAAACCAGACCCCTCTGACTCCAGGGTACCCGCAAGAAATAATCACTTGCTTGGGTTAGGCAAGGACTTATTCAAGGATATATCCAGTGAAGAACCACTCACCCAAACGAACAGGTGTCTCCAGCACCAGTGCCTGACTGGCCCCTCTCTCTTTGTAGCTTCATGGAGGAGGTGCTGGAAGGCAAAGACATGAGCCTCATCCAGGCCCACTTCTCCAGCATTTTCTTACTTCCTCCAAAAGAGGAAATGGGGGGCCTGAAACCTTACCTTTACTTCATGGTAAGTGCTGGCTGAGCTACAGGAGTCCCGGTTCCTCTGGGCTGCTTCCTGGTCACCCCGTGCTGCACTATGACCAGAGATCCAAGACAGGCTTTACGTTTCCACTGTTGTCCCTTTACCCCATTCCTTTGGGCCTGGCCACCTCCAGTGCCATGGACTGCTCTGCCTGCAACAGATTGCTTTTGGGGCTCTCTCAGGCACAGCGAAGCAGCGCACCAGTCCTCCCTTGGTGCTGGGAGTTCAGATCAGTCTCCTGGGGTGAGAGGGATGGCAGGAAACATGGCCACAACTCCTTGTCTTCCTTGCAGACCATGAAGGCTGTGGACAGCATGCTCTCCTGCCTCCAAAGTCAACAAGAAGATGCAGGATATCTTCCAGGTCTGGGGTGTGTGAAGAGTGGGTTTCACAAGGGCTGTTCCTCACCCTGGGGGATGGGGTGTCCACTCTGGAGGTGACAGTCCCACCCCGTGCCGTGCAGCAAGCGCTGCCGGGAGGGTGCCCACCTCCCTGGGGAACCAGGGGCTGCCCTCCAGGCTCTTCCGCAGCACAGTGGCTGCAGAGGATGGCATCTGCCTCCCTGCCTGGCCACAGGGCTGGCCTGGGGCATGTGCCCCAAGCCTGCCAGGGGCCTGAGGGCAGGAACCCCACTACAGGCTTGGCTCCAGATCAGAGGAAGCCTTAATGGACTGGGCTAGTCCAGCCCTGGACTTGAGCAGTGCTGCTTCTGCTGGAGTGGTGGCTGCTCCCAGGGCTCACCAGCATCTCCTCTCTTCCCAGATGCTCTTGACCTTCACCACCTCTGAGAGGGCATCTGTGTGGGAGAGGGCCATGGGCAGGATGAGGGTGCTGAGCTTCTTGCTGGCCAACTACTCCTCACTGAAGGTAAGGACCAGGCACCCCTGGCTCTGCCAGGACCCAGCTCTGCCCCAGGTCCTGTGTTGGTCGGGACTGCCCAAAGAGCACAGGGGTGGGCCAGGCCTGGCAGCTCTGCCTGCGTGGAGCTGTCTGAAAGACAGGGTCTGCAGGGCCCTGCAAAGCTCTGACCATCCTTGATCCAGCCCTGGGCACATTCTTGGGTTCAGGGCTTTGGCCCCAGATGCCCTCAGCCACTCTGCTCTTCCTTTGCCCTTGCTCAGGCTGATCCAAATGAGGACAGAAATGATTCCTGTGCTGAGATCCAGATGCCAATCCTCAGACAGCTGCTAGGACATCTCCTCCTATTCCTATCATTCAAGAAAGAAGAGACCAGCTGTTTGGCTTTGGACATTCTTTGTTTCCTCTTCCAATTCAAGCATCAGCAACACTGTAAGAGAAGCTGTGGTGCGGTATATCCCTCTGCACATCCATATCAGCCACTACCTCTGCTTGTCTTCCTGGGTGTTGTGACGGACCCTTCTCCTGCTTGCTGGAGGCAACACCATGTCACCAGCACTGCCGCTCCTCTGCTCCTGACCTGCAGCACTGCAGCCATGTGAGCCATCCCCCACGTCACCATTATTCCAGCCATGGGGTGAACTGTGGGACTGCATGCAGAGTTCTAGGGCCTTGGAGTTTCCAGGGTGTTGAGGGTTAAGATTGCGGGGTGACAATAAAACCCTGGCAGATGTATTGTTAAACCCCTCTCCCCCCCACACACTTCCCCCTCCCTCTCTCCCCTTTCCACTAAGGAGAGGCGATTGGGAGGAAAAGAAGGACAGAGTGAAGAGAGTTGGAAAAAATTAAAGATGTTTTACTAATGCTACTAATAAGAATAGAGAAAATAATACAAAATATACAAAACCAATCTTGAAAGTCTCAGCAACTGCAGAGCCGGCAACCAAAGTCCTGGATTAGACTCCGCAGCCAAGCGGAGCTGGATTCAGTCTCTCACTAGGCCTCAGTTTGCAGGGACGACTAGCAAGGTCCTCTTCTAATGTCGGCCATAAGCAGAAGGGAAATGGGCAAAAAGGGACGAGATCCTCGTGATCTCCCACTTTTATATGAAGTATTCACGTGAATGGAATGTTATACACAGTTGATCAGTTTCTTGGTCTCTTGCTTCTCGTCGCCCCTCTCGCGAGATGTCCATCCGTGCTTATCAATAAGTTTGCATTCCATTGCTAGGTTTACCAAAACATGTGTCTGGTTCTCCAGGAAAATGCAGTTAATATGAAGGCTTTAGCTGACAGGCAAAATTCACTGAAAGAGAAACTTGTTTTTGACAAAACTAGGACACAGGGCCAGGAGCATTCACACATGTACACTGGAGGCGGGTCAGCCTTTCTATGGTACTGCTCTCCACCACCTCCTCCCCTGACTGTTGGTCATAACCTCCCTCCTCAGCCATTCCAAGTTCAAAGCTCTTTCTGGTATTGGTGAAGCTGATGCGTCTTACCAACTGTTCCGTGTTTCCCGGCTTTTTATTTGCAACACTGAAAGAGGAGAATGCACAGCTCCAGGAGGACTGGGAAGCCAAGATCACCTCCTTGTCCTCTTCACCCAGCGCTACTCACATTACCGAGGTAATGAGCTCCCCCCTTGCTGGCACTCTTGCAGGTGGCATCAGCAGGGGACTTGTGAGAGCAAAGGTCTCCAAAATCAGGAGGCTGGTGTGGCCTCCCTATCCCTGCTGAGGGGGTTCCTGCTGTCCCCGAGCAGGGACAATGCGAGGGCTGCTCTCCAGTATCCCAGCAGCAGCCCCAGTCCTGCTGGCCACCAGCCCTGGTTCACGGCAGGGCCAGCACACTGTGCCCATGAGCCCAACCCTCCTCCCTCTCTCTGGGCCTCTCTTCTCCTCCTCCCCAGCAGTCACTGCCGCCCCTGCTGCCAGCTTTGCTGTGGGCACTGCCGCAGCACCGCCAGGCATCTCTGCAGGGCTGCTGGCACTGCCCAGCTACGCAGCAGCACCAGGGCACTCGGTGTGACTTGGCTTTGCTGCCTCCCTTCCTCCCTTAGCTCTTTGCAGAATACCTCCAGCCTCCTGAGAGGACAGACATGGTCCTGGTGTTCATCAAGGCCGTGAGCAACTCCGGCACCTTTGACACGGAGGCAGGCAGAAACATGCTGGACATGGTCATGGGAAACTGCGATTTCTGGCTGGTGGATGTAAGTGGCCTTTGGCTGGATTGCCCTTCGGCCTTGTCAGGCTTTGTTCCTCCCTCCATCCATCTCTTCCTCTCAAATCCTGGTAAAGTGAAGCCACATGAAGGCGGCAGAGAGGGATGGGAAGGACAGCTGTAAAAACAGCTGCACTCCAGTGGCAGCACCATCCTCACATGTGTCCCCCCCAGGTGCCAAAGATCATGAGCCTCATCCACAAACCCCTGGGGTGCATCAACACGGCACCAGCCCGGCGGAGTGTGGAGTCCCTAATTGTCCAGATGGCTGACAAATGCCCTGGGGAGGTGGTGTCGACGCTGCTGACAATCGCACCACCAGGAGACAGGACCGGCCCCAAAAGCCATGAGGGCTTGTTCCCTGTGGGGAGAGGGGCCCAGAGACACTCTGGTTGCCAGCGCCAAGGAATCCTGCAGGACACTCCCGAGGAGCAGGACCCTCCATCCCACCACGCTTTCCAGCGCTGGGGGACACCCAGGCCCGCAGCAGCCACAGCTGAGCAAGCCAGCCCAGAGCCCCCCACTGCACTCCTGCCAGCCCCACAGGAGCACCAGCTCAGCCTCTGCTGATGCCCAGGACATCCCAAGCGTCGTGCAGCGGGGAGCCCGGACACGCTGCTGTGGCCCAGGCTGCCCTGCTGACAGAGCGCTCTCTTGCAGCACTGCCCTGGCACTGTGGGAGGTGATGTTCTCCGTGCCCCAGACCCTGCAGAACGTGTTGAAGGAGCTGCTCATCCAACTCCAGGACCGGCACTATAGGGTCTTATATACACACTGGGTGGACACCACCATCCTTCGTTTGGCTGTGAGTTACTGGAAAAAACTCCTGGTGCCCCAGGAGCTGCACGGTGCCAGGAGCCCCAGCAACTCTGCCGGTCGCTCACTGCTGGCTTGCTTTCAGATGCTGGCCAGCAGTGACCTGCAAGATGAGGAGTTTGCTCCAATGTACCTAGTCATGAGGTTTCTGAGGCAACGAAGACCAACGGTGTTCTCCCTGTTGCTCAGGGCCATGATGACGCTGTCTCAGAGAGGAGAGATGGTGAGTGGGGTGTCGCCAAGGGCAGCCATGGTGGCAGCCAAGGGCCGGGGCAGTGGGTTTGGGCTTGGCCTTGGCTGGCAGTCAGGCGCTGGGGTGCCTGCTCCAAAGGCCCTTCCTGTCATGGTGGGGCCTGGGGGCTGCCTGGGGAGCTCTCCAGTCATCGACGTGGTCCCAAGATGGAAACTCTCATCTTCATACAGGCCAGAAAAATGAAGGTCATGCTGCCAGACCTGATGTGGGTCCTGCAGTACGGCAATAAGGCTGTCAAGATCAAGGCTCTGGTGGTCTTCAGAAACGTGATGGCTCAGCTGGAGAGGGAGAAGGCCAGCCCCATCACTGTGCTGCTGGCAGATTTTCTCCTGCCCTTCTTTGGTGATGTAAGGCTGATGTATAAGCCTGAGCCCCGCGGGTGGGCACTGGACAATGACAGCTGACCTTCAGCCCAGCCACGTGGAGCAGGGGCTTCTCCTCTGTGTTCTCCTCCGGGCTCTTGTGGGATGGTTTCTGTGTTCTGCAGCCCAGCCCAGCTTCTCCCTGCCCGCTGCTCCCACAGCTCCTCACCACCATGGCTGCTGAAGCTGCTGGGGGATGCTGTCTGGCTGGGAGAGCACTTTGAGGCACAGGCACTGCCTGAGCAAGTCTCATAAGTGGCCTTTCATGGACCCAGGGCCGCAGATCTGGCCCACAACTCCAGTGTGCAGAATGCCACCCTGGAGCATCTCCCCTCCCATCAGCCATGCAGGAGCTTCTGCTCTCCATGGGCAGATTGCTGCTGGTGCTCAGGTCCTACTGTGCTGCTCCCTCCCAGGAACTGAGCCAACTGAGAAAGATCTCCATCAGCCTCTTCAGAGACCTGATGAAGATGGCGGTGGGGAATGACAAGAGCAAGATGAAGAACACGGTGCGACGTGGCCTGCTCCCTCTCTTCTTCCGCATGAGTGACCAAGTGCAGAGTGTGGCCAAGGTACAGATTTCAAAGCCGAGCAGTGATGCAGGGAAGAGACCCCTGGGTGTTTGGGCCAGGGCATGTCCCCGCTCCCTGAGGGCAGAATCGTGCCAGGAACAAAGCCCAGAGCAGGGTGACGCCAGGTCTCCTTCTTCAAATGTGGTGCCATCTCCCAGCTTCTGCTGTTCCGTAGGTTGCCAGGGAAGCCCTCCTCGGTGCAGCAGAGCTCCTCAAGTGGAAACAGCTCGAAGATCTGGTGCAGGCACAACAGAAATGGAGGATTGGAGAGAGCTTGGTGAGGACAACCCCCAAGGCCCAGGGCCCAGGCTGGACGGGGCTGCCCCACATGTCTGTGCTGTTGGCTCTGCAGATGTGCCTCCCCTGCTCTGCTGCAGCCCCGAGCTGCATCCTTGTTCCCTGTCCTCAAGAACAGAGCCCCCAAGGACTCTTGTCTCTGTCCTGCTGCCCTCCCCGCACCCTGCAGGAGGGAGGGCTCTCAGCACCCCTGGGACTCCTCAGCCTGTGTCGCTCTCTCAGCCCCACAGGGCTCCTGGCTGGAACACGGGAATGGCCAGAGGGGAAGGGGAACATGGGTTGCTGGGAGGAGGGACTGATCCAGCCAAGTGGGGAGGGACAGTGACATGCTCACACCCTTGTGCTCTCTCCAGCTGGAGCAGGACAGGAGCAGGGCTGAAGAATACTTGAGTCAGAGCCTGCTGTACCTGGGGGATGCTCAGGCCAGCTTGTGAGAGGCCGCCTTGAGGTTCATCGGTGAGTCACAGCCGCCGGGTCCCTCTTTTGGCAGCCTGGCCCCAGTCCCCGCCACTGCCCTGGCACAAGGAGCAGTCCTGTGGCTGCCAGAGCCCCGGCTGCCCCGTGCAGGGCCTTGGCTTCCCCTCCCAGCCCTGCCCATGCAGGTGGCCTTGGTGGCCACCTTGCTTGGTCCCACCATCTCAGCTCCTGCTCTCCCCTGGGCTCAGCCCTGATGATGGAAGGGAACAGGGGCTGATGGAGCTCTGTGCCCAGGGCTGGCTGTGCGGCACCTGAGGGACCCAAGCAAGGAGAGTCTGTCTGAGATCTGCAGAGGTAAGTAGGGAGTGTGGTTGGGAGGGGATGCCTGGGGGTCTCTGCAGACATGGGAGCTCATCTGGGTTCTGCTTCTTTCTATTGCAGCCATTCAGCCCTTGGAGCAGGACAGCGAACCCTCCATCTGCTCCCTGGCAGCTCAGACCATTGTCATCGTGTGCTCTTCATGGAAGCGGCCAAGATCATGATGGACCCTGCGAGCCCTGTGCTGCTGGTGCTAAACCAGGTGGAGGAGCAGCTCTTCTTGAGGAAAACGGCTGGATTTTAATAAAGATCCCTTCTTGAAGTTGGGTTGTATGTCTGCCTTTTCCGAGAATCCCAGAACCAATCTGAGTGCTCTGGTACTTTTGAGAGCACAGCCCAGGATCATGGGCAAGGGTGACGGAGCAGACAGGAGCACTTGCAATGAGCCATTCCAGCAGCTGACATGAATCTCATTGAGCCACTGAGATTTGTTCCTGGAGTCACACACAGAAATGTCAGGGTCGGTCAGGCATCCATGTCTGAGCTGGCCTCGTGAACTCTTTCTGCACTCAGGGGTGTTCAGAGGCAGAATCTTTCCCTGTTGTACATAGAGGCCATAGCTTCGGTTTCCCTCTGGCCTCCTGTTGCCACTTCCAAAGGATGGGAGGCACTTCAGTCCTGTAGTGTGTCACCCTGCTCTGCAATCAGCTGAGATGTCCCACGTCGTTAGGAATGGACATGGGGACCTGAGTTCAAGGAAGCACAACCCAGTGCTGCATTCAGGCTGTTTTCCATAGGATGTTTCTGCCAACATGAAGTGACCTCAAGACACTGTCTGTCCCACAGGCCCTCATGGAGCTCCCAGGAAGAGCTGATGTTGTTTGTGCTCTCTTGGATACATCCCACCTCACATCCATGATGTGCGTGCTCACATCTCATCTGTACAATGCAAACATGGATTTCTGACCTGCTCATTCAGTGTCCCTCCATGGAGGGAAGAGCAACCTCTGTGAGTGGGGGAGAGAGGCCAGAGCTAGAAATGGTGGTTGTGAGGGGCCAGTCCATGACGATGCCCTGGGGCAGCTTCTGCAGGGTGTCCAGTGCAGAGGGGCACAGCCCAGCCCCTGCTCTGCTGGTCCTGCAGGTCTCTGGCAGGAGCCTGGCTGTGAGAGGACACTGCTGTGTGCCAGCCCTGCACACACACGCTGTTCAGCTGTACAATGGGGTTTCATCTGTGGGACACTTTCTTGGACATGTTCTTGAGAGAATCTTTGCAAGAAGACCTAAACCTTTAGGCACTGCCCAAAGAAGATCACTTTTCTTTACAAAAGTACTGTTGTGAGGCCAGCTCTGTCACAGCAGTGCCCATTGCCTGTCCCTGCCTGCGCTCACAGCACTGACACTCAGCAGGACGGTGACCAAGCTGCCCGAGCACTCAGGCCTTGCACCAACACAAGGATGAGAAGGAGAGTGTGGGAGTGGAACCAGAACAGCTCTGGAAGAACAAGCTCTGCTGCTCCCTGGCAGTGCTGCCAGGATGGACTCTTTTCCCTCCTCCCATGTACACAGGAACAGTCCCTGCAGCTCCAAAAAGGCCTTGCAGGAAGGATACAGTGAAAAACAAGTAAAAAAGAGCCCTTTATTCTGTTTAAAGACAAGGAGAGCACGGCTCCTCATTTACAGAGCCAGTAGTTATAAAAGAAAAGCAGACAGAGAATTAAGAAAGGGGATGACAACATTAACTCAATTAAAAAACAGCCAACAACAACAGAAAATCCAGATGACAGGCTGAGCCTGTAGTTAGTTACATTAAAACTCCAATGCAGAAGCAGATGGGCAGTTTATTACTTCAGAAAACACTAAGATATGAGTTTTCACACAGCATCCCTGACCTCCTGGTTCCTCATGCTGTAGATGAGGAGGTTCACTGCTGGAGGAACCAAAGAGTACAGAACAGACACCACCAGATCCAGGGAAGGAGAGGAGATGGACGGGGGCTTCAGGTGGGCAAACATGCCAGTGATGACTTAGTGGTAGACCACGGCTAGGTGAGGAAGGCAGGTGGAAAAGGATTTGTGGCGTCCCTGCTTAGAGGGGATCCTCAGCACGGCCCTGAAGATCTGCACATAGGACACCACGATGAACACAAAACAAATAAAAGTTAAACAGGTACTGACCACAAGAAGCCCAAGTTCCCTGAGGTAGGAGTGTGAGCAGGAGAGCTTGAGGATCTGGGGGATTTCACAGAAGAACTGGCCCAGGGCATTGCCCTTGCACAGGGGCAGTGAAAATGTATTGGCTGTGTGCAGCAGAGCATGGAGAAACCCAGTGGCCCAGGCAGCTGCTGCCATGTGGACACAAGCTCTGCTGCCCAGGAGGGTCCCGTAGTGCAGGGGTTTGGAGATGGCGACGTAGTGGTCGTAGGACATGACTGAGATAAGAAAATACTCTGCTGAAATGAAAAAGAGAAACAAAAAGGTCTGTGCAGCGCATCCTGTGTAGGTGATGGCCCAGTTATCCCATAAAGAGTTGGCCATGTATTTGGGGACAGTGGTGGAGATGCAGCCCAGGTCGAGGAGAGAGAGGCTGAGCAGGAAGAAGTACATGGGGGTGTGGAGGTGCTGGTCCCAGGCTATGGTGGTGATGATGAGGCCGTTGCCCAGGAGGGCAGACAGGTAGATGCCCAGGAAGAGCCAGAAGTGCAAGAGCTGCAGCTCCCGTGTGTCTGTGAACCGCAGGAGGAGGAACTGGGTGATGGAGCTTCTGTTGGGCATTTGCTGCCTGTGGGCCTGAGGACCTGTGCAAGGAGGAAAGACAGTGATGGTTTAGATGAGACTTCTCTGGGAAAAACCAAAGCCATTTCCCACAGACCCTCCTGCAAATAGACACTTTTCTTTTTCCAGGAGAACGTCCTGGCTGAGCCCTCATCGGTGCTTGATGAGTGTGCAATGAAGAGCAGGGACTCTGCCCAGGGGCTCCTGAGGAGTCAGCCTGGCCCTGTGTGATTGGGTGGGCAGGGGCCAGTCCTGGGGTTCAGCTTTGTCAGGCGGAACTGCTCCTGGTGCAGAAGGGACTGTCAGCATCTGTACCCCCAGGCCTGAGAAACTGACTTTGAGAGCTTTGCTGTTTCTACAGCTCCTTCCGCCCTCCTACCCTGGGGAGTGTTCTTGGGTGTCAGAAACCCTCAGCATTTCTGCTGCACGCAGGGAGAACAGAGCGAGTCCTGTGAGACCAGAGGGTGCCTGTGGGTCAGAGCAGAGTGAGGGCAGCTGCTCTGTCCCTCTGTCTTGCTCCAGCTGCCCTGGGCTGGCACCTTTGTGAGATGGAGCCTGATCACCCTCCCACGTTACCCTGAAAAGCCACCAGGTACTGCTGAAAGAAGTGGGACCCATCTGAGACCATGACATGTCCCACCCTTTCCAAGGTCTCAGCACCCCACATTTATCCTGGAAACTGCTCCTCTCACAAACAAAACTGCATTTTCTCTGTTGCAGCATCTCTGCGCTTCTCCATGAGGCTTTCAGGTAACACACAGATGCTGGAGGACAGGTTGGCATCCTGGAGGGTAGTACAGAGCGTCCAAGGAAACCCCAAGGAGATATACAAGTGTCCTAATGATGGCATTTGATTGAGGGAGACAAGAAACAGGCTGAAGTCATCACTGATGTTTCTTCTCTCACCTCCGCAGAGACGCTTCTTTCCTGCAGTAGTTTTTTCATATTAGAAAATAATTTGGGCATGAGAAACATCTTTTCTTGTCCCATTATTAGACAGGACACCAGGAAGATTATAGCAAAGGATCTAATTTCTCCAAGCTGGGGGGAGGAATATCTTCAGTTGAATGAGTTTAGGTATTTTATTCTGTGTTTGCAGTCCTAGGGCTAGCCCCAGGGCCACACAAACTGCACACTGCAGAGTAGAAATGGAAGAAGATATCAAGACATGGGCAGAGAGATGAGGAAAAAAGGATGGAAGAAGAAAAAAAGGAATAAGTTGGGAATGAGATGAAAACAATTTAAAAAAATACACCGGGACTGGGACAGAGTGACAGAGAAAGGGCAAAGGAACAGGGGGCAGGACAGAACTGAAGGAATGAAACAGCTGTGGTGGGCAGCAGGACAAAGAGATGGAGAAAGGAAACATAAAGCAAGAGAGAGAGGAAAGAAGGGGCAGCAGCTGGACAGGGGATACGGTGAGGAAGAATCAGAGAATGTCCTGAGCTGGAAGGGACCCACAGGGGTCACGCAAAGAGTGAGAGGTGAAGAACCTCTGGGAAGCAACGGAGAGTGCAAATGTCCAGACAGGCTTCTGGAGAGGTGAGTTCAGACGTGGTGGGTTGAGTAAGGACAGGTGGAAACTCCTGGATGTCCAGGGGATTAAATACACGCAGTGATAGACAGAGTTCTGGCACTGCAAGCACAGGGAAAGGCCAACGACATGGACCAAGTTCTTCCAGGATGAAAGTAGTAGATGCCATTTATTGCCACAAGTGCATTTTTATACAGTTTTACCAATTCATGTGTCTCTTCACTATTGGTTACAAGTTACAGCAGTAACATCTCATTGGCTGTTTTTGCTCTCATCAATGTTACTCTTCTACTCCCTTCTCTCTCACGGGTACATCCTTAACACCTCTGGACACTCCTTTACTCCCATCTTTCTCACGGGTTGGCCTTCATATCTTCAAGGCTAATTTCTGTTCCCATGTGTCAGGGAATCCACGGACCCACCGTAGTCCCACAATTCCCCCTTTCTGTATTTGTGCTACAAAAATTGCCTTCATTGTCCACTGCAGGGCCCTTTGAAGCAGAGAAATCACACATGGCAACACCAGTAGCACAACCACAGCAATCATCAAGACAATCAGTGCCATTTTCACTACTGATAACAACCACCCTGAAAGCCCCCAGCCACTGAACAATTTCTTTAACCAATCCCATCCATCATCAACTTGTCACTTTTGTACCCCTCTTTCAACAATTGTATACTTTCATGAATTGACTCAGAATGATCTGACAAGTCCATACAGCACATACCACCAAAATCTTCACAGCCATGCCCTTGAGCTAATAACACAAAGTCTACTGCGGCTCTATTCTGCAGTGCAGCATGTCTTACAGAATCTACATCTAACGAAAGTCCACTTAAAGCCTTAGAAGTTCTGTTGGTTGCTTACCTAGCCAACATCCTAATTTTTTCTAAAGTATTTAAAGCTTTCGCTGTGCCAACACCAGGTACAAGAGACCCTAAAACCCCTAACCCTGATCCCCAAAAATCTACATTATCATCACATACTGACTCATACACATGCAATGAGTGTTTTTCTCGTCTTGCTCTTCTGTGATCTACTATCATGGATACATTGGGCATTAAAAGAGTTAATCGTCCCAAAATACACAGTCTTCCAACAGCATTAGAAGGAATTCCTGGCCAGGCTCTGTCTCCACAGATCAAGAACACACCATGCAGAAGGTTTTGGGGTCGCTGTCCCGCATTATCAATGACACCCCTTGGACTCTTCTGTGAGGCGTTACACCATTGAGTTTCATTTCTATAGTCACCAAGGGCAGCATTAACATTTTGCAGTTTATCCATTCAGGTTCTCGTATATTGTTCTGACACTGTTCACAAACCAGGTTGATATAAGCATCCATGGACACAGATGCCAGCAATTCCAGTTCCTGTGGTTCGATATCGGCTTCCAGAAGGTAATTAATCCAAAGTGTCATGTTGGTATTATTACAGTTTGTTGCAATTCCTCTGCACCAATGGCTATTGTGAAACAGTGGTGTGATGCTGCTGTAGTCATCTAGGGGGATGCCAACCCAGCACATGTGGAACGGGTTTTCCGGAGACGCCATAGCCAGGCATATGGAGTCCTGGTCAGTCAGGTTGGCTGAAGGAATCCACATGTTAGTCTTGTCTGTGCAGGTGTCCAAACCGCAGCAGCTGCAGCAATCATTGTCAGGAGGATCACACAGGTTTCACGTCTCGTGCCAGCAACCATTGCGGCCCTTGATCTGTAAAGACACAAGCAGAGCCTCTCCCCATGTTATCAATGGATGTGGTCTTTTCCATTGACCATTAACTAGTGATCTGACCATAACTAATGTTATGGTATGTTATGTTATGTTATGGTAAGAAAATCAGCTTAGTGCCATTTACAAGGATGGAGATTGCAAATAAAAAATCAAAATTAAATTTCACAAATGGTACATATACGACGAAAGGATCATGGCCTATTGAGACTTAAATTCATTCCCTGCATTTCTTGATCGGAGTAACAATCAGTATATCAGTGTTAGCAATCTCATCATAGTGTCCCACAATAGGTTGTTTCTATGTTGTAGCTATAAACAGACAGATCTGCAAGTCCAATCGAATGCAGTCAGCCTGTAAGGTTGTCATGAATTTATTCCTCAAAGTTTCTAACATCATTTTTATTGTCATATTTATTGGGTATTGTTTTCCCTTACCGGGTCGAAGTCCTGTTTCAGTTCTGTCAGTGTAGTGTTTGCTTTATCGAGACATTGGCTGTTCATACCAGTGGAAAAAGAGCATTCGGAATTTCCTTGGAGGTTTCTCGCTTGCACAAGCAGCTTCTTGTGGGACATGACACTAAACAGAATTCTCAGAAAACGTTATTGGAGCTTACAATTTTCTTAACAAATCTTGAGGGCTTTCTGGCAACTACAAGAATCCTTATGGTAAAACTTTGTTCCAAATTTGGCATTCCATTGGTCTCAAAAAGTGCCCTTTCTTTCATTCTCTCCCATGACCTCAAAAACTGGCACGGTGAATTTACTAAGAAGTCTCTTACAACCAGTTACCATGGAATAAGTCTATTAAAAAAGAATGGTTTAATTTCCCAGCTTTGTTAGAACTCTGGTCTATGTGTATGGGGTGTCTGCAGCCTGTGGGGAAACAGCCACACGCCTGGGACGGTGCAGGATGGACTGTGGTGGAGATGGCCAAGGGGGACACTGGATGTCCCTACAAGAGCCAAGGTCTTTGTCCCCTTGGCTATGGCTGATGTCCATAACAGCCAGGCCTAAGAAGAGACACATGATTGTCATGGCCATGGCTCCCCATTGCCTCCTTGCACCCCCCATGCAGGCCAGGAGGTGTCATCCCATTGTCCTGCACTGGGTTTGCACTCCCCACATCCCCAGAAAGAGCCCTGGGCCACACATGAGGAACAGGATCTCCCTTCCCAGGCACACGGGCTCAAGGCTTGGCCATTGTCCTTCATCAGACAAACCAAGGGCTTTCTTAGCATCAGAGCTGCTGCACTTTGCCTTTGCCTGATGCAGTCACTGCCTCCAATTATCTGCTCTAAGGAGTCCCTGGGGAGGCTTTGTCAGTAACAGCCCTCAGTGGGGCCCATTAATGCTTCAAGGTACTTTGGAGTTTGTTCTGACTTGGACTTCTTGAGCAGATACTTCAGCCTGTCCTTGGTATCTGAGGTTCATGGACTCAGCACCAAATACGCCACGGGGCACGTTAAAACACAGAAAATCCTAACGAGCGATGTTTCTTTCCCTAATTTCCTTCAAATCTTCAGACTTGTAGAACTAACTGGAGAGGTTTCAATGGGACAGTTACTGATGAAGGTTTCAAAGAAGATTTCATAAAGGAGGGTTTATTCTTTCAAGGGTGTTTTCTGTAATTTTTCAGTGTATGAAAGAAGTGACAGCAGCATTCTACACTGGATATTGATCCCGAGGGTCTCCTGAAGACACCTGGACAGGCAGGAGAACAGTCCCTTGAGGCTGGACACTGTATGGACAACCTGGCTCCTCACCCCCAACCCTGTCTGCCGGTTCCCTCATTGGCCACCACAGATTGCATCACTTTTCCTACATCAGACTTCTCCACTGAGCTCTGCAGGAGATGCTGCAGCTCCTGTGCACCAACTCCACCTGCTCTCCTGTGCAAACACTGCACAGTTTAATAAACAGCAAAACACTTTCCTCAGCTGTGTGTGAAAGCTGGATCTGACGTGGTCCAGCATCCACAAGGGACACCCACAAAAGAACTGGATTAGACAGAGAGACTGGAGAGGATAGAAATAAACAGCACCCCAGATACAGCGTCTGAGATACAGGATCCTAGATATAGCACTCCAGATACAGCATCCTAGATACAGCATCCCAGATACAGCATCGTAGACACGGAGTCCAAGATACAGTATCCCAGATACATCATGCTAGATACAGGATCCCAGATACGGCATCCCAGAAACAGTATCCGAGATAGAGCATCCTAGATACAGTATCCCAGGTACAGCATCCCAGATACAGCATCCGAGATATCACAGCCTTGATGCAGCATCCCATATACAGCATCGTAGTTACAGCATTATAGATACAGCCTCCCAGATATACCATCCTAGATACAGTACCCCTGATACAGCATCCTAGATACAGCATCCTAGATACAGCATCATAGATATAGCATCCTAGATACAGTATCCTAGCTACAGTATCCGAGATACAGTATCCCAGGTACAGCATCCTAGATACAGCATCCCAGATACAGTAACCCAGCTCGAGCATCCCAGATACAGCATGCAAGATACATCATCCCAGATACAACATCCTAGATACATCATCCTAGATACAGCATCCTTGTTACAGCATCCGAGATAGAGCATGCTAATTACATCATCCTAGATACAGCATCCCAGATATAGCATCCTAGATACAGCATCCTAGATATATCATCCTAGATACAGCATCCCAGGTAGAGCATCCTAGATACAGCATCCCACATACAGCATCCTAGATACAGCATCCTAGATACATTATCCCAGATACAGCATCCCAGATACTCTAAGCCAGATACAGCATCCTAGATACAGTATCCCAGATAGAGGATCCCAGATACAGCATCCAAGATACAGCATTATGGATAGAGCATCCCAGATAAATCATGCTTGATACAGCACCCAAGTACAGCATCCGAGATACATCATGCTAGATACACCAACCGAAGTACGGCATTCCAGATACAGCATCGTAGAAACAGCATCACAAATAGACCATCCTAGATACCGCATCCCTGATATAGCATCCTAGATACAGCATCCCAGACACAGTATCCCAGATTCAGAACCCTTGATACAGCATCCTAGATACGTCATCCTAGATACAGCATCCCCGATACAGCATCCTAGATACAGCATCCAAGATACAGCATCCTAGATACAGTAACCCAGCTCGAGCATCCCAGATACAGCATCTAAGATACAGCATCCCAGATACAATGTCCTTGATACAGCATCCTAGATACAGCATCCTAGATACAGCATCCCAGATACAGCATCCTAGATACAGCATCCTAGATACAGCATCCCATATACAGCATCCTAGGTACAGCATCCTAGATACAGCATTCCAGATACAGTATCCCAGGTACAGCATCCCAGATACAGCATCCGAGATACCACAGCCTTGATGCAGCATCCCATATATAGAATCGTAGTTACAGCATTATAGATACAGCCTCCCAGATATACCATCCTAGATACAGTACCCCCGATACAGCATCCTAGATACAGCATCGTAGATATAGCATCCTAGATACAGTATCCTAGCTATAGTATCCCAGATACAGTATCCCAGATACAGCATCCCAGATACAGCATCCCAGATACAGCGTCCAAGATACAGCATCCTAGATACAGCATCCCAGATACAATATCCCAGATACAGCATCCCAGATTCAGCACACAAGATACAGCCTTCAAGACACAGCATCCCAGATACAGCAACCTAGATACAGGATCCCAGTTACAGCATCTGAGATACAGCATCCCAGATACATCATGCTAGAAACTGCATCCCAGAGAAGGTATCCCAAATACAGTATCCCAGATAGAGCATATATCGAGGGTTAAGATTGCGGGGTGACAATAAAACCCTGGCAGATATATTGTTAACCTCCTCTCCCCGCCACTTCCCCCTTTTTGCCCCTCCCTCTCCTCTTTTCCCACTCAGGACAGGCGATCGGGAGGAAAAGAAGGTCAGACTGAAGAGAGTTGGAAGAATTAACAATGCTTTACTAATGCTACTAATAAGATTAGAGAAAGTAATACAAAATATACAAAACCAATCTTGAAAGTCTCAGCAATTGCAGAGCCGGCAACCAAAGTCCTGGATTAGACTGTGCAGCCAACCGGAGCTGGATTCAGTCTGTCACTAGGCCTCAGTTCGCAGGGACAACTAGCAAGGTCCTCTCCTAATGTCGGCCATAAGCAGAAGGGAAAAAGCAAAGGCAAAAAGGAGTAAAAGGGACGAGATCCTCGTGATCTCCCACTTTTATATGAAGTATTCACGTGCATGGAATGCTATATGCAGTTGGTCAGTTTCTTGGTCACCGGTTTCTCATCCCCCCTCTTGCAAGATGTCCATCCATGCTCCTGATGGTTCATTTACATTCTTCTTGAAGTACAAAATTAAGGCATCTGAAATGCCAAGGGCTTAGAATGCAATCAAACAGTGTTACTTTATTATTTTGCCCGTAAAGCAGCACGCGATAGCGAGAGAGTAAGAAAAAGGGAAAGGAAAAAGAAACAGGGAAAGAAGAAGGAAAAGATGGGAATGAGGACTGGTTTACCAGCAGATGATTTCCAAAGGCATCCCTCTGGTGTCCAGTCACATGGAGTCCTGACGGTTCTCCATGGTGGTTTGGGATTGTCTGGTGGGGAGATCTCAATGACGTCCAGTCAGGAACCATCTTCACCACGCCTCGCTCCCATTGTTTCAGGCCAATCTCCGCCTTTGTTTCTCAATCTGGGCTTAACTGCGCAGGCTCGAAAAGTCTTCACCTCTCTTGCCAGCGCTTGTCTGCGCCTGCGTGGCCTGCATTCAGGGGTATCTCTCTGGGCCATCGGGTGGCCTCAGGACCCTTGGCGAGCTTCTGGGCATGCTCTTTTTTGTTGTCCTTTGTTCGAGGGAGTGAGTGGGGGACAAGGTGTGACTGAGGCTGCAGGCAAGAATCCATCTTCTGGACGGCAGCAATTGTCCCTGGGTCAGAGAGACCCGTCTAACAATCCCTTTTAGGAGGTGGGGGCTAGCTTCGCTGAAGCAGCAGGCAAACTCCACACAGCAGCCATTGTTAGCAGTAGCCTTCCAGGCTGGAGACACCTGTGCAACACAATGCTTCTCCTCAGGCCTCTCTCTAAGTCACTGTCAGTCTGTTCTTGGTGGCGATGTTCAGGCAGATACTGGTTTTGGACCAACTCTTACAGAGCTGGAGCAGATTCTGAGAGTTTGCTGTTCCAGAAAGGTTTGGCTGGTGCAGCAGCTGAGAGGTAATGGCCAGCTATGATGGGTCCCCAGAGTGATGCTTTGGGACCGGTGGCACGTGCATCTCCCTAACCAGGCAGTAGAATGCACTTTGGGCCCGGTAGAAGGAAGGTGGCAGAGGCAATGCATTGGAGAGCTGGCAGGCTAAAACTGGGAGTTGGATGAGGCCACCTCCTTTAGCAAGTGAGTCACTGAACAGCTCACAAGTACTGTAAATGTGCACCTTGAGAGAACCCTGGTTGTCACTAAAGGGGGAAACAGTAGATTCTGTTGCTGAAAACGGACTGTGTGGTTTTGTGAATGTGGCTTCAGCCTTTTTCTTCAAAGGAGGCTCATACCTACTTAAGAAAACTCATGACGATCATGTTGAAAACAAAGAATCAATGTGGTGAGGCTGTTGAGTGGCCCTTGGTTTCTCCTGCAAACAAGCTCCGAATGCGGATTCTCACAGGTGTAGCGGAGCATGCAGCAGCGTCTCTGAGCAAAGCTCTGGGGGATGGGGTCCTTTGTGCTGGGGACAGCTTCCCTTGCCATTCTCTGCTCCCTCCTCCTTCAAGCAGGGGCTGCCCCACGCTGCGCACAGCCAGTCCCAGCCAGGCCCGGAGGTGGGTGTCTCCGTGATGACTGCCCAGGCTCTGTGACGTCATAGCCAGAGGCCATTGTGACACGGGGTCGACATAGCCAGAGGCCATTGTGACACAGGGGTCCCCGCCCTGACCGTGGGGGTATTTAAGGAGCGAGAGCCCTGGGGTGCTCGCTCCCAGGAGAGCAGCTTCTCAGGAGCAGCAGCTTCTCAGGAGGCAGCAGCTTCTCACGAGGCAGCATCTCCCCTGGGTGCCCGTTGCCCCTTTTTGATAGAGGAGACCCAAGATGCCAACTGAAAAGGAGGCGAACGCCCACTCCCAGCCCTTCAGGCTGCCCCCCTTGCTCCATAGGCCACAGGGGAGGGACGGGAGAGGGCAGGAGGGAGAGGCCGGTGATTGGACAGGGCTGCAAGCAGTTGCTGTGGTGCCGGGACTGCCACCTCCATCCCATGTGTCCTGCTCCTCCTCCTGCCCGAAGATCAGCCACAGCCTGGGCCAGCACACCCTCCAGAGCACCTGGGTCACCCCCTCGGTCCAGGAGCGCTTGCAGGACCACCATAAAGGTCCCCAGGAGGGGTCTGGCTGGCCTTGCAGCACCAACACCTAGGCAGCAGCAGAGGCAGAGTGCCCGGCACCTGCCCCACAGGGCCCCACAGCCGACGACGCGGCTCTGTGGGACACAGCCCAGCGCATCGTCAGTGAGGCTGTGCGCAGGGCTGTGGCTGAGGTCGTGGCAGCTGGCCAGGAACCGGAGGAACAGCAGGACCTGGCGCAGTGCATGGATGTGGAGGATGAGAACAGCAAAGAGGGGTGTCAAGGCAGAGACACCATCCACAGCATCTGGATCAACCCCTCGGTCCAGGAGCACCTCCAGGATGCCCCTGCAGGTCCCCAGGAGGGGTCTGGCTTGCCCAGCTGCACAGACATGGAGGCGGCAGCAGAGGCTGAGTGCTCGGCACCTGCCCAGCACAGCCCCACAGAGGATGATGTGGACCTGTCAGACATTGTGGAGTACATCATCAGTGAGGCCGTGCACAGGGCTGAGGCTGAGATCCAGGGACCTGGCCGGGAACTGGTGGAACAGCAGGACCTGGCCCAATGCATGGATGTTCCATTGGCAGCACCAGCACCTGCAGGACTTGAAGCCATTGAGGCTCATTTGGCAGGAGAGGATGAGGGACAGGCCAGCACAGCCCCTCTCATCCCAGCTGCAAAAGAGGAAGAAGAGAACACGGTTTCTCCAATGTCTGCAGAGCATGGGGGAGAGACCAGCGCAGACATCACCTGCCCAGCGCAGGGCCCAGCTCCACGGCGACGGCCTTCCCGGTTCAGGAGGGCGCTCCGGGCTCTGCGCAGGGCTTTCCGCTGCAGCTGCACCGCAGGACAGCAAGAGGAGTAGAGCCTGGCTGCAAGCACCACGCGGGTGCCTGCACATGCGGCTGGTCCTGAGCCTGCGCAGCGTCCAGAGGGAGCGCCTGAGGGTGCCACGCTAGGGATGGGTGCATGGACGGCGACCGCGGCGTTCACCTGCCCTGAGGACATGGTGCTGCCAGCCTCTGCTCGGCCTTGGATTGTTTTCAGAAATCAATAAAGCCAATAAAAAAAAGAATGGCAGTTTTCCCCCTGTGCTCATCTGTTCCTGCTCCACCTCAGGACAAAGAAGGCTGCAGGAAATCTCTGTCCTCAGGGTGTCCCGGCATTGGTTGCAGAAAGCCCTGGGCTGGTGCTGCCGCAATCCGGCAGTTTGTCTGGATCCCCCTCAGGCTCCCTTCCCACCCGCCTGTCTCCAATTCCAGTCCAGGACTTGGAAAATTTGAGATCTATTGCCAACTTGGCCTGGTTGACCTGCACCGTACGGCATCCACTTCGTCTCACAAGGAACCTCCCCATTGCGGGGGTGTTTCGGAGCACCTACCTGAGCTGATACAGGCGAGACCCTCCAAACCCACATGTGGTCCCTCGCCTCCACTGAGGGTCTTCCAAGTCAGGAAGAGCTGGCTGCTTGCTCCCTTGTGGGAAATCTGAGCCATGACCCATCTCTGCACAAGGCTCTGATGCACAAGGCTTCCAGCGTCACAAGAGCACGTTCAGGCCTGAGACACCAGGGAGAAGCGTCGCAAACAGTGCTGGTCTTGACAAGAAATCCACCCGCTCAGCGCTTCATCTCAGATGCGAGTTACTCTGCCCTGGGTTTCTGGGGCCCAAAAATGGAGGGAGGCTCAGGTATAAACCCAGTTAGCCAAGAGCCGCAGCAGCTGCTGATCCCTGTGTGGCACATTGCAAACCAGCCATGGCTGTCTGTGGCTGCTGCATGCCCCGGGCTGCAGCCTTCACAGCATCCTCCTCTTCCCCAGCACCCCCATGCACTGCACAGAACCAGAGCTGATTGCAATGACTGGGGCAGCACCGGTCAGCAGCAGCAACTCTCTCCCCAGCCTCCAGCTGCCCAGTTGCCCTGCGGGGAATTTCTGCCTGGGAAGGGCAGAGTTGTATTGCGATCGGTCAGGGGCTCAGGACAAAGCACAGCACCACCACGTCCCTGGAGCAGAGCCCTTCTTTTCCTGGCTTGGACTGGTGTATTCCTCCTGCTCACAGCGCGGTCCTTCTCTGGGATAAGGTGACGCCAGCACTTTCAGGGAAATTGGAACTTCATGATGGAGTGGACGTGAAACAGCCACACTTCATGAAAAGTCAAAGGAGTAAAATTGACATGGAACAAAGCAAGTAACTTGCCACAGCTGTCCAACCTGCGCTCCTCAGGCGGGAGGTGACCGGCGACATGTTCTGGTGCTGCGGGGCTGTGCCGCAACAAGTCAGTTGGGGCCATGGCCAGAAAGGTAGTGATGCACATCTAGAGATACCCACATCGTTTTGTGGGAAGCATCTATTTCCTCAGCACGATTTGGAACACTTTTGACACATGGGACTTGCTGGGCCCTAAATCACAGCTGCGTTGACTCCTCTAAGCCTTCCAGTTCCAATTCAGCAGGTGCCCAGTTCAAGGTGTTGACTCAGCAATGTGTACTTCTCTTTAATCTGTATTATATGTTCTCTCTGAAATCAACACTTCCTTCCTAGGAGCAATCTGGGTCCCAGTGTAGCCTACGAAGCCATCGGACTTGTTGACAGTAGTTTACCAACAGTAATTTGCCAACAGGAGGAGTTCTTGCTAAATTAACAGCAAAAGCCATGCTGGAAAATGCAAGGGAGCAATGAGGGAGGGCTGGAGTCGTGCTCAGGAGCTGTGTTCGTGCGGGAAGGTTTATGTGTCTCGCTGGGTAGTGCCCAGAGAGTTGGTCTGATTGCACTGTAGAGCTCCAGGAGACATCAATCTGTTTCCTTCTTTCCTACACCAAGCTTTAAAGGCTGGTTTTGATAGTCAAATGGGATTCAAATGTAACGTTCCTCCAAGAAGGCCTTGGGTAACTCATTTCCCAAAATTCAAGCTTAATTTCCTAGGGAGGCTGAATTTCCTCCATAGCAATCAAATGATCAGGTTTTGCACAGAAGAGTTGCTGTGGTTCTAAGCATCTTTATTTTGTCTATGCTGCCTTAAAGAAGCAGCTGGTCTGCCTTTTGCTTTTGGTGATGGAAGTCGGAATGGCCAGCGCTGTGCTTCATGTTAGGATGGTTTCACTCTCGAATTATTGAAACATTTGCTGGATGCAACTAAAAGAACAACACCTCCATCTCTTCCAGGACGCTGCTCTTTAGTCCGCTCTCAACATCACCAGCAAAGAGCTGCTGCTTCTCTTCTGCACTGGATGTTTATACATCTCTTTGCTAGAGGGACAAGGTCCCTTCGATCAAGAGACTGAAGCAGAAGCATCAGAAATTGACATTCCTCCAAGTTTTCCCCCCAGTGCCTCAAGTTCCAAAGCAAAGAGAATGGCATGGCGATGGTGCCATTTTCTACCTCAGGGATAAAGTTGTGGCAGGAATCGTAGTATGGAACATCTTCTACAGGATGCCTGTTGCCGGCAAGGTCAGTGCAGGACTGGTGTGCTGAACAGTGAGTCTTGCTTAGATTGGAGATTTTCTTGTGGAAAAATCCATCTGCCCATTTAAAATGATGAATAAGAAACGGAGATGCTCTGTGTGTGTTGGTACGATACTTGCAAGAAACTTTTAGGTTGTTTGTGCTTTAGTTGTGTCGAGGGTTAAGATTGCGGGGTGACAATAAAACCCTGGCAGATGTATTGTTAACCCCCACTCCCCCCCCACTTCCCCCTTGTGCCCCTTTCTCTCCCCTTTTCCCACTCAGGACAGGCGATCGGGAGGGAAAGAAGGACAGAGAGAAGAGAGTTGGAAAAATTAACAATGTTTTACTAATGCTACTAATAAGAATAGAGAAAATAATACAAAGTATACAAAACCAATCTTGAAAGTCTCAGCAACTGCAGAGCCGGCAACCAAAGTCCTGGATTAGACTGTGCAGCCAAGCGGAGCTGGATTCAGTCTGTCACTAGGCCTCAGTTCGCAGGGACAACTAGCAAGGTCCTCTCCTAATGTCAGCCATAAGCAGAAGGGAAAAAGCAAAGGCAAAAGGGGAAAAGGGACGAGATCCTCGTGATCTCCCACTTTTATATGACGTATTCACGTGAATGGAATGTTATACACAGTTGGTCAGTTTCTTGGTCACCGGTTTCTCGTTGCCCCTATCGCGAGATGTCCATCCATGCTTATCAATAAGTTTGCATTCCATTGCTAGGTTTACCAAAACATGTGTCTGGTTCTCCAGGAAAATGCAGTTAATATGAAGGCTTTAGCTGACAGGCAAAATTCACGGAAAGAGAAACTTGTTTTTAACAAAACCAGGACAGTGGTGTATTACTAATGGCTTAAACTTTGCTCAGAGTAGTCTCCCCTAACGTTTCACTGTCTTTTCCTTCTATGCTTGGAAGCAGCAAACTTCCAACAGCAGCTCCATCACCCAGTTGTTCCAGAAAAAGGAAATGCATTTCAACTGGGGGTGACTTTTATGACACATGGAGTGGTTTTGCTCGTAGGAGTCTGTCCTAATTATAAGTTGTTGCTTGCTTTTTTGGACAGACCTCCTATAACCAGAAACAGCAAATGTCCGACAGCAGCTCCATCACCCAGTTCCTCCTCCTGCCGTTCACAGGCACATGGGAGCTGCAGCTCTTGCACTTCTGGCTCTTCCTGGGCATCTATCTGGCTGCCCTCCTGGGCAATGGCCTCATCATCACCACCATAGCCTGGGACCAGCACCTCCACACCCCCATGTACTTCTTCCTGCTCAACCTCGCCTTCCTCGACCTGGGGTGTATCTCCACTACTCTCCCCAAATCCATGGCCAGTTCCCTTTGGGGCACCAGGGCCATCTCCTACACAGGATGTTCTGCCCAAGTCTTTCTCTTTGTCTTTTTCTTTTCAGCAGAGTATTGTCTTCTCACCACCACGTCCTATGACCACTATGCTGCCATCTGCAAACCCCTGCACTATGGGACCTTCTTGGGCAGCAGAGCTTGTGTCCACATGGCAGCACCTGCCTGGGGCACTGGGTTCTTCTATTCTCTGCTGCACACGGCCAATACATTTTCAGTACCACTTTGCCAAAGCAATTCTCTGGACCAGTTCTTCTGTGAAATCCCACAGATCCTTAAGCTCTCCTGCTCAGGAACCTACCTCAGAGAAGTTTGGATTATTGTGGTCAGTGTCTTAGTATGCTCCGGCTGTTTTGTTTTCCTTGTGCTGTCCTATGTGCAGATCTTCAGGGCTGTTCTAAGGATCCCCTCTGAGCAGGGATGGCACAAAGCCTTTTCCACGTGCCTCCCTCACCTGGCCGTGGTCTTCCTGTTTTCGATCACTTCAATATTTGCTTACCTGAAACCCCCATCCATCTCACCTCATCCTTGGATTTGGTGGTGGCAGCTTTGTACTCGGTGGTGCCTCCTTCAGTGAACCCCCTCATCTACAGCATGAGGAACTAGGAGCTCAAGGATGCCCTGTGGAAACTGATGAGTGGGTTTATTCTGAAGCAACAAACTGTGTAGCAGTTACAATGTAACTCATTGCAGGCCCATCCTGTCTTTATTTTTTTGTTCTTGTTGGTTTTTAATTTGTGATAATATTGCCATCCCTTTTTGAATTCAGTGTCTGCTTTTCTGTCCTGATGAACTGCATGTGTCAATGAGAACCTGTGCTCTCTGTGTCTTTATAGGAAATAAAGGCATCTTTAGAGAATTTTCTTTTCTGAAATCCTTCCTCCAAGGCCTTTTTGAGCTTCAGGGACAGTTTCTGTGTCATGAGCAGAGGGCAAAAGTGTCCCAGCATAGAAGCACTGCCAGGGAACACCACCACGTGATCTTCCGGAACTCTTCTATATCCACTTCTACACTCTCTTTCTGATCCCTTGTGCTGGTGTAAGGCCTGAGTGCTCTGGCATCTTGGTCATTGTTGGAAAGTAAAATGTGGGAAAGCAAGATGTGCGGTTCCAGCCACCTGGATGATAAAGGAAGATCAATACTAACATGACCATTTGGATGGTCGAAGACATAATACTGACATAATAACATATAAAGGGCCTTAGACAGATTACTTTGAAGTATGTTTCTCGTAATTGTAAAAAGTTATAGCCCAGATTCATGAGAATGGTATCTCGGGCCGGATAACCGCCCCCAAGTGCATGGGATGTGTGAATGTCCTTGGGCCTGGTCTGTGAATGAGCGGGAAAACAAGTGAGACAAACATCACATGAGTTTAGTGTGTTCTTAATAACAATTAGTGGAAAAAACACCTTTTGTAAACATCTTAGTCCAGGCCCGTACCTGTAAATCCTATAAATTGTCAATGGTGAATAAAGAAGGCAGCCTAAACCTAAGTCAGCTCTCTGCTTGGCCAGGCTCTGCGCTCCTTCCTGAACAAGATCTCTGCCTCTGTGTGAATTTCTGTATGTGTCCTGGTATGCGTCGTTCCTAATCACCGTACCCTGCCTGCAGTGCCTGCAATCTGAGGCCTAGTGACAGACCCTGCATCACTGAATCCGGTTCTGGTTTGCTGCAGAGTGTGACCCAGGACTTCCAGGAGCCTGCCCTGCAGCTGCTGGAGCAGTGTGGAGCTGGGAAACTCAAGATTGGTTTTGTATAATTTGTATTATTTTCTCTATTTTATTAGTAGCATTAGTAAATAATTTTCAACTTTTTCCAACTTGCCAGTCCTCTCTCTTTGCCTCTCTTTGCCCTCCTATTGCCTTTCCTTAGTGGAGAGGGATGGCAGGGGGAAGGGAGGTCGTTACCAAAGCAGCTGCCATGGTTTATTGTCACTCTGCAATTAAACGGTGACAAGGTGTTGATTGACAGCCAGCTGAATATGAGCCAGCATGTGCCCAGGTGGCCAAAAATGCCAACAGCATCCTGGCTTGTATGAGCACCAGTGTAGCCATCAGAATGAGGGCAGTGACCGTCCCCCTGTGCTGGGCACTGGGGAGCCCAAACCTTGAATCCTGGGTTCAGTTTTGGGCCCTTCACACCAATAAAGGCCTTGAGGTGCTGGAGCAAGTTCAGAGAAGGGAACAGAGCTGGGAGAGGGACTGGAACACAAGTGTGATGGAGCAGCTGAGAGACCTTGGAAGGATTCAGCCTGGAGACAGGAGACCTTATTGCTGTCTACAACTGTCTGAAAGGAGGTTCTAGTATGGTGGGTGATGGTCTCTTCTCCCAAGTAACAAGCAATAGGATGTGAGGAAATGGCCTCAGGTTTGCCAGGGGAGGTTTAGATTGGATATGAGAAAAAAAAAATAAAATTCTGAAAAGTGTTGCCAGGCATTGGAACAGGCTGCTCAGGGAAGTGCTGGAGTCACCATCCCTGGAGAGATTTCTAAAAGGCATGGAGATGTGGACATGGTTTAATGTTGGACTTGGCTGTGTTAGATTAATGGTTGTACTCTAGGATCTGTAAGGTCTTTTCCAACATAAACAATTCTAGGATGTTATGATTCCATTATTCCAGTTTGCTATGTATAATATTTCCAGATTTCTCATCCTACCCACAGCGGTCATGTGCCCCATCTTTTCAGACCTCTTCTGGACACTCTCCTGTTCATCCTCAGTTGTCTAGAAGAAGAAGCCCCAGAGAGGGATACATCAGTCCAGAGGCTGTAACACCAGTGCTCAGTTAGTGGGATGATAACTTGCCATGTCTGTCTGGCCATGTTCTTCCTCATGCAGCCCCGTATGCAGCTGGCCTTGTTCATGGTGCACATGCAGCACTGGCCATATGGCATCCCTCACAGTGCCCAGGCTCTTCTCCTCATCTTCACTGCTCAGCGAATCAGGGCGCAGCTGGCCCTGATGCACAGGCTTATTCTTCCCACCAGGAGCACCAGACACTTCTCCTTGTAAACTTTAAAAGATTTCTGCTTCTCAGGGTCTCCCGGGACTGAAGATCCATTTAGTCAGCAGTTAATGCCTGTGTGCAGATGTCGTACCCTGATGGTGGTGTCTCTCACAAGACAACAGCAGGCGGAGTTGTGAGGCACTACAAATGCTGAAAGGTTGTTCTACTTCAAAGGAATTTCCTTCCATCACAGGATTAATCATGCTGACTATCTCAGAAACAGCGGCAGAACAAGTAAAGGCAGGGCCAGTGAGGGAAGAGCAAACAGAATTGGACAGTTTGTATGGGCTGGAACAAAAACGATCAAAGAGAATGTTGCAGGGCAACAATAAACCGTGGCAGATGCTATAACCCCCTCTCCCTCCCTAGCCTGCTTTGCGCCCCCTCCCCACTAAGTACAGGTGATTGGAAGGCAAAGAAGGACAGAGAAAGTAACAGAGGTGTGGTACACCGCTCACCGCTACTAGATAAAATAGAGAAAATTAGACAAAATATAAAAAAAACAACCTTCAAAATCCCGGCAAAGAACTGCTCCTGCAGCAGTAGGAGACACCTGGAAGTCCCGGGCTGGACTCTGCAGCAAACCAGAACTGCATTCAGTCGGTCACTAGGCCTCAGTCCGCAGGGACAACTTGCAGGGTCCTTCCCAGATGCCGGCCAGAGTCCAAGAGGGCCAGGACCCTCAGGATTCCCACTTTTATATGATGTATTACGTAAATGGGATGGAATATTTAGTTGGCCAGTTTTAGTCACCTGTTCAGTTCGCTCCTCCTTGCCCCTCTCTCAGGATGTGTACCTTATCAGTGTGATTCTGTGACCTTGCATTCCATTGCTATGTCTACTAAAACATGTATCTAGCTTTCAGAAAAGTGCTGTTAGTAAGAAGACTTCAGCTGAAAGGAAAATTCACTAAAAGATAAACTTGTTTTTAACAAAACCAGGACAGAGAAGAACTTGGGTGGGTGAAAAGAGAGGAAAAGAAAATGGAACATAAGCAACAGGGGTGATCGAGGCTGTTTGTCAGTACCTACCAAACAGCATTTCATCTGAGCAGCAGTGGCTGGTGTGGGACAGGAAAGAAACAGATGAGCCAAGGTAACTTAAATCTGACCTACTTTCACACTTGTGGAAAAGCTGAGTTTTTTACCTACTGTGGGGAAGGGATGACCTGTGATGGAAGGAAATGTGCATTCACTCATGCTGGGTGGGACCTCAGGAGGTCTCTAGGCCAACCTCCTACCCACATCACTCAGCTTGCTCAGATCTGTTAAACCCCTTCAGGGGTGGTGACTCCAGCACTGCTCTGGGCAGCCTGTTCCAATGCCTGACAACCCTTTCCATGAAGAAATGTTTCCTAATATCCAATCTGGACCATCCCTGGCTCAACTTGAGGCCATTTTCTCTTGTCCTATCACTTGCTACTTTGAAGAAGAGAGCAAAACCCTCCAAACTACAACCTCATTTTGGGCAGCTGTAGAGAGCGATAGGTTCTCCCCTCAGCCTCTTTTTCTGCAGGCTAAAGAGCCCCAGCTCCCTCAGCTGCTGCTCGTAAGAGTTGTGCTCCAGTGCCTCACCAGCTTCATCACCCTCCTGCTGTGTTCTCCATCCAACAAATGCCATGGTTATTGAAGTCCCTAGCAAGGCCCAGGCTTCTACATTCAGAGATTTCCCAGATGCCTTAGAGAGGTCTGTGGCTGTTTTCCCACACAGATGTGGTTTCCTTGTCTCCTACTACACTTTCACATTTGCTGGACTCCCCTCTGATCCTCACCTACAAGGGCTCACTGAGCTTGTTTGTGCCCTGGGCTGAGGGAATTGGTGCACACTTTGGTTGTAGCACATCAGCTGTGCCTCCAGGCAAAGCTCACACTTACAAATAAAACTCATACCAACTGCTTAAGACCCCATTGGTTCAAAGGCTTTGCTTCCAACCTGAGTCATGCTGGAGTGGTCGGCAGATGGAAATCTAAAGCTGAAAGTGGATGCCAAGAGAGTGAGCAACCCCTGCTGTACCCATGGCCACAGACAAACAGGGCTGGGAAGTGCAACCCTGGAAAGAAGCTGGTTTACTTCAATGGCGGCTCTGCTGCCTCTGGGGGACTTTGGCAGAGGTGTCACTGATCTGCAGGAATGACAAGATGCTGCTGAATGGCTCACTGTGAAAATGGTTTATCTGTTGCTTGACTGTGTTTGCAAGGGGGTGAGTATGAGGTGGTGGAGAGAAGAAACAGCAGTTTGAGAATTTAGGTAAACAAGTGGAGACCCCAGTGTGATGGCTCTTGTGTTCCTGGACTACCCTACATCTACTGCCTAGAGAAGGGACAGACATGCCACACTGCAGTGGTGGCAATCAGTGGCTCGCACAAAGGCAACGAATCTCTGTGCAACACTGTCCGGTGTCTGTCACACACTCGCTCTGAGTGGGAATGGCTTTACTGTGCTGTACCTGCCAGCTCCATGTAGATAGCTGTGAGAGCCTTGGCATCTCACCTAGCACTACAGGCCTCTAGTTGGGCATTAAATAGCGTAACTGCCTGGAATTTGATTAGGCGATGTGTAGATGAAAACCATCATTATAATCAATGGCGATCTAGTCAACACAGCTGATGGAAAAGATGGAGGGAAACTTGGCTGTCCTTATGATACAGGACACCTTTTGGTCAGATGGCAGCACTGGCTGACAAAAAAAATCATAAATAAGGACAGTGCCAGTGGGATGAACAAGCTTGGACAACCTCTGGAACCTCCAAAGTCACCAGGTATTTCATCTGAACAGGTCACTCCTGACCTACATCTTCATTACTTACCATGGAACCTGAGACAAGGAGCTCACATACAGGTGCCTATTTAATGCACACCTGAACAGCAGCAAGAGGAATCCCAGCTCTCAGGGCTTTGTGGCAGCTGTGGCAGAGAGCTGAGTCTGCTTCCAGCACTAACAGTAGAAACACAGGATGAGATACTTTAACTAACTGAGCTGACTCCCCTCAGAAGTGGTAAAGCAGATCCCTGCCTGTCATTGTCTGGGTGTCCGGTCTGATAATAACACAAAAAAAGGAATTTTTAGAAGTAACTCTATCTCTGAGAGAAGAACGGAGACTGCTAGGAATAAGAGTTTCTCCCCAGCTGAGGGAGGGAGCATCAGTGGTGACTTCAGCCTGTTTCACAACAGGTTCTCCTGGAGCCCCAGGGACACCTGGAGGGAGTCCAGAAGGCCAAGAAAAAGCGCCACCTTGGGCCACTCCTCTGCTGCTGAGCTGGGCTGGGCTCTGAGATGGAGGGAGCTCGTGGCAACCAGGTAGCACTGTAAAGAGACAGCTCTGCCAAGGAGCAGCTCCTCTGCAAAGCGCAGCAGGGCTGAGGGCACTGCCTGCAGCACCAAGGGGAGAGGAGTGGGAAAGGAAGAGCTTAAAGGTGATTTCTTGTTCATGGAGAAACCTTCACAACTTCTGACACAGTAAGTCTGTGGGAGTGGGGACATTCAGATGAGCATCCTGGAGGGATTTTCTAGAGCTGGTACATCCCATGGCTGATAAGAGCTGTCAAGATGACTGTCTTGACTGGTCTTGTGTGGAGAAGGAGGACACACTCTAAAGCAGGGCTTCCCTGCTACACCATGAGAGGAGAAAGGCATAACAACTGCCTTCTCTGAGAGGTGGCTGCAGCAGCGTGAATCTGGGGGTGCAGGATGGGTGCCCAGGGCTGTCCTTCAGAGCAGGGTCCCTGCACCCCAGGACTGTGTGCCGGGCAGGGACTCTGCCGCCTGCCAAGGTCAGTACTGAACCTGCCTGGGAGATTCCCGTGGTGCTGTGAGGAGAAGCTGTGTGTGGAAGAGGCAAACCCTGGCAGGACACGCAGGGTCCTGCTGTTGAGAGGGTGCTGCATGGGACAGCGCTGCTGACAGCTCCAAATTACCCCCAGGGTATTTCCAAGGGGACTTTTCAAGAAAAAGGTCAAAATAGAGATTATCTAAAAGGGAAGGAGTCTGTGCTCTGAATTTTCTGGTCTTGGTTGGCTTAGAGTGCAATGGGAGTTAATATTTTATTCTTCTCCTCTGGAGAAGGCACTCAGATCCCAGTTCTCTTTAGGATATTCTGACTTGCCCCTGATTCGCTGCCCATAAAGAGATGCTTCTGGTCAGGGCCCCACTGCCAGGGGGGTCTGCAGGGCAGAGCTGAGCAGACAGTAAGTAAGATGGGGACTATGAGCACAAATAGGGATGAAACATGGGGAGAGAGAAGCAGCTCCTGGCAGGGACATGAGTAGGGATAGAGAAGGAGCTGCTGAGAGAAATGCTGTTGGAAGACAAAATTCAGGCACGTCCCTGCCATCTGCCACAGTGCAGACACTTTCCTGGAGCAATTTCCAGGTCTCACACCCAGCACAGTATCTGCCCCCAGGGTCGTGAGGTTTCAGGCTGAGTCCTCTTGGAAGTGTGACCCCAAAGAAGAGAAATTCCTGAGTACCTGTCTGTCTGTCCCTGTCTTTCCTGCCTTGACAGGAGCATTGGGATACTTGTGTGTTCACAGCAGAGCTCCCTGTTCCCAGAGACACAGTCAGTCAGCACAGAGCAGAGCTCATAGAAGGGCCAAGGCAGTCTAGGGGATTTGCATGAGAAATTGAATAGATTTTCCTCAAAGAACTCTGCCCTAACTGCTCACTGCCTTTTCCTACTTGGACAGGTCATCATGACCAGGGGCAGAAGATGTCCAATAGCATCTCCATCACCCTGTTCCTCCTCATGGAGTTTGGAGATACAAAGGAGCTGCAGCTCTTGCACTTCTGGCTCTTCCTGGGAACCTACTTGGCTGCTTTCCTTGCCAACAGCATCATCATCATCACCATAGCCTGTGACCAGCACCTCCACACCCCCGTGTACTACTTCCTCCTCAGTCTCTCCCTCCTTGACCTGGGGTGTATCTCCACTACTCTCCCCAAATCCATGGCCTGTTCCCTCTGGAACACCAGGGCCATTTCCTACATAGGATGTGCTGCACAGCTCTTTCTGTTTGTGTTTTTCATTTCAGCAGAGTACTTTCTTCTCACAGTCGTGTCCTATGACTGCTACGTTGCCAACTGCAAACCCCTGCACTACGGGACCCTCCTGGGCAGCAGAGCTTGTGTCCACATGGCAGCAGCTGCCTGGGCCACTGGGTTTCTCCACGCTTTGCTTCACATGGACAATACATTTTCACTGCCACTCTGCAAGGGCAAGGCTGTGGACCAGTTCTTCTGTGAAATCCCCCAGATCCTTAAGCTCTCCTGCTCAGATGCCTACCTCAGGGAATTTAGACTTCTCATGATTATTGCTATTGTCTATTTGGGGTGTTTTGTGTTCATTGTGCTGTCCTATGTGCAGATCTTCAGGGCCGTGCTGAGGATCCCCTCTGAGCAGGGTCAGCACAAAGCCTTTTCCATGTGTCTCCCTCACTTGGCCGTGGTCTCCCTGTTTTTTATCACTGTCATATTTTCCTATCTGAAGCCCCTCTCTTTCTCCTCCCCATCCCTGGATCTGGTGGTGTCTGTTCTGTACTCAGTGGTGCCTCCAGCAGTGAACCCCCTCATCTACAGCATGAGGAACCAGGAGCTCCAGGATGCAGGGTGGAAACTGGTGACTGGATGCCTGCCAGAAGCTACAAAGTGTCTATGTTCTTCAACATATGACACATAACATAACTCATCTCACTGTCTCCATGTCACCAAACCTGTCAGAGTTCAGGGAGCATGTGGAGGATGCTCTTAGTCATATGGTTTAGGTCATCCTGCAAGGACCAGGGAGTTGGACTTAATGATATATATGGATCCCTTTCAGCTGGTGATGTTCTATGACTCTGTGACTTGCAAAATTGCTGGGGGTGTACTGTGTATATAATTTATTAAGATATTAAACAGTATTCATCCCAGAATGGACAATTGACAGAAACTGCTCATTCCTTGTTTTCATTTGAACATGAGTTATTGACCGTTCCTCTTTTGACACAGCCATCCAGTCAGTTCCTTATCCATCTATCCATCACACCAATATCTCAGCAATTTTTTGGTGGGGGCTGCATGGAAAGTCTTATAGTAACCCAGATAGATGACATTCATAGCTCTTCCCTTGTCTACTGATGCAGTCACTCCTTCAGAGGAGTCCACTACCTTAGTCAGGCACAATTCACCCTCGGTTCAGCCTTGTGAACTGTCTCTAATCACTTCTGTGTGTTCCATACGTTTCAACAGAGCTTCCAGGAGGATCTGCTCCTTGACCTTTCCAGGCACAGAAGAGAGGCTGAGTGGGTGGTAGTTCCCAGGGTCCTCCTTTTTACATCTTGGGGTTTGGTTGGTTGGTTTGTTGTAGTTTTTTGTTGGTGGTGGTGTGGGGCTTTTTGTTTGTTTTTATTTTATGTTAGATGGATATGATTTCCTTTTTTCCATTCACTGGCGACATCCTGTGTTCCAGGAACACCTTGATGATAATAACACCATCAATGGGATGAGTAAAGGACAGGAGCGAGAAGAACCAGCAGAGTACAGGAGCAGAGACACATGAGTACAGACCCGGGTGGGACATGCTTCATATTCCTTCTTGGCCTGTATCTACCAGGTGGAGGTGGGAGAGGCCTCTTCTCAGCACAGTGCTGGTGACCAGTCACTGACCCAGAGAAAGTGGGTCTGTCCGAGATGCCCTGGGTGGTCTGTCCCACACCTGCTCTGAGTGGGGATGGCTTTCCTATAGGTGCTGTGCTGTCCCTGCCAGACAAATGCAGTTGTGCTGGAGAGCCCTGTAAACACCTCAGGTAGCAGCACAGGCCTGGACTTGGCCATGACATTGAGCAGCTGCCCTGAATTAGGTTGGGAAACCGAGAAGTCCCTGAGACAAATGCCATTATTCTCAGTGGAAGCCTAGTAAATACAGGTGGTGGAGAAGAGGAGGAGAAAGGCTGAGCTCTCCCTGTGGCAATGGCTACATTGGGTCAGCTGTATATGGGTTTTAGACAAGAACACATTAAGGAGGGACAGGTTTCTTTGTCCCAAACATGATCAACTGCTGTCCTTTTATTTGGCCAAAGGAATAATTCCCCACTGGTCTCAAAAATGCTGCTCCCAGAAACCGCCCTGTTTCAGCATTGCTCCATTGGACCTTGAATCTTCCTGCATGTATCTTGGACCACCACTGACACCCCAGATGTCACTGGTTGGTTGGGTCTGAGCAACTCAGCTGTCCGAACAACAGCTGAGACAAGCAGCTCCCAGGCAGAAGGTGCCTATTTTGTACCCACCTGAACTGAGGCAAGAGGAATCCACCTCCTGTGGGTTTGTGGCAGCCATAGGTGAGAGCTGAGTCCACTTCCAACCCCAGGACTACAAACCCAGGACGAGTTGCCCCAGTTGACTCAGATGAATCCCTTCCCTCAGCAAGGGTAAAGCAGATCCCTCCCCGTCCCCACCTGGGTATCCTGTCTAATGCTGAGAAAAGGAAAGATGATTCTTATCTCCAGCTGTTTTGTTATTAGGAGAAACAAGGCCAAGTGTCAGGTCCTGCACTTTGGCCACAACACCCCCCTGCAGCGCTGCAGGCTGGGCACAGAGTGGCTGGAGAGCAGTCAGGCAGAAAGGGACCTGGCGGGACTAATGGACAGGAAACTCGACGTGAGCCAACAGTGTGCCCAGGTGGCCAAGAAGGCCAATGGTATCCTGTCCTGTATCCAAAATAGCGTGGTCAGCAGGACAAGGGCAGTGATCCTTCCCCTGTGCTCTACATTGGGGAGGCCACACCTGGAGTATTGTGTTCAGTTCTGGGCCCCTCAGGTCAGGAAAGAGATTGAAGTGCTGGAGCGGGTCCAGAGAAGAGCAACAAGACTGGGGAAGGGACTTGAACACAAGCCCTATGGGGAGAGGCTGAGGGAGCTGGGCTTGTTTAGTCTGGAGAAGAGGAGGCTTAGAGGTGAGCTCAGCACTCTCTAGAACTACCTGAAGGGCAGTTCTAGCCAGGTGGGGATTGGTCTCTTCTCCCAGGCAGTCAGCAATAGGACAAGGGGGCATGGGCTTCAACTCTGCCAGGGGAGATTTAGGCTGGAGATTAGAAAGCAATTCTTTGCAGAGAGAGTGGTCAGGCATTGGAATGGCTGCCCAGGGAGGTGCTGGACTCACCGGCCCTGGAGGTTTTTAAACTGAGATTGGACATGGCGCTTAGTGCCATGATCTAGTCAATGGGCTGGAGTTGGACCAAGGGTTGGACTGGATGATCTCTGAGGTCTTTTCCAACCCAGTCGATTCTGTGATTCTGTGAAATGTCTCTGCTGGAAATGAGTGTTTCTCCCGAGCTGACAGAGGGAACATCAGTGATGACTTGAGCCTGTTTCACAGCAGGTGCCCCAGGGAAACCTGGAGGAGCCCAGAGGGGAGAGAGAAAGGGACATCGTGGGCTGCTCCTGTGCTGCTGAGCTGGGCTGGGCTCCTGGGACACAGGGAGCTCAAGGAAGCGGCAGCGCTGCAGAGAGACAGCTCTGCCCAGGAGCAGCTCCTCTGCACATGCAGCAGGGCTGAGGGCTCTTCCTGCAGCACTGAGGGCACAGGAGACAGGCACAGAGAGGTTAGAGGCAGTTGGGAGTGGGAGAATGCTCAGAGATTACTGAGGGAGAAAGTTTCACAGCCGTCTACATGGTAAGTCTCTGGGTGCAGGGCAATGCAGCTGCAGTTCCTGAAGGGATCTCCTAGAAGTGATTCATCTGACAGTTTATGAGATCTGTCAGGAGGACTCTCTTCATTTCTCTAATGTCGAGGAGGACATGCTCCAGAGCAGGGCTTGCCTGCTGCACCATCAGAGGAACATGGCATGACAGCTGCCTTCTGCCTGGGCACGGTTGCAGGTGTGTAAAGCCAGGAATGTAGCCAGGGGTGCCCAGGATGTATTCTAAGTGGGGTCCCTGCACCCCAGGGCTGTGTGCCGGGGCAGGGACTCTGCTGCCTGCCAGGGACAGCACTCAGTCTGCCTGGGAGATCCCCACAGTGATGTGGGGAGAAGCTGTGGTTGGAAGAAATGACCCCAGGCAGGGCAGGGTAGGATCCAAAGGGTACTGAGTGGGACAGGTTTGCTCCCAGCTCCAGGTTATCCTTGAGCATTTCCAAGGGAACTTTCAACAATAATATGAAGGAAATGTTTTCCTGAAAGGTGCAGAGACTTTGCTTTGAGTTTCTCACTCTTGATTGGCTGGGTGGGCAGTGGCAGCTTCTCACGGAATCACAGAATCGTTGGGCTTGCAACAGACCACTGGAGACCATCTAGTCCAAGCCCCTGCTAAAGCAGTCCTGACCCTGCACTCACAGAGCTGCCCCTGGGCAGTTCCCTGCTGCCAGGAGGGATCTGCAGAACATAACTGAGCACAGAGCGGCTGGGATGAGGTCTGTGAGCACAGACAGGGAGGTGACAAGGGCACAGAGAGGGAGGTGACCTGGGCACAGGAAAGCAGCTCCAGGGACAGCTGCAGGCAGCAGAGACATAGGCAGAGAGGCAGAGGGAGCTGCTCCCAGAAATGCCAAGGGAGTGGGGATTTGGGCACCTCCCCAACATGTCCTGCAGTGCAGATGCTTTCCCAGAGCAACCCCCTGGTTCCTCCCGCCCAGCATAGCAATTGATCCCAGGGCTGTGGGGCTTCAGGCTGAGCCTTCTCCACAGCCCAGCTCCCAGTGAGGAGAAACCCCCAAGTGCCTGTCCGTATGTCCATGTCCTTCCTCCCTTGGCCGGACTATTGGGGCCTTTATCTGTGTTTCATGTCTTGTTCTGGTTGCCTCTGGCCCCACATTACCTGGGGCTCTGGGCATGTTGATGTGTGGGGCTGGCAATGAGCTGAGCCTCACCTCAGGACACCCCATCTTTAGGAATTTTGACTTTATCCCTGGGGGCTCTGCTGGGCTGCAGGCTGCCCCCCAACAGGGCACAGATCTCCCATGGATACTCTCTGCCCAGAGAGGAGCCCCATGCAGAAGACACTTCGGCACTAGGCCATAGCAATGTGGCTCATCGTCTGTATGATGCAATGAGCCCTGTGTGTCCCTGGCTAGGAGGGACACAGTCACTCCAACAATGTTGATAGATTGCGTTCCTTTATAATTAGAAGGAATTATCGTGCACTGAGCACCAGTGTCCACTAAAGCTTTGTACTCCTGGGGGTGTGTTGTACCAGGCCATCGTATTTGTACAGTCCAATAAACTCTGTTATCCCTTTCCTCCACCTGGTTGGAGGCAGGGCACCTCTAATTTCTGTTTTGCACAGTCTCTGGGTGTGAATTAGAGGTTCCTTCAAGAGCATCAGAATCTCTTCTGCTCCTTTTGTAAACTGGAGCAGCCACCTTCCTAGGAGTTTTTCCTTTTATCTCACGTACTCGTTCTTGAAGTTCTGAGGTAGGCCTTCCATGCCACTTATTCATGTTTTCTCCCTGCTCATGTAGGAAGAACCACAGTGAACCTCTTTTTGTGGGCTGCCTCCATCCTCTCTCTCGAGATTGGAAACGCCTTTTCCTAATAGCTGAAACATAGGTTTGTGCAGGTCATGAATGGTATGTGTCTTCTCTGAGTTCTTTGATTTCCTGCAACAGCTTTTCAAACCGGTCATCAGATTTTTCACACAGTTTCTCTACAGCGGAGACACAAGCCCGTAGAGAACCAGCAAGGCTGTCCTCAAAGTTCCGAAGCTGCTCAATCACTTCATTAATCTCTTGTTGACCTCCAGCTGACCAGACCATTCCTGCCAATGACTTGGCATATGCAGGGGGTGCACTTTGTACAAATCTGTGCCACAGAGATCGTGTACAATTGATTCTATCTGGGTCTGTGCCCTCTTGGTTGTCTGATCCAAAATAGATGATCTCTCGCACAGCTAATTCTCTCAGGAACTGAATACCTCTCTCCATAGTATTCCATTTCCCTAACTTGGATATACAATCTTCCTTGTAGGGAAATCTTACTTTCATAGCTGCCAGGAGTCGGGACCAGAGACTAGTGGCATTAGACTCTCTTGAAATTGCCCTATCAATGGCGGAATCTCTTGACAGAGATCCCAGCTGCCTGGCTTCACCACCTTCCAATTCAATTGTTTCTGCCCCATTGTCCCAGCATCGGAGCAGCCAGGTTAAAATATTCTCGCCTTCACGACGACTAAAGTCTTTTCGCATATCTCTCAGCTCACCTGGAGAAAAGGACCGAGTGGTGGTCACTTCATCTCCTCCCTGTCCTGATGATGCACCTTGGGTTGATGTTGGCCCTGTGCCATCATCTGCTGCACGGGTAGTCTTTCTAGTGACTTTCTTACAACCAGCAACTGATGCTGATATGGGTTTACCATCATTTGATTCATTTCCAGAGTCTGAATGACTGTCACAGTGGTTACAGCAGCAACAGTGCCCAGTGTGTGAAGAAGGGGGGGCTGCCTTGTTAGCCTTTGAGGCTGGAGAAGTAATGTTATCTGCAGCGACCTTGGCAGAGGAACTCTGCGGAGGAGCTGTAGCTTCAGCCTGCAAAGCCGCCGTTGGGGGGGCAGTGGCTGCAGCAGCAGCCTTTGCTGTTTTGCTCTTTCTCGAGCGGCTCAGAGTGCTTTTTGCTAAAGCTTCCGAAGACGCACCGCAAATCTCAGGACAACAAAGAGACGCAAACCTCCTGTTGAACGCCATTTCTCTTAACAGAAGCACAAACTGACACACATTCAGCAAACCAGATAACACCATCACAGTTCTATCAAAACTCCAAGGATATTCAAAGTTCTCTAAAACATTTGTGAACTGTCCTAGCGAAAAAACGAAAGTATTGTTAGTCAGCCTTTCTAAAGATTCGCCTGACCAATTAGCAAACACAGAGCTGTGCTGCTCTTTAATCTCTCCTGGAGGCTTTTCAAGGTAAAGCAGAAGCGAGTAGAAATTCATTAGCGGCTGCAGTATAATGAAATAAACCAGTGACAAACCACACAGTATCATCATGACCATTGTCCAGTTCCTTGTTGTTATATAATGAATACTTCGATTTAAAAAGAAAGCCCAACACAGATATGGAATCAGTGAGCACAATGTAGAAAATAACTGATACAACTTATGCCATAACATCTTTAAATCAGTGTAATTCACTTTGCCTTAATACAACTAAATAATATCCAAAGCAAACGGACGCGCAAGTATCACAACTCTATGAGTTGGCACCGTGCCAAGAAAACTGAAAGGTACGTCAGAGCAGTGGAAAAGCCAAAAATCTTCAAATTTACCCCTTTCTCTTGCCCCACGTTGGGTGCCAATTATCTGTCGAGGGTTAAGATTGCGGGGTGACAATAAAACCCTGGCAGATGTATTGCTAACCCCCTCTCCCCCTCCCACACTTCCCCCTCCCTCTCCCCCCTTTTCACTAAGGAGAGGCGATTGGGAGGAAAAGAAGCACAGAGTGAAGAGAGTTGGAAAAAATTAAAGATGTTTTACTAATGCTACTAATAAGAATAGAGAAAATAATACAAAATATATAAAACCAATCTTGAAAGTCTCAGCAACTGCAGAGCCGGCAACCAAAGTCCTGGATTAGACTCCGCAGCCAATAGGAGCTGGATTCAGTCTCTCACTAGGCCTCAGTTCGCAGGGACGACTAGCAAGGTCCTCTCCTAATGTTGGCCATAAGCAGAAGGGAAAAGGGAAAAGCAACACGAGATCCTCGTGATCTCCCACTTTTTTATATGAAGTATTCACGTGAATGGAATGTTATACACAGTTGGTCAGTTTCTTGCTCTCTTGTTTATCGTCGCCCCTCTCGCGAGATGTCCATCCGTGCTTATCAATAAGTTTGCATTCCATTGCTAGGTTTACCAAAACATGTGTCTGGTTCTCCAGGAAAATGCAGTTAATATGAAGGCTTTAGCTGACAGGCAAAATTCACTGAAAGAGAAACTTGTTTTTACCAAAACCAGGACATGCGGTATCTGTGATGCTATATCTAGGATATTGTATCTGGGATGCCGTATTTGCGATGCTGTATCTAGCATGATGTATCTAGGATTCTGTTTCTGGGATGCTGTATCTGGAATACTGTTTCTAACGCACTGTATCTAGGGTGCTGTATCTAGGATGCTGTATGTTGGATGCTGAATCTAGTATGCTAAATATGGGTTGCTGTATCCGCGATTCTGTATCCAGGATGCTGTATCTTGGATGCTGTATCTAGGATGCTGTATCCAGCATACTGTATCTTGGATGCTGTCTCTGGGATGCAGCATCTAGGATGATGTATCTGGGATGCTATATATACGATGCTATATCTAGGATTATTTACCTAGCGTGCTGTATCTGGGATTCTGTATCGGGGATTCTGTATCTAGGATGCTGTTTCTGGGATGCGGTATCTGGGATGTTGTACCTGGGATGCTGTGTCTTGGATGCTGTATCTGAGATACTTTATCTAGAGAAATGTATGTGGGATGCTGTATCTGGGATGCTGTATCTGGGATACTTTATCTAGAATGCTGTATCGGGGATGCTGTATCTAGGATGCTGTATCTAGGATGCTGTATCTAGGATGATTTATCAAGGATGCTGTATCAAGGATGCTGTACCTGGGATACTGTATCTGGAATGCTGTATTTAGGATGATATACATAGCATACTCTGTCTGGGATGCTGTATCTGGGATGCTGTATCTAGGATGATGTATCTAGGATGTTGTATCTGGGATGACGTATCTGGGATGCTGTATCTAGGATACTGTATCTGGGATGGTGTATCTGTGATGCTGTATCTATTATACTGTATCTATGATGCTGTATCTAGGATGCTGTATAAAGCATGCTGTATCTGGGTTGCTGTATCCATGATGCTGCATCTTGGATGCTGAATCTAGGATGCTGTATCTGGCATAAAGTATATGGGATGCTGTATCTGGGATAAGGAATCTTAGATACTCTATCTGGAATGCTGTATCTAGGATGCTGTATAAGGGATACTGTATCTAGTATTCGGTATCTAGGATTCTGTATCTGAGATACTGTATCTATGATGCTGTATCTGGGATGCTGTTTCTGGGATACTGTATCTTAGATACTCTATCTGGGAGTCTGTATCTAGGATGCTGTATCTAGGCTGCTGTATCTGGGATGCTGTATTTAGAATGCTGAATCTAGGATGTTGTATCTGGGATACTGTACCTAGGATGCTGTATCTAGGATGCTGTATCTTGGATACTGTATCTGGGATACTGTATCTTGGATACTGTAACTGGAATTCTGCATCTAGGATGCTTTATCTGGAATGCTGTATCTGGGATACTGTATCTCGAGTACTGTATCTAGGATAGTGTATCTAGGATGCTATATCTGGGATGCTGTATATGGAATGATGTATCTATGATGCTGTATCGGGGATGCTGTATCTAGTATGGTGTATCTGTGATGCTGTATTTGGGATGCTGTATGTAGGATGCTGTATCAAGGATGCTGTATCAAGCATGCTATGTCTGGGATGCTGTATCCATGATGCTCTATCTAGGATGTTGTATCTTTGATGCTGTATCTGGGATGCTATATCTAGGATGTTGTATCTGTGATGCTGTATCTATTATGCTGCATGTAGGATGCTATATCTGGCATGCTGTATCTAGGATGCTGTATCGAGGATGATGTATCTGGGATGCTCTACCTGGAATTCAGTATCTAGCATGATGTATCTAGGTTGCTGTATCTGGGATGCTATATCTAGGATATTGTATCTGTGATGCTGTATCTAGTATGCTGCATCTAGAATGCTAAGCTGGGATGCTGTATCTATGATGCTGTATCTGGGATGCTGTATCTAAAATGCTGTATCTGCTATCCTGTATGTGGAATGCTGTGTCTAGGATGCTGTATCTAGGATGCTGTTTCTAAGATGCTGTATCTGGGATACTCTATGTAGGATTATGTCTCAAGTATACTGTATCTGGGATGCTCCTTCCAGGATGATGTACCTAGGATCCTCTATCTGTCATGCTCTCTCTGGGATGCTGTATCAAGGATGCTGTATCTGCGATGCTGCATCTAAGATGCTATATCTAGGATGATGTATCTAGGGTGCTGATCTTGGATGGTGTATCTGGGATGCTGTATCTAGGATGATGTACATAGGGTGCTCTATCTGAGATGCTGTATCTGGGATACTGTATCCGGGATGATGTATCTAGGATGCTGTATCTGGGATGCTGTATCTAGCATGATGTCTCTGGGATAATATGTCTGGTATGCTGTATCTGGGATGCTGTATCTAGAATGTTGTATCAGGGATGCTGTATCCATGACTCTGTATCTGGGCTGCTTTTTCTGGAAAGCTCTATCTGGGATACTGTACCTCTGATATTCTATATAGGATGCTGTGTCTGGGATGCTCTATCTGGGATACTGTATCTATGATGATGTATATAGGATGCTGTGTCTGGGATACTGTATCTTAGATACTCTATCTGGGAAGCTGTATCTAGGATACTGGGATACTGTCCCTGGGACATTGTATTTGGTATACTCTATCTAGTACGATGTATCTTGGATGCTGTATCTGGGATACTGCATCTTGGATACTTTTTCTGGGTTGCTGCATGTATGATGCTGTACCTGTGATGATGTATCTGAGATACTGTATCTAGGATACTGAATCTAGGTTACTGTATCTAGAATGCTATATCTAGGATGCTGTATCTGGAATGATGTATCTAGGTTACTGTATCGGGGATGCTGTATTTAGGATGGTATATATGTGAGGCTGCAACTAGGATGCTGTATCAAGGATGCTGTATCTGGGATGCTGTATTTGGGATGCTGTATCTAGCATGATGTCTCTGGGATGCTGTATATGGGATGCTGTATCCATGATTCTGTATTTACGAGGCTCTATCTGTGATGCTGTGTCTGGGATATTGTATCTGGGATGCTCTATCTGAGATACTGTATCTTGGATGCTGTATCTGGGATGCTGTATCTAGGATGCTCTATCAGGTATGCTGTATCTGGGATGCTATATCTAGGATGCTGTGTCTGTTTTGCTGAATCTGGGATGCTGTATCTAGAATATTCTATCTGGGATGCTGTATTCAAGATGCTGTATCTGTTATGCTGAATCTGGGATCCTGTTTCTAGAATATTCTATCTGGGATGCTGTATCTGGGATGCTGTATCTGGGATACTGTTTCTAGGGTACTATATATAGGATGCTGTTTCTAGTATGCTGTATCCGGGATGCTGTATCTGGGATGCTGTATGTAGGATGCTCTATCTAGGATACTGTATCTAGGATGCTGTATCTAGAATTGTGTACCTAGGATTCTCTATATGGGATGCTTTGTCAAGGATGCTGTATCTGTGATGCTTTCTCTAGGATGCTGTATCTGGGATGCCATATTTAGGATGCTGTATCTAGCATGATGTCCCTGGGATGCTTTGTCTGGTATGCTGTATCTAGGATGCTGTATCTAGAATGCTGTATCTGCGATGCTGTATCCATGACGCTGTACCTTGGATGCTGTATCTGGGATGCTCGACCTAGTTTACTGTTTCTAGGATGCTGTATCACAGATGCTGTATCTAGGATGATGTATGTAGGATGCTGTGTCTGGCATGCTGTATCTGGGATACTGTTTCTAGGGCACTGTATCTAGGATGCTGTATCTTGGATGCTGTATCTAGTATGCTATATCTGGGATGCTGTATCCGCGATTCTGTATCCGGGATGCTGTATCTCGGATGCTATATTTAGGATACTGTATCCGGGATACTATATCTTGGATGCTGTCTCTGGGATTGTGTATCTAGGATGATGTATCTGGGATGCTGTATATACGATGCTATATCTAGGATGATTTACCTAGTATGCTGTGTCTGGGATGCTGTATCTGGGTACTGTATCTAGGATGCTGTATCTGGGATGCTGTTTCTGGGATGATGTATCTGAGATACTCTATCTAGGGTAGTGTATGTGGGATGCTGTATCTGGGATGCTGTATCTGGGATACTGTATCTAGAATGGTGTATGGGGGATTCTGTATCTAGGATGCTGTATCTGGGATGCTGTATGTAGGATGATGTATCAAGGATGCTGTATCAAGGATGCTGTACCTGGGATACTGTATCTGGAATGCTGTATTTATGATGATATGCACAGCATACTCTATCTGGGATGCTGTATCTGGGATGCTGTATCTAGGATAATGTATCTGGGATGTTGTATCTGGGATGCTGTATCTGGGATGGTGTGTCTGTGAAGCCGTATCTAGGATGCTGTATCAGGGATGCCGTATTGGGCATGCTGTATCTATCATGAAGTCTCTGGGATGCTGCGTCTGGTATACTCTATCTGGGATACTGTATCTAGGATGCTGTATTTGGGGTGCTGTATCTGGGATACTGTATCTTTGATGCTGTATGTGGGATGCTGTATCTGGGATACTGGATCTTAGGTAGTCTATCTGGGTTCTGTATCTATGATGCTCAATCTGGGATACTGTATCTGGGATATTGTATCTGGGATGCTGTATCTAGTATGCTGTATCTTGGGTACTGTATCTGGGATGCTGTAACTAGGATACTGTATATAAGATGCTATATTTTGGATGCTGTATCTAGAATGATTTATCTAGGATACTGTATCTGAGAGGCTGTATCTAGGATGGTGTAACTACTATGCTGTATCTGGCATGATGTATCAAGGATGTTGTATCTGGTATGCCATATCTGGGATGGTGTATCTCGGATACTGTATCTAGGATGCTTTATTTGGGTTGCTGTATCTTAGATGCTGTATATACGATGCTATAGTTAGGATGATGTACCTAGTATGCTGTATCTGGGAGGCTTTATCTATGATGCTGTATCTGGGTTGCTGGATCTAAAATGCTGTATCTGGGATGCTGTATCTGGTATGATGTGTCTAGGATGATGTATCTAGGATGATGTATCTAGGATGATGTATCTGGGATGCTGTATCTAGGATGATGTATCTAGGATGTTGTGTCTGGGATTCTGTATCTGGGATTCTGTATCTGGGATACTATATCTGGGATATTGTATCTCGGATGCTGTATCTGGGATGCTGTATCTGGGATTCTGTATCTGGGAAGCTATATCTGGGATACTGCATCTAGAATGCTGTATCTGGGATGCTGTATCTCGGATGCTGTAGCTGGCATACTCTATCTGGGACATTGTATCAAGTATGCTGTATCTAGAATGCAGCATCTTGGATGCTGTATCTGGGATACTGTATCTTGGATACTTTATCTGGGTTGCTGCATGTAGGATTCTGTATCTGGGATGCTGTATCTGCGATGCTGTATCTGGGATGCCGTATTTGGGATGTTGTATCTAGCATTATGTCTCTGGGATGCTGTGACTGCTATACTCGATCTGGGATGCTCTATCTAGTATGCTTTTTCGGGATGCTTTATCTGGGTTGCTGTAACAAGAATGATGTATCTAGGAGGCTATATCTGGGATGCTCTATCCATGATGGTGTATCTTGGATGCTGTATCTGCTATGCTTTATATGGGATACTGTATCTAGAATGCTGTATCTGGGATACTGTATTGTAGATAATCTATCAGGGATGCTATATCTATGATGCTGTATCTAGGATGCTGCATCTGGGGTGCTATATCTGGGATACTGTATCTATAATGATGTATCTAGGATGCTGTATATGGGATGCTCTAACGTGGATGCTCTATCTGGTTCACTGTACCTGGGATACTTTATCTAGGATGATTGTGACAGATTGCAACCCCCCTCCCTCCTGGAGCACGGCATGTCTTCCTCTTCCTCTGCTACTTGAGGCTAACAGCTTCTTTTGTCTGGCCCTGAGCACCCTGGCTCCTGGGACATTAGAAGAAGGGAGTGCCAAGGCACACTGAGCCGTGCCCAGTGTGGGGGTTGTTTGAGGGCTTCAGGGGCACCCACACTCAGTGTGGGGGGTGCAGAGAAGCTTATACAATGCCTACAGTCAGGTCTGATCAGATAACAAAACGGGACTCTCGTCGAGACTCCGCCCATTGCCGCAGGTCTCTTGGAGTACGAGCTTAGCCACTGTCGCCAGGAGAGCCCCCTCCCTGGGATGGAGACTCCGCTTGCCTCGCCGCCACGGGTGTAAGTAAAACTTCTCGCAGGATTGCGAGTATATTTATACTTTTCGCGCACATTTGCACAAGTAAATTTATTCCTCACACAATCGCGAGTGGCTGCCGAGAGCCCCTCGCACAATCGCGAGTGTATTTTCTTTCCGTGCACATTTGCACGTGTAAAATAACTCTCGCAGGACTGCGAGCGTATTATAAATTTACTCTCGCACAATCGCGAGTGCACATTTTCCGTACTCACTACGAGTACGTGTATCTCTATAAAAATAACCCCACACCGTGTTCAGGCAAGTGTGTACTCCTCCGGGACTCGGGGACGGCTCCGGCATTGTTTTGGTGAAGCCACGTGCATGCACTCTGTGGACCTCCTGTTGTATTAGTGGCTGCCCCTCTCAATAATTTCCTCCACTGATATCCGAACCTGTATCTAAGTCACTTTTGGAGTGCTAAAACCCTGTTCCTCGCTGGTCTAATAAAAGTTGTTTTTGGACCTTGTTGTCCCTTAAATTGACCTGTGGGTTGCCTCTGTGACAATTTTTTGGCGTAGTCGTGCAGGATATCAGAGATGGAGGAATTATTTGGAGGGTTGAGTAATATGTCTGCAGTAATCTGGGGTCTTGCAGTTATGTGGGCTGTGGTGTGTGCCAGTTTGAGCGTTTACTTAAAGGTGACACAGGATCTGTGTAAACTTAAGGACCAAATGGAGGAAAACCTTTTGCGGGAGAGTGAACGATTTGACTCTTTAAGGCAGGACTTTTCGTGGCAAAGCAAACAGTTTGACTCTTTAAAGAAAAACCTTTCGTGGCAAAATGAGCAGTCCGAGATTGTTAAGCAGGACCTCTCGCGACAAAGTGAACGGTTTGACTCTTTAAAGGAGGACTTTTCGCGGCAAAGCAAACAGTTTGATTCTTTAAAGCAAAGCCTTTCATGGCAGAGTGAGCAGTCTGACTTTCTTAAGCAGGACATTGCGCAGCAGAGCGAAAAGTTTGACTCTTTGAAACAAAACCTTTTGCGGCAAAGCAAAAAGTTTGACTCTTTAATACAGGACTTTTCGCAGCAAAGCATACGGTTGGATTATTTAGAACAGAGGTTTGGCTTGTTAGAACAGAAACTTGGCTTTTTGGAACAGAAACTTGAGTTTTTGTTATTTAATATAAGAGCCGCCTCTAGTGTCTCCCCCGTTCAGGCGTGCGCCTCGGCCCCCCCGCTTCTCGACAAAGGTACTGATTCTGAAAACAGTGTTGATGTGTGGGGGGTAGAAACAAAGGACGTGCGTCCTCTTATTAGAACTGAGACACATACGGATGGACGAGGCAGAAATCCACGCACGGCTACCCATAGCACGCCATATTCAGGACTGGAGCTAGGGGATTTACAAACTAGATTCTCACGGAAGCCGGGCGAAACAGAGACTGAATATCTTTGGTGCGTGGGATACGGTATCTATAATGATGTATCTTGGATGCTGTATATGGGATGCTCTAACGTGGATGCTCTATCTGGTTCACTGTACCTGGGATACTTTATCTAGGATGCTGTATCAGGAATGCTGTATCTAGGATGGTGTATCCGTGATGCTGTATCTAGGATGCTGTATCTGGGATGCTGTATCTGGGATTCCGTATTTGGGATGTTGTATCTAGGATTATGTCTCTGGGATGCTGTGACTGGTATGCTCGATCTGGGATGCTCTATCTAGTATGCTGTGTCAGGATGCTTTATCTGGGTTGCTGTAACAAGAATGCTGTATCTAGGATGCTGTATCTGGGATGCTCTATCCATGATGGTGTATCTTGATTGCTGTATCTCCTATGCTCTATATGGGATACTGTATCTAGGATGCTGTATCTAGGATGCTATATCTGGAATGCTGTATCTAGAATGATGTATCTACGATTCTGTATCGGGGATGCTGTATCTAGGATGGGGTATACGGGAGGCTGCAGCTCGGATTCTGTAATTAGTATGCTGTATCTGGAATCCTGTATCTAGGATGATGTATCTCGAATGATGTATCGGGGATGCTGTATCTAGTTTGGTGTATCTGTCCTGTTGTATCTAGGATGCTGTATCTAGGATGCTGTATCTGGGATGCTGTATCTGGGATTCCGTATTTGGGATGTTGTATCTAGGATTATTTGGAGTGCTGTACTTAGCGTGATGTCTCTGGGATGCTGTGTTTGGTATGCTGTATCTGGGATGCTGTATCTAGTATGCTGTATCTGGTATGCTGTATCTAGGATGCTGTATCAAGAATACTGTATCAAGGATGCTGTATCTGGGATTCTGTAGCCATGATGCTGTATCTGTGATGCTGTATTTTGGATGCTGTATCTGTAATACTGTATTTGGGACACTGTATCTAGGATAATGTATCTAGGATCCTATGTCTGGGATGCTGTATCTGGGATGCTTTATCTGGCATGATGTATCTAGGATGCTGTATCGGGGATACCGTATCTGGGATGGTATATCTGGGAGGCTGTATCTATAATGCTGTAACTAGGATGCTGTACCTGGGATTCTGTATCAAGGATGTGGTATCTGGTATGCTGTATCCAGTATGCTAAATCTGGGATATTGTATCTAGGATGCTTTATGTGGGATGCTGTATCTTAGATGCTCTATCTAGGATTCTGTATCTAGGATGATGTACATATTATGCTGTATCTGAGATGCTGTATCTGCGATGCTGTATATAGGATGAACTATCAGGGATGCTGTATCTAGGATGCTGTATTTAGGATGCTGCATCTGGGGTGCTATATCTGGGATGCTGTATCTAGAATGATGTATCTAGGATGCTGTATCTGGGATGCTCTAACTTGGATGCTCTATCTGGGACACTGTACCTGGGATCCTGTATCTGGGATGCTGTATCTTGGATACTGTATCTAGGATGTTGTATCAGGAATGCTGTAACTAGGATGGTGTATCCGTGATCCTGTATCTAGGATGCTGTATCTGGGATGCCGTATTTGGGATGTTGTATCTAGCATTATGTCTCCGGGATGCTGTGACTGGTATGCTTGATCTGGGATGCTCTACCTAGTATGCTGTATTGGGATGCTTTATCTGGGTTGCTGTAGCAAGAATGCTGTATCCAGGATGCTATATCTGGGATGCTCTGTCCATGATGGTGTATCTTGGATGCTGTATCTGGTATGCTTTATGTGGGATACTGTATCTAGGATGCTGTATCTAGGATACTGTATCTTAGATAATCTATCTGGGATGCTGTATCTAGGATGCTGTATCTGTGATGCTGTATCTTTGACACTGTAACTTGGATACTGTATCTGGGATGCTGTATCTAGTATGCTGTATCTGGGATGCTGTATCTGGGATGGTGTATCTGGGATACTGTATCTGGGATACTGTATCTAGTATGCTATATCTGGGATGCTGTATCGGGGATACTATATCTGGGATAATGTATCTGGGATGCTGTATCTAGGATGCTATCTCATGGATGCTGTATCTGGGATGCTGTATCTAGTATGCTGTATCTGGGATGCTGTATCTGGGATTCTGTATCCATGATGCTGTATCTGGGATGCTGTATCAGGGATGCTGTATCTGGTATGCTGTATCTGGGATGTTGTATCTAGAATGCTGTATCTGGGATGCTCTATCCATGATGCTGTATCTGGGATGCTGTATCGGGGATGCTGTATCTGGGATGCTGTATCTGGGATGCTGCATCTAGGATGCTTTTTCTGGGATGCTGTATCTGGGATACTGTATCTCGGATACTGTATCTAGGATAGTGTATCTAGGATGCTATATCTGGGATGCTGTATCTAGAATGATGTATCTATGATGCTGTATTGGGGATGCTGTATCTAGTATGGTGTATCTGGGAGGCTGCATCTAGCATGCTGTAACTAGTATGCTGTATCTGGGATCCTGCATGTAGGATGATACATCTCGGATGCTGTATCGGGGATGCTGTATCTAGTATGGTGTATCTGTAATGCTGCATCTGGGATGCTGTATGTAGGATGCTGTATCAATTATGCTGTATCTAGGATGCTTTATCTGGGATGCTGTATCAGGGATGCTGTATCAGGGATGCGGTATGTAGGATGCTGTATCTAAGATGATGTGTCTGGGATGCCATATCTGGAATGCGGTATCTAGCATGATGTATCGAGGATGCTGTATCTGGGATGTTATATCTGGGATGCTGTATCTAGGATGCGGTATCTCGGATGCTGTATCTGGGATGCTGTATCTCAGATGGTGTAACTAGTATGCTGAATCAGGGATGCTGTATCTAGGATGCTGTGCCTAGGATGATGTATCTGGGATGCCATATCTGGAATGCAGTATCTAGCATGATGTATCTAAGATGCTGTATCTAGGATGCTATATCTGGGATGTTGTATCTGGGATGCTGTATCTAGGATTCTGTATCTCGGATGCTGTATCTGGGATGCCGTATCTGGGATCCTGTATCAGCATGATGTATCTGGGATACTGTATCTTGGATACTGTGTCTAGTATGTTGTATCCATGATGCTGTATCTAGAATGCTGTATCTGGGATGCTGTATCTAGGATGCTGTATCTCAGACGCTCTATCTGGGGTGCTCTTTATTTCTGTCCTCTCCAGTCTTTCTATCTAAACCAGTTCTTTTGTGGGTGTCCCTTGTGGATGATGGACCTCTTCAGATCCAGCTTACGCACACATCTGAGGAAAGTGTTTTGCTGTTTTTTGAACTGTGCAGTGTTTGCCCAGGAGAGCAGGTGGAGCTGGTGCACAGGAGCTGCAGCATCTTCTGCAGAGCTCAGTGGCGAAGTCTGGTGTAGGAAAAGAGGTGCAATCACTGGTGGCCAATGAGGGAACCAGCAGACTGGGCGTGGGGGTGAGGAACCCGGTTGTCCATACAGTGTCCAGCCTCAAGGACTGTTCTCCTGCCTGTCCAGGTGTCTTCAGGAGACCTTCGGGATCAATGTCCAGTGTAGAATGCTGCTGTCACTTCTTTCATTCACTGAAAAATGACAGAAAACACCCTTGAAAGAAAAAACCCTTCTTCATGAAATCTTCTTTGAAATCTTCATCAGCAAGTGTCCCATTGAAACCTCTCCAGTTAGTTCTACAAGTCTGAATATTTGAAGGAAATTAGGGAAAGAAACATCGCTCGCTAGGGTTTTCTGTGCTTTGATGAGCCCCGTGGCGTATTTGGTGCTGAGTCCATGAACCTCAGATACCAAGGACAGGCTGAAGAATCTGCTCAAGAAGTCCAAGCCAGAAGCAAACTCCAAAGTACCTTGAGGCATTAATGGGCCCCACTGAGGGCTGTTACTGGCAAAGCCTCCCCAGGGACTCATTAGAGCAGATAATTGGAGGCAGTGATTGCATCAGGCAAAGGCAAAGTGCAGCAGCTCTGATGCTGAGAAAGCCCTTGGTTTGTCTGATGAAGGACAATGGCCAAGCCTTGAGCCCCTGCCCCTAGGAAGGGAGATCCTGTCCCTCACGTGTGGCTCAGGGCTCTTCCTGGGGCTGTGGGGAGTGCGATGCCCAGTGAAGGACAGTGGTGTGACAGCTCCTCGCCTTTACGGGGGGTGAAAAGAGTCAATGGGGTGCCATGGCCATGACAACCATGTGTCTCGTCTTAGGCCTCGGTGGCAGAGACATCAGCCATAGCCAAGGGGGCAAAGACCTTGTGTCTTTTACAGACATCCCACCTTGCCAGTGCCCTTGGCCATGTCCACCATGGTCCATCCTGCACTGTCCCAGGCCTGTGGCTGTTTCCCCACAGGCTGCAGACACCCCATGCACTTCCCCACCTTGTTCTCAGCCCAGTGTGTCCCTACCTGTGCTGCCTCTCTCCATCCTCACCAGCTGTTCCTGGAAACACAAAGCCATGGCTGATCCAGAGTTCCTCTGAATGGCCACAGCACTGTGCTCAGAATGACATTTCTTTATCCTGAGCTCCACTCTGGACAACCAGAGCTGCAGCTTATGGTGGTTTTCCTTTCTCATGCTGTTTCCCACTAAAAAACCAAAACAACAAAAACAAACAAAGCACACAACAATCATCTTGGAAAGTGATTTTCAAGAGGTCTTGAGCCACTATTATCCTTTCCTGTCAATGTTTTACCCCAGCCAGCAACTAAGACCACAACTGCTGCTCACATACTCCCCCAACCTATGAAGTGGGATAGGGAAGACAACCGACGGGAAGGGAGAAACCCATGGGTTCAGAAAAAGCGTTTTAATAAGACAATAAGAATAGTATAATATACTACTACTATTACTGTATAGATAATTAAACTTTAAAAAATAAAATGAAATATAAAAAAATCAGATTAAATTAAATTAAGAAAATATACTCAGTGCATTCCCTCGTGTAACTCCAGTCACACAGAACAGCCAGTCCTGGAGAAGGGAGCACCTTGGTCCCAAACAGCCAATCCCAGCAAGAGAGAGCAAAAAGGCCCAAGGGCCAACTGCAAAGTGGCAGAACAGCAAAAAGCTCACTCAAAACTCCCAACAGAAGGGAACGTCCAAACAAAACTAACCAAAGTAGCTGGAACTAACTGAAGCAACCAGTCAGAAATGCCAGCTCCAGCTTTATACTGAGCATGACACTAATTGTAGGTGTGGGAATACAATGGAAGATTGGCAAGGAGGAGATTTGTAAATGCACTTAAGTAACTGTACCTGTGGTGTAGAAAAACACAAATCACACTAATTTTTGTTTAGCCTTGTATGCTTCACAAGTTGAGCCTGTGTCTTTATATAACATAGACTTGTGAAAGTCCTAAAGGCATCTTTTCAAACATCCCTGAAATTCCTGCTCTGTTGCACGAAAGTGTCAAAGCAATGTGGTAAACTGTGCCTGCATGAATCCCTGATATACAGGTGAAACCAGCAGGCCCTGGGATCCCGCCAGGACTGAGTTCTGCAGCACCTGCACTCTTGCTTGCGTCACATCTGCCCAGGTGCTCAGGTGCTTTTTTGGGGATCCCCCAGTTAGCGAGGTAAAGAAAATAAATTGCACTTTGCATTTCATCTGCAGTTTGTGGTTGTTCCTGTGACCCGCCTGTGTCAGCTCACACATTTGGCACCATCAGCATCACCAGAAACAGCCACGCCATGGTTTGCAAAAAGGTCGGGGACTGGGTCGGCTGTGCTGGTGACTCCCTGTGTTCAGGGATGGCCCAGTACTGAGCGCTGGGTCCCCGTGGCCACTTTCCTGGATCAGTTGGCTCCAGCAGAGGCATGGCCTGAGACTGATAATAGGGCGGTGATTACCCCCCAGGCAATGGAAATGTCTCTGCATGTGTTGCCATGGAAAGCAGCACTGGATTCTTCTCACAAGTTAGCCAGCAGATGGGTTTGGTAATTATTTACCCATCTTAGAGGTCCTGACTGTGAAGCTATCACATTACAACATATCAATGGTTGTGCGCAGAAGTTTTGCCATCGTATGCTGAACCTGTCAAATATGTGTCATCCCTCAGAACCTGGTGTGCAATGCAAAAACGTATTAATTTGATGTGGCAGATGGGGATGGCTTATGCATCGTTTTTAGGATCCAATCTGGACAAAGTAGCAACAACAAGTGTCAAAATGCAGTTTTTGAGAGGAGTGCCTGCCTCACTAAAAGCCTTGACTACAGCAGCAGTGACAAATGCTACGGGTAATGTAGGTGCTCTAGTCAATTCCTTGGGGGAAATTTTGGCTGTAATTTTGGGACCCTCTGTTTAGGTGTTTAATAAAGGAAAGGCAGCAAAACAAAATGGAATTACAGCATGGGTTATGAGGACACAAATGTAGAATGGTCTTGTACAAGCTGGTATCCCACGGTCAGAAATAGATGGGATCAGAACATCAGACAAGTTTTGCCAACGGCAAAAGTTAATGCTTATGCAAAAAAGCTGACTGTCCCTAGCCCCATCACCTGCACTGTGCCCACTTCCACCTGCCAACTCAATACGAGATCAGTTTGCCTTTACCTGGCAACAAAAGCAATGTACTTTCCAAGTATTGCCTCAGGGATACGCAGAATCATAGAATGTCCTGATTTGGAAGGACCCACAGGATCATTGAGTCCAATTCCTGTCCCTGCACAGTTCACACCATGCGCCTGAGGACATTGTCCAGTCTCTTCTTGAACACTGTCAGGCTTGGGGCTGTGACAGCATCCAGCGTTCCAGCGTCCAGCACCCCCTGGGTGAAGAACCTTTTCTTCATGTCCAACTGGCCCTCCCCTGGCACATCTTCCTGCCATTCCCTCAGATTCTGTCATGACATCCCCAGCTCTTTAAGCAATCTTGGATGAATCTCATCAGGCCTCATCGACTTGCAGGGATCCAGCTGGAGTAGCAGATCCAGTACAAGTTCCGGATTGTTTGGGAGTTTGCCATTCTCACAGCTGTGGTTTTCTGGTCCAGGGTTATGGGGGCCCACAAGTCCATCATCAGTGTTGAAGACCAAGGTGAAGAAAGCACTAAACATCTCAGCTTTGTCTATGTCCCTGTTAATAAGGTGACTGTGCTCATCAAGTAATGAGCCAAAGTTATTTCTAGTTTGCTTTTTGCCCTTAATATATTTAAAAAGCTTTTTAAATTGCCCTTCACACTATTGAACAGCTTCAATTCTAATTGAGCTTTGGCAGCATGAATTTCCTCCTACAATAGCGAGCATCATTTCTGTAGTACCCCCATGTTGCCTGACAAACACACTCCCTCCAATTGCCACCAAACGATAGTAGCTAATGTTGTGCTCTGGTCAGGTACCATTTCTGGTTGCCATTATATTGATGATCATGGCAGTGTCACAACAAGAAACTGAAGTAGCTGTCAAATCAGTGAAATTTCATTTACAGGACCAAGGCCGGGCAACTAATCCAATGAAAACACAGGGCCCTAGTGCGACTGTACTACTTTTAGGAATAATTTGACATGGATAGCTTAGAGAAACACCAAAAAGTCCAGCAGTTTTCTGTACCAGCCACAGTAAAACAATTGCATACCTTTTGGGGACTTTTAGGGCATTGCAAAACTTGTATTCCTTTTATTTTCTGTGGAGGCGGATTCCCCTTGTGAAGGGTTACTAGAAGAGCACAATAAAGTGGATACATTTAAGTCACAAAACAATAGGGAAGTAAATAATATGGCCTCTGCCAAGCTGCATGCTCATGATCTAAATGTGCATATAGATCGTGGACATCAATCAGCTTATAGTGCACATGCAGGGAACATGGCTCACAATCAAACCCCTTTGCTATTTTAGACTTGTAAAATACGCGCACACCTTTGTGCTACTTATACTCAGATACATTTAAGGGCATTTTGTAGGCCATGGGGAAAGATAAAACAGGGTCAGTGGGCCTTGCATACCTGTCAGGTTGATTATATCAGCCGCCTAATGTATCCAGGGGGTTGGAATTTGTACGCACTGCTGTGGATAGTGTCAGGACTAACTACAGGGGAAATGGTATTATTCACAGCAATGGATTGTGAAGTGGGACTGCAGCCTATTGATCTAGATGTAAAAATCCATATGACTCCAGAGAATGCTGTGTGGTTTTGTACCGTGACTTCTCTTCTTTTGTTACATCCTTTGCTAATGCCAGATTCTCAAGTTCTTGCATTTCAGGTATCTTCAGTGAACACCTGCGTTTTATCTAGAGGAGACAACACTGGAACAACGTTATTGGTGTCACAGACCCAACATCCAACTGAAGTCCAATCTGAAAAAGTGCAGACCACGACTTTCCAGTCTGTGTGGGCAATTAACACACAGCAGGTTGTTAAACCCAGAGTGATACCAGCTGACGGAGCTGGAGCAACAGTGTATGTATTACTGGAAGGTGACAAAACTCCTGTTGATTAACATAGATTTGTCCTGGTAAACTTAGATTTGTTCAGCCTCTACCCTAATCATTTGCCTTTAATGTTTAGAGAAATTAATGCCTGCAGATATCTTAACAATGTGTTTCACTATCATGACAACCCTCATAGTTGTATTACAGAATTGTGCTATGCTAAGGGGTTTTAACATTAATGTTTCGTATTGTTGTTTCTCTGAGTAGGTAGTGGCTGCAAATGCTGCTTTGCTTTTGAAGGTATGTCTTGCTTCAACACAGATGATGAACTAGCCAGCATGGAAGACAACATCTCACATCTTTGGAACTAATGCAGCAAGTGAAACAATCTACTGATAATGCCTGGCTGAATGACTCATTTAATTCCTTGATGAGTTGAATGGGACACCTGATTATTGTAGAACTTATGCATTATTGTAGAAATATGTTTTTTTCCCTTTTCTGTATGTGTTTATTGTGTACCTTTGTAAATTACCCTGTGCCACACCTCACAAGCCCAAATGAACAACTCTGGCTTTATCGGCCCCAGCAGAAGTGAGTTACAGGAGTGAGGGGGGTGGAACATATGGGAATGTAGTGCAAGGAGGAGGAGGAGGTTAGTTAAATGTAAATAGGCTCAAGTGAATTTCACCTGTCTGTAGAAAAAGCAGATACATCACACTAATTGTTTTACTGATCTTGTGTGTTTGATGAGTAGAACCTCTGTGTTAGTTTCTCTGTGAGAAACTCCAGGCGCCTTATCACTGACCTGCTCTGACCTGCCACAAGGAAACCTGGTACCGAGTGTCCAAGAGCCCATGTGTACAAAGGTTTTGCTTCAGAGCACGGACATGACATGGCCAAAGATTGATGAATGTCTCTCTAGATCTAGAAATATAAAAGCAGAATAAAATGCCTAAATCCCTTCAATGGAAGATATTCCTCCCCCAGCTTGGAGAAATCAGATCCTTTGCTATAACATTCCTGGTGTCCTGCCTAATGATGGGACAGAAAAAGATGATTCTCATACCAATTAATTTTCTGATACAAAAAACACAATGCTGGTAAGAAGTGTCTTTGCAGAGGAGAGAGAAACAATATCACTGATTACTTGAGGTTATTTGAAAGGATGTTCCCCTGGAGGCCCAGGGAAACCTGGGGGAGCCCAGAGGGGACAGAGAAAGGGACATCATGGGCTGCTCCTGTGCTGCTGAGCTGGGCTCGGCTCCTGGGACACAGGGAGCTCATGGCAGCAGCAGCGCTGCAGAGAGACAGCTCTGCCCAGGAGCAGCTCCTCTGCACAAGCAGCAGGGCTGAGGGCTCTGCCTGCAGCACCGAGGGCAATGTAAGTGGTTATGTACAGGAGCCAGGCACAGGACCCCATGACCAGAAACAGCAAATGTCCAACAGCAGCTCCATCACCCAGTTCTTCCTCCTGCCGTTCACAGACACACGGGAGCTTCAGCTCTTGCCCTTCTGGCTCTTCCTGGACATCTACCTGGCTGCCCTCCTGAGCAACGGCCTCATCATCACCACCATAGCCTGGGACCAGCACCTCCACACCCCCATGTACTTTTTCCTCCCTAACCTCTCCCTCCTTGACCTGGGCTTCATCTCCACCACTCTCCCCAAGTCCATGGCCAATTCCCTCTGGAACACCAGGGCCATCTCCTACACAGGATGTGCTGCCCAAGTGTTTCTGGTTGTCTTTTTAGCTTCAGCAGAGTATTGGCTCCTCACCATCACGGCCTATGACCGCTACGTTGCTATCTGCAAACCCCTGCACTACAGGACCCTCCTGGGCAGCAGAGCTTGTGTCCACATGGCAGCAGCTGCCTGGGCCAGTGGGTTCCTCAATGCTCTGCTGCACACGGCCAATACATTTTCACTGCCACTTTGCCAAGGTAATACCGTTGAACAGCTCTCCGTGAACTTCCCCAGATCCTTAAGCTCTCCTGTTCAGATGCCTTTCTCAGGGAATTTAAACTTCTTGTTTTCAGTACTTTTGCCTTTTTAGGATGTTTCATTTTCATTGTGCTGTCCTATGTGCAGATCTTCAGGGCCGTGCTGAGGATCCCCTCTGAGCAGGGTCGGCACAGAGCCTTTTCCACGTGCCTCTCTCACCTGGCCGTGGTCTCCCTGTTTATCAGCACTGGCTTGTTTGCTTTCCTGAAATCCCCTTCCATCTCTTTGCTATCCCTCGATCTAATGCTGGCTGTTCTGTACTCATTGGTGCCTCCAACATTGAACCCCCTCATCTAAAGCCTGAGAAACCAGGAGCTCCAGAATGCAGTGTGGAAACTGATGCCTGGATGACTTCCAGAAGCTCTAGAGTGTCCATCTGTTTCAGTATATGACTCATAATGTAACTCAATACAGGTCCATCCTTTCTCATTAGTTTGTTGTTGTTGTCATTACTTTTGTGTTTGTGTTGTCTTTTGTTCTGCCTCTTTTTTTTTTAACTTTAATAATGTTATCCACAAAGGAACGTGGACAACCCATTTCAACTTCATTATCTACTTTGCTAGTGTGACCCTGTGACTATGTGAACATGGGGCTCTACTTTACTTTTAGTTTAAAAACAAAAATGTACCTGCAATGACTTGTCTTTCTGACTGATACCCAAGCATCTACAAAAGAACCAAAACTCCTTCCTCGCAAGTTCCCTACCAAGTGCTAGGGTAAAAGAGGGACCTAAAACCTTCCACAGCAAAAATGCAATGGGGCAGTCATGGAGGTGCCCTCCTACCAGGAATGGGGAATGTTCTCATCCCTTAGAAAATCCTTCTCTCCCTCATGGCCTGCATGGTGTTTTTGTTTGGGAAAACCCTCATTATTGTGCAGGTGGTGGCAAAACAGCATTTGCACATCCCCATGGACTTCTTCTTGGGGCATTTGTTCTCCATGGAGACCTCCTGCATATCCACTCCCCTATCCCAGCTGATTTGCAGCTTTGTGGCTGAGGACAGCACCATCTCTGCTCATCATTGTGTTAGTGCTGTTTCCTGCAACTTGTCCTTGTACAGAGTGCTCACTACTGGTGACCACATCCTGCAATCAGTACTGGGCTGTGTGTCATCCCCTGCCCTGTACAAGACTCATGACCTGGGACGTTTGTCTCCAGTGGGCAGACACACTAGGGCCTCCTCTGTCATCTACAGGAATCGTTTCAGTTGTGTCCTGGGTACAGTTCTGTGGTCCCAGCAGAGTTGACCACTTCTGTGATTTACCACATTGCTGGAGCTCTCACACAGTGACACGGTGACACTCAGGCTCTCTCTTTTCCTGACCTGCTTTTTAGATCACATTCTCCTCTTCATGTTCACAAGGTTATCCTCTGTGTGCATCAGAACTCTGTGGGTAAGCAGAAGAGATTTATCACCTGTTCCTCTCTCCTCACCAGTGCTGCTGTTTTCTACAACACCCTAATTCTTGTCTCTGTGATACCCACAACAGCCCTCTTGAATAGTTTAACAAAGCCCATCCTCATGCTCCTTTTCAATCCCCCCATCTACAGCCTGAGGACCAGAAAGTTTGCAGAGAGGGAGCCACTTAAAAAATGCTCAGGTAAGCTGTGAGTGGCACAGAGGCCCCATTGGAGTCACGGGCACACAGGAAGAATTCACTTCTGATTCTCTTCCAAACAGTGCCTGATGAGCTAGACAGGTATTTACTGTACCCCTTGCACTCCCCTGGAACTGTGAGATATGGAGAAAACTTTTGGTGTATGAAGGGCCAGAGAGGTGCTATTAGAGCTGGCTGCAGTCATTGTGAGATCTCTCTCAAACATCTTGGAAAAATCTAGAGAGAGCAGGGAGATTCCAGGATCCTCAGAAAAGGCAAATGACAAACCCAGCTTCCAGAAGGACAAGAAAGAAGACTGGGACTATTACATGTAGATGAGCTTCACCTCATTCCTTGGGAAGGTGATGAGGCAAATGCTCTTGCAACCATCTCCAGGCCCTTGAAGGACAAGCAAGGGATGTCTGAGGCCACTGAAGGAAAAGAAAGGGATGGCTGAAACTGCGTGAGAGGAGAAAGAAGGGCGTGTTGTGTACCTGGACTTTTGCCAGTCCTTGAATGTGGTATCCCAAAGTCTTAGAGCAGGTTTCTGATGTCTGAACTGAAGATCTGGATGATGTGATGGGAGGGAAGTTGGCTGGCTGATCAGGAACAAATGCCATCAGCGGTACTGATGGAGCCAGATACTATCAGCACCCCTCAGTGATCACAAAACTTACACAAAAATGGCTTAAGAGCCTAGCAATGCTGGAAATGAAGACTTTTTCAGCTATTTCATAGAGATATTGGTTTGTTTGTTTGTTTGTTTGTTTGTTTGTTTGTTTGTTTGTTTTTTCTGCATAGGTTTGTATCAAATTTACATTTTAGGCTTGGATCAGTTGTCCACACAGAGGTCTCCACTGTCTCCAAGATAACTCTGGGTAACTGAGGCACCCAGGAGGGAAAGATAAGCCAGGATCCCTTCTGGTTCATGCGCTGGTTTGCAGGCACGGTACCTCTGGGGTGGTGCAGAGCTTGACCTTCCTCCAGTGCTGCTGGGTGGGCTGTGAAGAGGCCTCTCCAGCACAGAAGTACAATGAGTCCCTTTGGGTGCTGGCTGAGAGGTCACTTCTGACTGGTCAGCACAGGGGACAGAGGCACTCTGAGGTCATGAAGGTCATCAGAAAGCTTCCCCTAACAAGATGACACATGTAGGGAGGTCAGGGGAACCTGTGCAAGAGAGATGGGAGATTTGGGGGAAGGGAGAGAGACTTTTGGCAAAAGACGTGAAAGAAGAGGTAAAATGGGTTTTGGTGACGTTCTTGTGAAAACACGGACTGTGAAAACATTTCTGTTTAGCCCCTTGTCGTGGTTTAGCCCGAGCTAGCAATCACAACCACGATAGCTGCTCGCTCACTCCCACCCCCCACCCCCAAATGGGGGAGAGAATCAAAAGCGAAGGGAGAAACTCGTGGATTGAGATAAACACAGTTTAACAAAATAGCAAAATAATACTAATATACCACCATGGCTAGTAACACATATAAAATGGAAAATGGAATATAAAATTAATATAAAATAATAATATAAAATAATATAAAATATAAAATAAAATATAAAATATAAAATAAGATATAAAATTCAATGCCTCACAAGCTCCGCCTGCACCAAGCAGCTGGTCCAAGAAAGAGAGAGAGCAGCCTGGTCGTGAACACCTGATCCCAGGGGAAGAGGGAAAAGTGCAGAAAGGCCCAGAGGTCATTGTAAAATGGCAAAATGTCAAACTAAAAGAAGCTCCCAAACGGAACTCCACCGAAACACAGCAGAACTGAAACAGGTCTCGATTTCTGCATCCAGAAAACCCTGCCCTCCTTCAGCATGAAGCCTGATGCTAATGTCATGGAATATTCTCATTGGTCAGTCTGGCTGTCAGTCAAGCTCTGTCCCATCCACGCTTCCCTTCCCAGCTGCTTCGCACCTGTGGGCACAGAGCTCAGAAAGATCTTGGCTCCCAGACAGCAACTAAGATAATAGGCTCTTGTATTCTCTTTGTTCCACTTCAAAACCACTGGAAAGTTACTTGGAGAAAAACATTATCTCTGTCCCGGGGTGTTATCTATTTTTTCCCAAGCTAAACCCAAACAATGACCATGCTAGCTGCAAAAAAGTTTCTAACTGCATGAAGAAAATTAACTCCGTTTCAGTCAAACCAACACAATGAGATTTGAGCAACCTTTTGTAGAAGAAAATGTGGGTCAAGGGGGCTAGAACTAGATGATCTTTAAGGTCTCTTCCAATCCAAACCACTCTGTGATTCTAAGGGAAGAGGGAGATGTGTTCCCTTATCCTCTCCACAAGATAGAATACCTACCCCAACAAAGTAAAGACATCAATACCAGGGCAAAGAGTGTAGACTTTGTTTGTATTAACATGTTCCCAAGCTCAGCAAAATCAGGAGATAAGTAGCACAGACAGAAAACTCAGTGACCTGCGCAGACACTCTCCACCAAATAGCTACTATAACTGTAGCACCATTAATGCAAACCTGCCCTTGTCTCATGCCCCACATTGGGCACAAAAAGGAATGTAGTGGGTTAACCTGGCTGTCACATTTTAGTTTCCACCAAACCACACAATCACTCCCCTGCTCAAGAGGACACGGGGAAGAAAAACTCATTGTTTGAGATAAAGGCAGTTTAATAAAGAACAGCACAGATTGCCTGTGGAAGCAAAAGGATTTATTCTCTGCTTGCCATCAGCAGGTGATGTCCAACCCTTTCCCGGGAAACTGGGCATTAGTTCATGTAGCAGTTGCTTCAGAAGGCAAATGCCTTAATTATGAATCCCTCCTGCACACCTCGGCCCTTCTCATGGCTTTTATTGCTGAGCATCACAAGAGGACAAGCAAGCTCCTGCTGTTCTGACTATACTGACTGACTTCCATGGTCATGGGGAACCCGAGAACATTCCCTGCTGTCATCAGGGGAAAACTCAGAGGGGAAGACACCACAACACCATTCGGGTTTCTGCTCTCCTGAGTGGGAGTTCAGGAGGTCTCAGGTCTGACCTCTCCTCACAGCACGTTCAGCTGTGGAGTGAGACCACGTGGCTCAAGGCTTTACCATGTGGGGGCTGGAAAACATCCAAGGACAGAGACAGCACAAGGAAGCTGGGGAAGCTGCTCCAATGCTTTGATGCCTTCACGGAGAAGAATATTTTCCTAATTTTAAGCCTGAGCCTTCCTTATTTCAACATCTGACTATTGTCTATTATCCTCCTGCCAAGCGTCTCCATAACAAGACTGGCTCCACCTTCTTGAAAAACCTCCCTGCAGGGACAGAGAGGCTGTTACAAGATGCCCAAAGCCTTCTCTTCTCCAGGCTGAACAAGGCCCTTTCCCTCAGTTTCTCCTCCCAGCAAGTGTCCCAGTCCCTGAGCATCTTAGCAACCCTCCACTGAACTCCCTCCCAGTTATCAACATCTTCAGGGGTTAGTCTATGCCAGGTGCAGGACCTGCCCTTTGTCCTTCTCTGTCGTGATGTTCCTGACAGGACAGCCCTCCTGCCTATGAGGTTGCCCAATTTAGCATCATCAACAAATGTGGTGGGAGTTGTCTCCTCAAGGTCACAGATTATCAAAGTATTAAACTGCCCAGGTCTCAGCAGAGTCCCCTGTGCTGCCCCACAAGCCCCCAGTAAGTCCCAGTGGTCTCGAGGTTGGGCATGAGACCCCTTCACCACTGCTCTGTCAGCTTGATGTCCAACTGTTTTTCACCCATCTGTTTGTCAGCCCATTCGACTGTCTTGGCCTACCTCGGATACAAGAACATCGAGGGACGCCATGCCAAGAGCCTTGCTGAAGCTGAGGTAAATGACATCCACTGTTCTCCCCTCATGCAGAAACGCACTTACTTCATCATGAAGGCAATCAAGTTTGTGAGACATTAATTACCCTTGCTAAGTCCATGCTGGTGGTTTTCAGACACGTTTTGCTCTATTAGGTGCCCAGAAATGTCACCCAAGAGGACTCATTGGACAGGTCACTCCTCACCAAAGTGTTCTTGTACAGCTTGCGGTTCCCTGGCTGGCACTTTTGGCTGCAACATTGGGTTTTTCTCACTCACAAGAGACCTCTACCAATCCTGTGACCTTTCAAAAGGGATATTCCAAAGCAAAGATGTGTTGATCTCCTGCAACATCCTTGCCACTGTTCTGCCTGTTATATGGTGTATTTAATTTCTGTGATCTTTCACCTATTTTCACCTGTCCTGATATAATGACTGTTTCTAAAGTCCCATTTTCAGTTGCAGACTCTCTAGACAAAGACCCTTTTCATTATTCTCCAGTTTTCTTTTTCTCTTATTCTTTATTCATTCAGATTGCTCTCAACTTGCCAGCTGCTGTTTTGAACTTCAGGTAGTTAAATGTTTGCCTGTTTTGCAGTAGTCTAATTGTCTCCTTAGTCAACTCTTTAATTATGTTTGTATCTTTATTCTTTTATCTGCTTACCTAAAACATTTCTCATAAGATTATCCCTTGTTGAAAGACAACCTCATTAGAGGCAGCTTGTACTTAACTTATGGTGGAGGAGTGCATTTATTATTTATGAAGCTTAATTGTGCTTCACTTTTCTTTGTTTGTAATTAGGAAAAAATCATTCGGTGTCTCTGTGTAGCCAGCTTTCTAGGAAGAGCATTTGGGAGATGGTGCAAAGGAGCTGTGACATCCAGCTGCAGAGAAATGTGGACAAATCTGATGTAAAGAAAATTGAGAACAAGTCCCAGGGGGCAACGAGAGAAAGGGTAAGGTTGGGCAGGTGAGGAGGAGCGTTGTCCACACTATGTTGGACCTCAAGGGACTGCTTTTCCTACCTGTCCAGACCTACTGAGGAGACATTCTGGATCATTATCAACCAGAGAATGCTACTATCACCTCTTCAGTGAACTGAAAAGGAACATAACATGCCCTTCAAAATACAGAATAATTTCTGCTAGGTGCATTTTGAAATCTTCCTTCTTTGCTACATTATGAAACAGCTCAAATTAGTCCTGAAGACTTGAAGAAAATTACAGGAAGGGAAATAGTTCATTAAAACTTTCTGTATTTTAATGAGCCCCATGGTGTATTTGGCCCTTAGTCCATGAACTACAGATACTGAGAGGAGACTGAACAAATCGCTCAGGAGGTGGAAGTCAGAAGCGCAACTCAAAGTACCTTGTAACATTGATTGACCCCACTGAGGGTCATTAATGACAAAGCCTCTCCATGGACTCGTTAGAAAAGATAATTGAAGGTTATGATTGCAGGTAGGAAAAGGCACTGTACAGGTCATTCTGCTATGGAGAAAATCCTTGGTTTGTTTTACCAGCTAAAGGCCAATCCCTGACCCCAGGCCCTGGGAAGGCAGATCCCTCATGTGTGGCTCAGGCTCTTCCTGGAGCAGTGGGGTGTGAGTTTGAGCAAGGCCAAGTGTAGGAAACTGTACAACCCCTCCTGGCTTCCCCAAAAAGGGGCAACGAGAATCAAAGCCCAGAGCCTCAAAACAGAGTTTATCCTGGTAGGTCTCAGAGACAGATACAACTGCCATAGCCAGGGGGACAAAGACCTCGGTCCTGTGTGGCCTTTCAGCCTCACCAGAGCCCTTGGCAATCTCTACTTCATGTTTGCTGATACTGTCCCTTCAGGCATGTTTGTCCCTTCAGGCTGTTGACATCCATCTTGCTTCCCTACCTAGCTTTCATCCCATTATTTCCTACTTTCACTGATGTCTCTCCACCCTCACTGCTCTTTCCTTGAAGCCCAAAGCCATGGGTTGATCCAGACTCCCTCTGCGTGACCTCTTGCACCACAGCACTGCCCATGGACTGAGATGTCTTTTTCTGAACCTCCAGCCTTCCAAGTTGCACTTTGTGGAGGTTTTCTTCTCTTTCTACTACCAAGAAAAGCTCCATTATCTCTGAAAACACCCTTCAAGCAGTTGTGGGCTACTGCTACAGTGCCCTGAGCCTCCACTTCACCAGGCTCAAGAAGCCCAGGTTTCTCAGCCTCTCTCAAAGGCCCCAAACCCCATCCTGACAGATCTCTGAAGTTTCTCTAGTTCCTCTCCATTTCTCCAGAACAGGGAGTCCTACACCCAGACACACTAGCCCAGATGTGGCCACCACAGCACTGATTCAAAGGGGACGATAATTCCGTTGTTTGTTTGGCCACACTCCTCCTAATGCAGCCCCACATGCCCTTGGTCTTACTCATGGTGAGCATGCACCACTGGCTCGTATGGCACCCCTCATCATGCCCAGCCCCTTCTGCTCAGAATCACTCCTGAGCTGTTCAGGTCCCAGCCTGCCCTCATGTGCGAGGTTATTCTGCCCCCAGTAAAGAACCGGCAACTTCTCCTCGTAAAATTTCATGAGGTTTTTATTGCCCAATCCCAAAGTTTCTCAAGGTTATCCTGGAGTGAAGCTCTGCTTTGCCAGCTGTTAATGAGTCCATATAGATGGCCTACCAGGTTTGTGGTACCCCTGACAAGATCAGAGTATCAGGCATTACAAGTCACTCCAGATGATTGAAGGAGGTACTAGTTTAATTAAATAGCTGACCAAAGAAGGATCCCCAAGGTCAAATGCTAAGAAAGATTGAATGAGAATACAAAGGAAGCCAAACTCAGGCCAGGGAGGATATCTTGCTGGTATCCAAGAAGGTATGGGAAGGCTGTTCAGATGTCTTCCCAAAGCCTCGTCCTCTCCTGGCTTTTCACTTTTGAAGTACAGGTACACAATGGGCTGCATTAATAGGAGTGTGGCCAACCAGACAAGGGAGTTGTCATCTCCCTTGACTCAGCACTGCCATATGGTTGAGGGAGGTCATCCTTCTTCTCTACTCAGCGCTGCTACGATTTGTCTCGCTCACTTCCCACAGGGTTTTCTAGCCCCTCCACATCTTCCAGCAGTCCTGCTTTGTCTTCTTGTGAAAAACATATCCAGGACACCATTCCCACCATGTTGGATCAGGGAATACCTTCTACTTTCCCTTAAACCAAAGACTTCTAGTAGAGGTCCATGACATTCAAACTCCCCAATGACTATCAGGGCCTAAATTTGTGAGGCTTCCTCCAGCTGTCTAAGGGACAACTCATCTTCTCCCTAACCTTCATCAGGAGGTTCAGTGATCCTGACCAGAAGACCATTGTACATGGAGAGTTAGAGGTCCACATAACAGTAAACTAGAGTAGACCCAGGGCTGTGCCCATGTACACCTTGGCCTTCAGTCTGTGTTGTGCTGAGCACACAGTTCTGCGGGTTGCAGGATAGACTGGGTTGCAACAGAGAAGTCTGCAGGAAGCTCCCACCTGCTGCCAGTGATTAGGCCAACTGCATGTCCTTATCTTTATGTAAACCTGCAGCAACAAATTCACATGTGAAGAGCCTCTTTTAGGGCCAGTAGAAATGATGATTTGATTTATTTCCTTGTAAGAAAACAAAGTGATCAGTGGAGCGAAATGGGATAACCCTTCTAGAGATGAGTTCTGCAAGACGAGCTGCACCAGCTGACCAGGCAAAAGTGACCTCACCAGGATCTTCCAAGCCACATGCCGTTCAACTCCAGAGACAGAACTGACCTCACAGCCACCTTCACAGTCCCATTCTGCCTGCTGGAGTCGGAGTTTCTAAGGCACAGCTGAGCTCAGCACAGCATTCTCACCCGTCTCCTCCTTTTGGTTTACAAGCTGATCAGATACAGGTCACCCCACATTCCTTTTCCCACACCATGAGACTGCTCTGGGACCTCATGTCCTGCCCCCAAGGTGCCAAGCAGCCTAAATCCAGGTTAGGAAAGGGACTGAAGGTGAGGGATTGAGAGCATGGGAAGGAGAGCTTTGGGTGTTAGGCTTTCAGGTTAGGGTTTCAGGGTTAGAGCTCACCTTCCAGGGTTCAGGATTAGACAAAGGTTTAGCAGGAGGGTTTGGAGCTATGCTAAGGGCATCCGGTTAGTGTTTAGGGTATAGGCAGGCTTTGAGTGTTAGGGTTTTGTCAGGGCTGGGGTCAGGGCTAGGCTGAAGGCCAGCATTTTCATGAGAGGGGAAGTAAGGACAAAGGTAGGGTAAGTGTGAGAGGTTAGGGGTTTGGGCTTTGTTTTAGAGGTAAGGTTTGAGGTTAAGGGTTAGAGTAGCGGATTCCTTTCAAGGCGAGGGGGAGCATTTAGGGGTAAGAAAAAGCTGAAACCTTTGCAGAAAATAAGACAGTCACTGAAAAAGTCTTCATTTCCAGCATGCTTACTTTTTAATGAACTTTCAGATTTTGATTATTATTTTTTATTAACAGCACTAAGGCTGTGTACCAGCAGTTGATCATGGTCTTTTAATTTAAGTGAATAATTTCAGGCAGCCACTTAGCCAAGTAGATTTTGTTCTGTATTTAGAGTGCAACATTCTCTCTATGTACTTCTGTTTCACTGGCTTTTCTCCATCCCCTCCCTATTCTGTCTTCAAAGAGCTCTCCAAGGGAAAGATTCCTTGCATCATAGATTAACTCAGATTGGAAGAGACCTGAATGTCATCTTGTCTGACTGTGCTTCTTGAGGCAGGTGAACTAGATGGGGTAGCTCAAGGGCTCCCCACAGTTTGCCTTTATCCACAAGGGACCATAAAGTGAGCTCTAAACCACCATACAGGGAGGTAATGAAGATGTTCACAGGTGTTGACTCAAGTGCTGGTCACTGAGGGATGCCAACAGTGACTGCCCTCCAGGAGGAGTCCATTCTACTGATGACATCCGGGCCTGACCATCCAGCCAAACTCCCACCCACATTCTCATTTGTATTGTCCATCCAGATGTCACCAACATGACTATGGTGGACCATGTCAAAGGCCTTGTTAAAGTCCAGGTACACAACATTCCCTACTTTCCCCTCCCATGCAGGTTCTGCACTCTTTTTTGTTTCCTTCAAGTGCCTGGAGATGTCTGGAAGAGCATTTGCCCCATCACTTCCCCAGGGCCTGAGGTGAAGCTGCCCAGCCTGTAATTCTACCAATCATCTTCCTTTTTAACCTACTTGAAGTCATTTTTGATATTTCATTTCTCAGAGGACCATGGAACCTCCCTGATAGCCACAACATTTCTGAAGTGTTTGAGAGACAGAGACACCAAGCCAGCTCCACCAGCAACTCTCTGCCCCTTCCCACACCAAAGGCTTTCTCTATATCCTGTCCTTCCAGGTGAGTTTCTGGGACACAGCAGACACTGTCCAGGTCCTCTGGGCCTGTTCAGAAGGCAACGGGAGGTCAACAACTCTCATGGTCTCTGTGTGAACCTCAAAGCTTTCCTGACATTCTTTCTCAGTGCTCCACTTCTGCTCAACCTTTCTGGTTCTTGGGCTGCAGGCTGAGCAGGGATGTGAGGATGGTGTAGGAAAAAGGCTTTGTCAAACTGTCTCAGGAGTGCTGTTCTGGCATCATGCAGTCAAGCGTGAGAGTGCTGTAGAAAACAGTGGCACTGGTGAGGTGAGAGGGCCAGGTGGAGAAGGTCTTCTGCCTGTCTGCACCAGGGTGAAGAGCAGCAATGCATTCACAGGATGCCCATGTGAATGGGAAGAGGAAAACTGGCTCTGAAATGCTGATTATGAAAACATGAGTGTCACAGTATTACTGCAGATCTCCAGCATACATCAAGGACAGAGGGACTGATACAGGATTGATACATCAAGGACAGAGGGATAGCTTATGACAGACAAAAGATCTGTTTATGGCAGTAACTTTGGTGGGAACACAAAATGCCTCACTTATGTAATGACTCACTTTGCAAATCAGCAAATGCTTGAGCAAGAATCATAGCAAATATAAATGCAAGCCTGAGTTTGTAATAAATGTCTCTCATTGCACCTTTCCGAGAGTCCGTGCCTCATTCACTGCACCCTCACTGGCTGTTTGTTGAAACACAAAGCCATGGGTTGATCCCAACTGCCTCTGGGTGACCTCTTGCACTGCAGAACTGCCCTTCCACTGACGTTTCTTCCTCCTGATATCCACAATGCACCTCCCAAGCTGTCCTTTTCAGTCATTTTTTTCCCCTCTCCGGCCTCTTCCCACTACCATGGAAAGCTCGACTATCTCAGAAACTGCTCTGCAGGAAGGGACCCCAACCCGTCAGACTTCTTGTGGTCTTTAGCCTAACCAGAGAGAAGTAACTTCACCTCCAGGAGGCTGGGAGGCACATCAGCCCCGCCATTTGTCACCCTACTCTGCACTTACATGAGATGCTTCATGGCATAAAGAATGGACACGGGATCTTCTGTTCCAGGAAGCACATCCCAGTGCTACATTCAGGTGGTTCCCCAAAGGATGTTACTCTCAACATGAAATCACATCAAGACACTGTCTGTCCCACTGACCTTCATGGAACCCCAAGGAATAGCTGATGGTGTTTCTGCTCACTGGGGTTCATCACCTCAGAAGCACTTTGTGCGTTTGTTTACATCTTATCTGTACAATGTAAACATGGACATCTGACCTACTCATTAGTTGTGCTGCCAGGGAGGGACAAAGAACCTTTTCAAGCTGAAGTGAGAACCCAGTGCTGGAAATGGTGGTTGTGAGAGGCCAGTCCATGATGATTGACCTGCAGCAGGTTCTGTAGGGTGTCCAGTGGACATGGGCACAACCACTCAGTGAGAAAATGATTTACATTACATATGCTATGCAGAAGATATGAGCAGGTTATTGCTTTGGAAAGCAGCCAGTCATCAGTTGCCACACTGAATCCTTGATCTCCTTGTTCCTCATACTGTAGATGAGGGGGTTCACTGCTGGAGGCACCACTGAGTACAGAACAGACACCACCAGATCCAGGGATGGGGAGGAGATGGTAGGGGGCTTCAAGTGAGATAATATGACAGTGCTGACGAATAGAGATACCACGGCCAGGTGAGGAAGGCACGTAGAAAAGGCTTTGTGCCGACCCTGCTCAGAGGGGATCCTCAGCACAGCCCTGAAGATCTGCACATAGGAGAAAAAAATGAAAACAAAACAGCTGAAGACTACTAAGAAAGAAACCACCAGAAACCAAACTTCCCTGAGGTAGGTGTCTGAGCAGGAGAGCTTGAGGATCTGGGGGATTTCACAGAAGAACTGGCCCAGGGCATTGCCCTTGCACAGGGGCAGTGAAAATGTATTGGCTGTGTGCAGCAGAGAATAGAGGAACCCAGTGGCCCAGGCAGCTGCTGCCATGTGGACACAAGCTCTGCTGCCCAGGAGGGTCCTGTAGTGCAGGGGTTTGCAGATGGCAACGTAGCAGTCATAGGCCATGATGGTGAGGAGCCAATACTCTGCTGAAGCTAAAAAGACAACCAGAAACACTTGGGCAGCACATCCTGTGTAGGAGATGGCCCTGGTGTTCCAGAGGGAATTGGCCATGGACTTGGGGAGAGTGGTGGAAATGAAGCCCAGGTCAAGGAGGGAGAGGTTAAGGAGGAAGAAGTACATGGGGGTGTGGAGGTGCTGGTCCCAGGCTATGGTGGTGATGATGAGGCCGTTGCCCAGGAGGGAAGCCAGGTCGATGCCCAGGAAGAGCCAGAAGTTCAAGAGCTGCAGCTCCCATGTGTCTGTGAACGGCAGGAGGAGAAACTGGGTGATGGAGCTGCTGTTGGACATTTGCTACCTCCAAGCATAGGGCACTGTTACAGAAGGAAAAGACAGTGAGACGTTAGGGGAGGCTTCTCTGAGCAGAATCGAAATAATTTCTCACATGCCCTCCCCCTGCTCCACACCCCCTTGTCCTTTTCCAGACCTTCTCCCAGCTCCGTGTCTGAGCCCTGGGTGGTGCTGGCTGGAGGTGCCGTGAGGAGCAGGGCCTGTGCCCGCTGATGCTGAGGAGTCAGCCCTGCTCTGCAGCAGCGGGCATGGGAATGGGAGGCAGGGGACAGTCCTGGGGTTCAGCTTTGTCACATGAAGCTGCTCCTGTTCCAGAAAAACCTGTCAGCATCTGCACTCCCAGGGATAAGGAAATGAGGTGGCAGAAGGCAGTTTGAAAGGTTTGGGGTTTTTTACAGGTCCTTCTCCCCTCTCACCCTGGGGAATGTTCTTGGATGTCAGAAACCATCAGCATTTCTGCTGCACTCAGGAAGAACAGAGTGAGTCCTTCGAGACCAGAGGATGCCTGTAGGTCAGTGCAGAGTGAGGGCAGCTGCTCTGTCCCTCTGTCTTGCTCCAGCTGCCCTGGGCTGGCACCTTTCTGAGTTGGAGGGTGATCACACTCCCATGTTACCCTGAAGAGCCACCAAGAACTGCTGAGAGCAGAGCGATCCACCTCAGACCACTACACATCTCAGTGTTTTCTAAGGTCTCAGCAGCCCACATTTAGCCCAAGGAACAAGTAGATAATTTCATAAACCAAACAGCATTTTTACTGTCATAACATCTCGCGCTTCTCCTTGGGGCTTTCAGATAACACAAAGATGCTATAGGATGGGTTTGCATCCCAGAGGGGAGCTCACAGCTGGGATGGAAACCTCATGCAGATAGCCAAGTGTCTGAATGATGGCATTTGATTAAGGGAAATTCAACCCCACAGACTTCATTGCCCACACTCCACAGGTCAGAGCAAAGCTGGGACACGTGTGCCCATGGACACACCTGCAGGAAAGGACCCAGAAGATCAGGCTGTGACTCTGCAGCTGAAACTGCCATCCCCAGAGAGCCTGACAGCAAGAACAAGATCCCAACAGCAGTGACCCAGAGCAGGGGAGCAAGAAGGAAAATGCGGTGAGGGTGGGTGTGAGAGAGGCCAGGGCAGAGGCAGCCGAGCACTCAGACAGCGTCACCCTTCCCCAGCTGTGCAGCCACCTCCCAGACACCAACACTGCCGGGCAGCTGCTCTCAGCCCCTGTGCTCTGCAGAGGAACTGTAGCTCTGGCTGCACAGGAGCTGCTTCATGCCTTGGAGCCCCCGGCCCTGAGGGCAGAGGCTTTGCTGGGTGGGAGAGGAGGCCAGGGGGCTGCTCACAGGAGGGATCTGCACTGCAGGGGATCATACAGAGATTTCTGCATTCTTCCTCCCTCAACAGTTCTGGTTTGAGTTTCTCCTCCTTCCCAGATCATGTCCCTGCTGCCAGGAGATTTTCCTCCTGGGAAGTGATTCCCTGTCCCGTGTCTTTTCCCTGTCAGTGCTCACAGAGCCCATCCCAAACTCTGTGCCCTCACCCTGGCCCTTCAGACACCTGCTTGTTTGCAGGGCACTGCCTGGGAGCATCTTCCTGTTTGCAGGTTGAAAACAAAGACAAGTGGGTGATCCTGCTGGGTCCAGCAAAGGCGATGCTGCATCTGTCCATGGGCAGAAGAGTGGATGAAGGCTCATCAGGAGGCTCCTATCAGACCTACTGACTACCTGAAGTTACAGCTGAGTGGTCTCTGTGACTTGTTCAAGTATGAGAGCTCCTTTTCCATTTCTCCTCTCAAATTCACCAAGAGAAACAAATTGAAAATAAGGACTTGGGAAAGCTCCTTAGCTTTACTGTAATCCCTTCCTTTACCTTCTCCTTGAAAAAGCCCATTAGAAATGTCCCTATGAAGGTGCAGCAGAGAAACTCACCTCTATATAACATGTTTTCTCTACACTGGAGAAACTGCAACGTCCCTCCTGACAGATGCCACAGCTTGTGGAATGTTCCAGCTTTAGCATCTCTCCAGGATCTGTAGTTGAATTGGGCTATGGCCAGAAACTTACTCTTTCAAGGGCTGTGAAGATTTGTCTCTCAATGAGCGCTCAGCATCCTCCACCCCATGTTGTCTTTAATCTCTCTCTGCCTGTCTCCTGTGCCCTCAGTGCTGCAGGCAGAGCCCTCAGCCCTGCTGCGTGTGCAGAGGAGCTGCTCCTGGGCAGAGTTGCCTCTCTGCAGCGCTGCCGCTTGCCATGAGCTCCCTGTGTCCCAGGAGCCCAGCCCAGCTCAGCAGCACAGGAGCAGCCCATGATGTCCCTTTCTCTGTCCCCTCTGGGCTCCTCCAGGTGTCCCTGGAGCTCTAGGGGATCCTGCTGTGAAACAGTCCTCCAAGCACAGTGATGGTTCATATCAAAACACAATTGAAACTCCAAAAGGAATTGAAGGACACCAAGACAAGCTGTAACTACTTCATTAACAGCTGAAGAAGAATCCTAAATACTATGAGACTACTACTGAATTTAGTAAGACAAGATGTAGATAAACCTGAGATACTCTATGTCTTTGCATCAGTTGCTACCAGCAAGGTCTTACAGGCCTTTGTGCTTTCAGGCAGGACTTTGGAGGGCAACAACTGTGGTGGATGGGGATCAAACCAGGGGTTTCATGAGCTAACTGCAGCCTTACCAGCCCTTGGGACCAGAGGGTTTGCATCCAAGAGTGCTGGGAGAGTGTTTTTCTCCAGTTGATGCTGATCTGTTATGATCCCAGAAAGAAATCAACTCAGAGTCTGTGAGGTATAGTTTAAAATGCTGTTTATTAGGTCTGGCACTACAAGAGGGGCATCACAGAGCCAATCTATGTCCCTTTAGATAGTGGGAACCCAGGTGGTGTAGCACCGAACAGGCTTCTGAGCCAAATGCTCTACTATGGTGCCCCAGCTGAGGTACTGTGGTCCAAATGTGCCCTTCCAGGAGGTGCCCCATGTCTTGTCAAAGCCCTGATGCTCACCTTGACCTGGTCCTGCCCAGCAAGCAAGAGCTGACCAGGGATGTGATAATCAGTGTCAGCCTTGGCTGTCATAACCAGGACATAGTGGGGTCCCAGGTGACAAATGGCAACGAGTGAGGCCAGCAGCAGAGCACAGACCTGGGACTCCAGATGTCCTTGATGTACTGGGGAGACTCATACAAGCGGTGCCATGGGAAGCATCCATACACACATCAGCCTCCACCCCAAGCACTAACCAATTTAAGCCGCACTTTCTATCATCCATACACACATCAACCTTCACTCCAAGCACTAGCCAATTTTAAGCTACACAGACAACCAGTGAGCAACAAACACAAACAAACAAACAAACAAAACGTCCCTGTAGCTTACAATTAAAGCATGGCACTGAAGATGCCAAGACGGCCCCACACCCACCCAGGGACAAAAGACTTAGTCCTAACCTTACCATTAGTTCTCGCTAGACATATACATGCAAGTATCCACGCCCCAGTGTAAATGCCCTCGACTCCTACACTTTAGGCAAAAGGAGCCGGCATCAGGCATGGCCATAGCAGCCCAAGATTCCTTGCTTAGCCACACCTCCACGGGTACTCAGCAGTAATTAACATTAAGCAATAAGTGTAAACTTGACTTAGTTATAGCAACTCAGGGTTGGTAAATCTTGTGCCAGCCACCGCGGTCACACAAGAGACCCAAACTAATCGTTCGTGGCGTAAAGAGTGGACTCATGCCTATCACATTAATTAAGGTCAAAACGTAGCTGAGCTGTCATAAGCTTAAGATACACTTAAAACCGCCCTAAAGATGGCCCTAATTTGTATGACTTACTAAACTCCACGAAAGCCAGGGCACAAACTGGGATTAGATACCCCACTATGCCTGGCCCTAAATCTTGATGCTCTATACAACCAAAGCATCCACCTGAGAACTACGAGCACAAATGCTTAAAACTCTAAGGACTTGGCGGTGCCCCAAACCCACCTAGAGGAGCCTGTTCTATAATTGATAACCCACGATACACCCGACCACTTCTTGCCAAAAACAGCCTACATACCGCTGTCACCAGCTCACCTCTTCTGAGAGTGCCACAGTGAGCACAATCACCCTAACCCCGCTAACAAGACAGGTCAAGGTATAGCCTATGAAGTGGAAGAAATGGGCTACATTTTCTAGCTTAGAAAATCTCATGAAAGGGGGCACAAAACAGCCCCTAGAAGGCAGATTTAGCAGTAAAGCGGGATAACATAAGCCCCCTTTAAGCTAGCTCTGAGGCACGTACATACCGCCCGTCACTCTCCTCACAAGCTCTAAACTATCAATAAATAATACGCCCACTTGCTAAAGATGAGGTAAGTCGTAACAAGGTAAGTGTACCGGAAGGTGCACTTAGCACACCAAGATGTAGCTATAATATGAAAGCATTCAGCTTATACCTGAAAGATGCCTGCCACACATCAGGTCGTCTTGAAGCCAACTCTAGCCCAATCCCCCACAACCAGACATGCATAAAAAAATCTACTAAATTATTAAACTAAAACATTCTTCCAACTCAGTATAGGTGATAGAAAGGTCATTAGGCGCTACAGAGATCTGTACAGTAAGGGAAAGGTGAAATAACAGTGAACAAGTCAAGCAATAAACAGCAAAGATAAACCCTTGTACCTCTTGCATCATGATCTAGCCAGAACAACCAAGTAAAGCGGACTTAAGCTTGCCACCCCGAAACCTAAGCGAGCTACTTGTAAGCAGCTATGCCTGAGCGAACCCATCTCTGTTGCAAAAGAGTGGGATGACTTGATAGTAGAGGTGAAAAGCCAATCGAGCTGGGTGATAGCTGGTTACCTGTAAAACGAATCTAAGTTCAACCTTGATATCTCCTCCAGGAACACTCAGCCACCCCAATGAAGATTATCAAGAGTAATTTAAAGGGGGTACAGCTCCTTTAAAAAAGGGTACAACCTCCCCTAGTGGATAATTAACAACCTCGTACATAACAATTGCGGGCCTTTCAGCAGCCACCAACAAAGAGTGGGTCAAAGCTCCATTTCTACAAAAATCCTAAACCCATATGACTCCCTTCTCACTAACAGGTCAACCTATATCCATAGGAGAGTTAATGCTAAAATGAGTAACTAAGGTAGACCCCCTCTCAAGCGCAAACTTACATCCACGCATTATTAACAGATAACTAATACTCCTACTACAACAAGATTTACGTATTTCTCTCTCTGTTACCCCAACCCAGGAGCGCCTACTAGAAAGATTAAAATCCGTAGAAGGAACTAGGCAAATTTCAAGGCCCGACTGTTTACCAAAAACATAGCCTTCAGCCAAACCAAGTATTGAAGGTGATGCCTGCCCAGTGACTCTGTGTTCAACGGCCGCGGTATCCTAACCGTGCGAAGGTAGCGCAATCAATTGTCCCATAAATCAAGACTTGTATGAATAGCTAAACGAGGTCTTAACTGTCTCTTACAGATAATCAGTGAAATTGGTCTTCTTGTGCAAAAGCAGGAATGAATACATAAGATGAGAAGACCCTGTGGAACTTAAAAATCAGCAGCCACCTCATAACAAAACTTAACCCACTAGGCTCACCGCTAACAAGATGCTGGCTCGCATTTTTCGGTTGGGGCGACCTTGGAGAAAAACAAACCCTGCAAAAGCAAGACCACCACCTCTTAACTAAGAGCAAGGCCTCAATGTACTAACAGTAACCAGACCCAATATAATTGACCAATGGACCAAGCTACCCCAGTGGTAACAGCGCAATCTCCTCCAAGAGCCCGTATCGATGAGGAGGTTTACGACCTCGATGTTGGATCAGGACATCCTAATGGTGCAGCCGCTATTAAGGGTTCGTTTGTTCAACGATTAATAGTCCTACGTGATCTGAGTTCAGACCGGAATAATCCAGGTCAGTTTCTATCTATATTGAACTTTTCCTAGTACGAAAGGAACGGAAATGCCAATGCTTCAATGCACGCCCCCTCCCTAAGTAATGAACTCAACTAAATTACAAAGAGATCCCACACGACACCCAATCCTAGAAAAGGATCGCTAGCGTGGCAGAGTTCGGTAAATGCAAAAGGCTTAAGCCCTTTACCCAGAGGTTCAAGTCCTCTCCCTAGCTCACTATCCTCCATGATCATAGCCTACCTTATCATATCACTATCATATGCAGTACCAATCCTAATTGCCATAGCATTCTTAACACTAGTAGAACGGAAAGTCCTAAGCTATATACAAGCTCGAAAAGGCCCAAACATTGTAGCGCCTTTGGGACTTCTCCAACCAGTGGCAGATGATGTTAAACTATTCATTAAAGAGCCTATCCACCCGTCTACCTCCTCTCCAATTCTTTTTATCATAACCCCTATACTAGCCCTCCTCCTAGCCATTACAATTTGAATTCCCCTCCCCCTCCCCTTCTCCCTTACCGACCTTAACTTAGGTCTCCTTGTTTTCTGGGGATCCAGTGTGTTACATCTGGGATCAGATTCACAGATTCATTTCCACCCGCAACTGGGTCAGTTGAGGCGGGGGGGTGTCATGAAAATACGATACGCCCTCAAAAACCCCACAAAAATCTAAACCAGGCAAGTCTTTCACATCTCAAAACTGACAATTTGATTTGTGAACATTTTGATCATTGTCATGAGTCTGTACAGCTGCTGGAAATGGAAATAGGAATGTCCTTTTGTTTGCTCAGTATGGAAAGCCCCAGGCAACCCTGTGCATAGTCTGAATAAACAAGTTACCTGACGGAAGTTGCATTATCGGTGGAAGAAGAAATGCTGAAAGGATCTACAGAAGCATGCTTTCGATTGGCAAAGTGTTTGCCAGTGTCTAGGATGAGGCTGATATTATGTAGGGTTTTTCTTTGCTCGAAGACAGGAGAGACTACTCAGTGGAGAGCAACTCTTGCTCCTCAGGATTAGCCCAGGTGCTTTGTCTTGCTTTGTCTCTTATGTTCTCAGGACTCACCTCAAGTGTTTTGATCTATAGAAAGTTCCTAGAGAAAGTGATTTGCTTGCTTGTGAGAGGCACTTATCTCAGCAAGTGCAAATATCCTCCTCATAGAGGGTGGTGAATCACGGCTGGGGCGTCTCCTAAACAGACCAGCTGAGGGGTTGTTGAAGCTCTAAACCAGGCTGCTCAGGGGGAAGTGGGTTAATGTCCTCCTTTTGCCTGGGGAGGGGAAAATAGGTCTATTAAAAGTCAGATCTAGTGCAAGCACAGGGCAGTTTTCATTGGAAAAAAAGGAAAATTTGCAGGCAGACACAGCAGAGGGTATAACCCCAAGTTTTGTTCTATTTCTGAAAATTTTTTCCAGCGCCTGATCAGCACATCAAGGCGAGTACATATCTGTCATTAGTGAATGCACTAAAGGAGGAGCTTGAAAATCATCACCCTGAAGGTAAAAATAAGACATATAAGAAATGCAGTTGGTTTCAATTTTCCTACTCACTTAAAAAAATTAAAGTGTTACACTTGCAAGTTGTCTTGGTGAGCATGGAAGCAACACATTTGTAAGGAAAACAGAGATGCTTAGTTTTGTAATGATACGAACTGGAGGGAAATCACAAGTTATGTCGCGATGCATGACGGTATGGCAAGAACTGACCACACCATCTCAATTTTGGTTAGGAATTAATCAACTCTGGACATCACGAAGTGAGAATGTAAATTGGGAATCAGTTTGGCAGCAATTTGGGGAGAGGATTTGTAAGGTTCACACTGTTCTCCTGCTTCTGTTCCCACTACCGGGGGCAAAAATGTCCTTGTTGTCAATAACACTCAATAATTGGCATGTGATAGAAAAATAGCAAAGAGGATGAGCAGCTGCCCATGTTCTGGTTTTGGAGATTCATCTGCCTGGGGACTTTTAGCACAGTGGAACTGGCTGAGTAGACTGGGTAGGTTCTTACTTTGTTTCTAGGGAGAATTAAGCTAAGTCTAATTAGAGTCACTTAAATCCAGAATGTGAAGGCACAGGTTCACGGTGAGACCAAAGGATGTGAAGACCCTTTGCAGCAGAGGATCTGCCCATGGGCATGTCTTTACTCTTCCGCAGTTAATGAAGCTCTTCCAACACGGCACCACCTTGCATTACCCCAAGCGCTTGAATTAGGGATAATTACCATGTCTGAGCTGTCAGGCAGCAATTTGCCAGCCCAGGAGTGCAGGGTCTGGTCTGTGCCCAAGCTCCTGGACAACATGGGGCACCTACTCCAGGCCAATTGTCACAGACCAGCCCCTTGCAACCACCTTGTAGGTCATTGTCCTCTCACCACAGCTGAGAGAGGTTGTTCTTCACTCCATGGAAGGACACCAAGTGACTAGATCAGAAGTCAAATTTTCAATGAGGTGAGATGTGAGCATGCACATTGTGTGATGGGGGAGATGAACCTGAATGAGCATAAACGCCATCAGTTATTGCTGTGGAGGCCATAGAGGCTTGTGGAACAGTGTATCGAGGTGACTTCATCTTGAGAGTAACTTCCCCAAGAAACCACCTGAATGGAAGAGACATGCACTGGATGGTCTGTCTCCAGAAGGCACCTGCGCCTTGGCTACGGGGATTTCTATTCTCGTAATTTCATTCTTGCCCTAGATAGAGTTCTGTGACCTCAATGGAGTTGATAACTTCTGCGATTTTGCCACGTTGCTGGAGACTTCCTGCAGTAATACCGTGGCACTCATGTTTTCATAATCTGCATTTTAGAGCCAGTTTTTCTCTTCCCATTCACATGGGCATCCTGTGAATGCATTGCTGCTCTTCACCCTGGTGCAGACAGGCAGAAGACCTTCTCCACCTGGCCCTCTCACCTCACCAGTGCCACTGTTTTCTACAGCACTCTCACGCTTGACTGCATGATGCCAGAACAGCACTCCTGAGACAGTTTGACAAAGCCTTTTTCCTACACCATCCTCACATCCCTGCTCAGCCTGCAGCCCAAGAACCAGAAAGGTTGAGCAGAAGTGGAGCACTGAGAAAGAATGTCAGGAAAGCTTTGAGGTTCACACAGAGACCATGAGAGTTGTTGACCTCCCGTTGCCTTCTGAACAGGCCCAGAGGACCTGGACAGTGTCTGCTGTGTCCCAGAAACTCACCTGGAAGGACAGGATATAGAGAAAGCCTTTGGTGTGGGAAGGGGCAGAGAGTTGCTGGTGGAGCTGGCTTGGTGTCTCTGTCTCTCAAACACTTCAGAAATGTTGTGGCTATCAGGGAGGTTCCATGGTCCTCTGAGAAATGAAATATCAAAAATGACTTCAAGTAGGTTAAAAAGGAAGATGATTGGTAGAATTACAGGCTGGGCAGCTTCACCTCAGGCCCTGGGGAAGTGATGGGGCAAATGCTCTTCCAGACATCTCCAGGCACTTGAAGGAAACAAAAAAGAGTGCAGAACCTGCATGGGAGGGGAAAGTAGGGAATGTTGTGTACCTGGACTTTAACAAGGCCTTTGACATGGTCCACCATAGTCATGTTGGTGACATCTGGATGGACAATACAAATGAGAATGTGGGTGGGAGTTTGGCTGGATGGTCAGGCCCGGATGTCATCAGTAGAATGGACTCCTCCTGGAGGGCAGTCACTGTTGGCATCCCTCAGTGACCAGCACTTGAGTCAACACCTGTGAACATCTTCATTACCTCCCTGTATGGTGGTTTAGAGCTCACTTTATGGTCCCTTGTGGATAAAGGCAAACTGTGGGGAGCCCTTGAGCTACCCCATCTAGTTCACCTGCCTCAAGAAGCACAGTCAGACAAGATGACATTCAGGTCTCTTCCAATCTGAGTTAATCTATGATGCAAGGAATCTTTCCCTTGGAGAGCTCTTTGAAGACAGAATAGGGAGGGGATGGAGAAAAGCCAGTGAAACAGAAGTACATAGAGAGAATGTTGCACTCTAAATACAGAACAAAATCTACTTGGCTAAGTGGCTGCCTGAAATTATTCACTTAAATTAAAAGACCATGATCAACTGCTGGTACACAGCCTTAGTGCTGTTAATAAAAAATAATAATCAAAATCTGAAAGTTCATTAAAAAGTAAGCATGCTGGAAATGAAGACTTTTTCAGTGACTGTCTTATTTTCTGCAAAGGTTTCAGCTTTTTCTTACCCCTAAATGCTCCCCCTCGCCTTGAAAGGAATCCGCTACTCTAACCCTTAACCTCAAACCTTACCTCTAAAACAAAGCCCAAACCCCTAACCTCTCACACTTACCCTACCTTTGTCCTTACTTCCCCTCTCATGAAAATGCTGGCCTTCAGCCTAGCCCTGACCCCAGCCCTGACAAAACCCTAACACTCAAAGCCTGCCTATACCCTAAACACTAACCGGATGCCCTTAGCATAGCTCCAAACCCTCCTGCTAAACCTTTGTCTAATCCTGAACCCTGGAAGGTGAGCTCTAACCCTGAAACCCTAACCTGAAAGCCTAACACCCAAAGCTCTCCTTCCCATGCTCTCAATCCCTCACCTTCAGTCCCTTTCCTAACCTGGATTTAGGCTGCTTGGCACCTTGGGGGCAGGACATGAGGTCCCAGAGCAGTCTCATGGTGTGGGAAAAGGAATGTGGGGTGACCTGTATCTGATCAGCTTGTAAACCAAAAGGAGGAGACGGGTGAGAATGCTGTGCTGAGCTCAGCTGTGCCTTAGAAACTCCGACTCCAGCAGGCAGAATGGGACTGTGAAGGTGGCTGTGAGGTCAGTTCTGTCTCTGGAGTTGAACGGCATGTGGCTTGGAAGATCCTGGTGAGGTCACTTTTGCCTGGTCAGCTGGTGCAGCTCGTCTTGCAGAACTCATCTCTAGAAGGGTTATCCCATTTCGCTCCACTGATCACTTTGTTTTCTTACAAGGAAATAAATCAAATCATCATTTCTACTGGCCCTAAAAGAGGCTCTTCACATGTGAATTTGTTGCTGCAGGTTTACATAAAGATAAGGACATGCAGTTGGCCTAATCACTGGCAGCAGGTGGGAGCTTCCTGCAGACTTCTCTGTTGCAACCCAGTCTATCCTGCAACCCGCAGAACTGTGTGCTCAGCACAACACAGACTGAAGGCCAAGGTGTACATGGGCACAGCCCTGGGTCTACTCTAGTTTACTGTTATGTGGACCTCTAACTCTCCATGTACAATGGTCTTCTGGTCAGGATCACTGAACCTCCTGATGAAGGTTAGGGAGAAGATGAGTTGTCCCTTAGACAGCTGGAGGAAGCCTCACAAATTTAGGCCCTGATAGTCATTGGGGAGTTTGAATGTCATGGACCTCTACTAGAAGTCTTTGGTTTAAGGGAAAGTAGAAGGTATTCCCTGATCCAACATGGTGGGAATGGTGTCCTGGATATGTTTTTCACAAGAAGACAAAGCAGGACTGCTGGAAGATGTGGAGGGGCTAGAAAACCCTGTGGGAAGTGAGCGAGACAAATCGTAGCAGCGCTGAGTAGAGAAGAAGGATGACCTCCCTCAACCATATGGCAGTGCTGAGTCAAGGGAGATGACAACTCCCTTGTCTGGTTGGCCACACTCCTATTAATGCAGCCCATTGTGTACCTGTACTTCAAAAGTGAAAAGCCAGGAGAGGACGAGGCTTTGGGAAGACATCTGAACAGCCTTCCCATACCTTCTTGGATACCAGCAAGATATCCTCCCTGGCCTGAGTTTGGCTTCCTTTGTATTCTCATTCAATCTTTCTTAGCATTTGACCTTGGGGATCCTTCTTTGGTCAGCTATTTAATTAAACTAGTACCTCCTTCAATCATCTGGAGTGACTTGTAATGCCTGATACTCTGATCTTGTCAGGGGTACCACAAACCTGGTAGGCCATCTATATGGACTCATTAACAGCTGGCAAAGCAGAGCTTCACTCCAGGATAACCTTGAGAAACTTTGGGATTGGGCAATAAAAACCTCATGAAATTTTACGAGGAGAAGTTGCCGGTTCTTTACTGGGGGCAGAATAACCTCGCACATGAGGGCAGGCTGGGACCTGAACAGCTCAGGAGTGATTCTGAGCAGAAGGGGCTGGGCATGATGAGGGGTGCCATACGAGCCAGTGGTGCATGCTCACCATGAGTAAGACCAAGGGCATGTGGGGCTGCATTAGGAGGAGTGTGGCCAAACAAACAACGGAATTATCGTCCCCTTTGAATCAGTGCTGTGGTGGCCACATCTGGGCTAGTGTGTCTGGGTGTAGGACTCCCTGTTCTGGAGAAATGGAGAGGAACTAGAGAAACTTCAGAGATCTGTCAGGATGGGGTTTGGGGCCTTTGAGAGAGGCTGAGAAACCTGGGCTTCTTGAGCCTGGTGAAGTGGAGGCTCAGGGCACTGTAGCAGTAGCCCACAACTGCTTGAAGGGTGTTTTCAGAGATAATGGAGCTTTTCTTGGTAGTAGAAAGAGAAGAAAACCTCCACAAAGTGCAACTTGGAAGGCTGGAGGTTCAGAAAAAGACATCTCAGTCCATGGGCAGTGCTGTGGTGCAAGAGGTCACGCAGAGGGAGTCTGGATCAACCCATGGCTTTGGGCTTCAAGGAAAGAGCAGTGAGGGTGGAGAGACATCAGTGAAAGTAGGAAATAATGGGATGAAAGCTAGGTAGGGAAGCAAGATGGATGTCAACAGCCTGAAGGGACAAACATGCCTGAAGGGACAGTATCAGCAAACATGAAGTAGAGATTGCCAAGGGCTCTGGTGAGGCTGAAAGGCCACACAGGACCGAGGTCTTTGTCCCCCTGGCTATGGCAGTTGTATCTGTCTCTGAGACCTACCAGGATAAACTCTGTTTTGAGGCTCTGGGCTTTGATTCTCGTTGCCCCTTTTTGGGGAAGCCAGGAGGGGTTGTACAGTTTCCTACACTTGGCCTTGCTCAAACTCACACCCCACTGCTCCAGGAAGAGCCTGAGCCACACATGAGGGATCTGCCTTCCCAGGGCCTGGGGTCAGGGATTGGCCTTTAGCTGGTAAAACAAACCAAGGATTTTCTCCATAGCAGAATGACCTGTACAGTGCCTTTTCCTACCTGCAATCATAACCTTCAATTATCTTTTCTAACGAGTCCATGGAGAGGCTTTGTCATTAATGACCCTCAGTGGGGTCAATCAATGTTACAAGGTACTTTGAGTTGCGCTTCTGACTTCCACCTCCTGAGCGATTTGTTCAGTCTCCTCTCAGTATCTGTAGTTCATGGACTAAGGGCCAAATACACCATGGGGCTCATTAAAATACAGAAAGTTTTAATGAACTATTTCCCTTCCTGTAATTTTCTTCAAGTCTTCAGGACTAATTTGAGCTGTTTCATAATGTAGCAAAGAAGGAAGATTTCAAAATGCACCTAGCAGAAATTATTCTGTATTTTGAAGGGCATGTTATGTTCCTTTTCAGTTCACTGAAGAGGTGATAGTAGCATTCTCTGGTTGATAATGATCCAGAATGTCTCCTCAGTAGGTCTGGACAGGTAGGAAAAGCAGTCCCTTGAGGTCCAACATAGTGTGGACAACGCTCCTCCTCACCTGCCCAACCTTACCCTTTCTCTCGTTGCCCCCTGGGACTTGTTCTCAATTTTCTTTACATCAGATTTGTCCACATTTCTCTGCAGCTGGATGTCACAGCTCCTTTGCACCATCTCCCAAATGCTCTTCCTAGAAAGCTGGCTACACAGAGACACCGAATGATTTTTTCCTAATTACAAACAAAGAAAAGTGAAGCACAATTAAGCTTCATAAATAATAAATGCACTCCTCCACCATAAGTTAAGTACAAGCTGCCTCTAATGAGGTTGTCTTTCAACAAGGGATAATCTTATGAGAAATGTTTTAGGTAAGCAGATAAAAGAATAAAGATACAAACATAATTAAAGAGTTGACTAAGGAGACAATTAGACTACTGCAAAACAGGCAAACATTTAACTACCTGAAGTTCAAAACAGCAGCTGGCAAGTTGAGAGCAATCTGAATGAATAAAGAATAAGAGAAAAAGAAAACTGGAGAATAATGAAAAGGGTCTTTGTCTAGAGAGTCTGCAACTGAAAATGGGACTTTAGAAACAGTCATTATATCAGGACAGGTGAAAATAGGTGAAAGATCACAGAAATTAAATACACCATATAACAGGCAGAACAGTGGCAAGGATGTTGCAGGAGATCAACACATCTTTGCTTTGGAATATCCCTTTTGAAAGGTCACAGGATTGGTAGAGGTCTCTTGTGAGTGAGAAAAACCCAATGTTGCAGCCAAAAGTGCCAGCCAGGGAACCGCAAGCTGTACAAGAACACTTTGGTGAGGAGTGACCTGTCCAATGAGTCCTCTTGGGTGACATTTCTGGGCACCTAATAGAGAAAAATGTGTCTGAAAGCCATCAGCATGGACTTAGCAAGGGTAATTAATGTCTCACAAACTTGATTGCCTTCATGATGAAGTAAGTGCGTTTCTGCATGAGGGGAGAACAGTGGATGTCATTTACCTCAGCTTCAGCAAGGCTCTTGGCATGGTGTCCCTCAATATTCTTGTACCCGAGGTAGGCCATTACAGTTGGATGGGTTGACAAACAGATGGGTGAACACCAGTTGGATATGAGGCTGACAGAGCAGTGGTGAAGGGGTCTCATGCCCAACCTCGAGACCACTGGGACTTACTGGGGGCTTGTGGGGCAGCACAGGGGACTCTGCTGAGACCTGGGCAGTTTAATACTTTGATAATCTGTGACCTTGAGGAGACAACACTCACCACATTTGTTGATGACGCTAAATTGGGCAACCTCATAGGCAGGAGGGCTGTCCTGTCAGGAACATCACGACAGAGAAGGACAAAGGGCAGGTCCTGCACCTGGCATAGACTAACCCCTGAAGATGTTGATAACTGGGAGGGAGTTCAGTGGAGGGTTGCTAAGATGCTCAGGGACTGGGACACTTGCTGGGAGGAGAAACTGAGGGAAAGGGCCTTGTTCAGCCTGGAGAAGAGAAGGCTTTGGGCATCTTGTAACAGCCTCTCTGTCCCTGCAGGGAGGTTTTTCAAGAAGGTGGAGCCAGTCTTGTTATGGAGACGCTTGGCAGGAGGATAATAGACAATAGTCAGATGTTGAAATAAGGAAGGCTCAGGCTTAAAATTAGGAAAATATTCTTCTCCGTGAAGGCATCAAAGCATTGGAGCAGCTTCCCCAGCTTCCTTGTGCTGTCTCTGTCCTTGGATGTTTTCCAGCCCCCACATGGTAAAGCCTTGAGCCACGTGGTCTCACTCCACAGCTGAACGTGCTGTGAGGAGAGGTCAGACCTGAGACCTCCTGAACTCCCACTCAGGAGAGCAGAAACCCGAATGGTGTTGTGGTGTCTTCCCCTCTGAGTTTTCCCCTGATGACAGCAGGGAATGTTCTCGGGTTCCCCATGACCATGGAAGTCAGTCAGTATAGTCAGAACAGCAGGAGCTTGCTTGTCCTCTTGTGATGCTCAGCAATAAAAGCCATGAGAAGGGCCGAGGTGTGCAGGAGGGATTCATAATTAAGGCATTTGCCTTCTGAAGCAACTGCTACATGAACTAATGCCCAGTTTCCCGGGAAAGGGTTGGACATCACCTGCTGATGGCAAGCAGAGAATAAATCCTTTTGCTTCCACAGGCAATCTGTGCTGTTCTTTATTAAACTGCCTTTATCTCAAACAATGAGTTTTTCTTCCCCGTGTCCTCTTGAGCAGGGGAGTGATTGTGTGGTTTGGTGGAAACTAAAATGTGACAGCCAGGTTAACCCACTACATTCCTTTTTGTGCCCAATGTGGGGCATGAGACAAGGGCAGGTTTGTATTAATGGTGCTACAGTTATAGTAGCTATTTGGTGGAGAGTGTCTGCGCAGGTCACTGAGTTTTCTGTCTGTGCTACTTATCTCCTGATTTTGCTGAGCTTGGGAACATGTTAATACAAACAAAGTCTACACTCTTTGCCCTGGTATTGATGTCTTTACTGTGTTGGGGTAGGTATTCTATCTTGTGGAGAGGATAAGGGAACACATCTCCCTCTTCCCTTAGAATCACAGAGTGGTTTGGATTGGAAGAGACCTTAAAGATCATCTAGTTCTAGCCCCCTTGACCCACATTTTCTTCTACAAAAGGTTGCTCAAATCTCATTGTGTTGGTTTGACTGAAACGGAGTTAATTTTCTTCATGCAGTTAGAAACTTTTTTGCAGCTAGCATGGTCATTGTTTGGGTTTAGCTTGGGAAAAAATAGATAACACCCCGGGACAGAGATAATGTTTTTCTCCAAGTAACTTTCCAGTGGTTTTGAAGTGGAACAAAGAGAATACAAGAGCCTATTATCTTAGTTGCTGTCTGGGAGCCAAGATCTTTCTGAGCTCTGTGCCCACAGGTGCGAAGCAGCTGGGAAGGGAAGCATGGATGGGACAGAGCTTGACTGACAGCCAGACTGACCAATGAGAATATTCCATGACATTAGCATCAGGCTTCATGCTGAAGGAGGGCAGGGTTTTCTGGATGCAGAAATCGAGACCTGTTTCAGTTCTGCTGTGTTTCGGTGGAGTTCCGTTTGGGAGCTTCTTTTAGTTTGACATTTTGCCATTTTACAATGACCTCTGGGCCTTTCTGCACTTTTCCCTCTTCCCCTGGGATCAGGTGTTCACGACCAGGCTGCTCTCTCTCTTTCTTGGACCAGCTGCTTGGTGCAGGCGGAGCTTGTGAGGCATTGAATTTTATATCTTATTTTATATTTTATATTTTATTTTATATTTTATATTATTTTATATTATTATTTTATATTAATTTTATATTCCATTTTCCATTTTATATGTGTTACTAGCCATGGTGGTATATTAGTATTATTTTGCTATTTTGTTAAACTGTGTTTATCTCAATCCACGAGTTTCTCCCTTCGCTTTTGATTCTCTCCCCCATTTGGGGGTGGGGGGTGGGAGTGAGCGAGCAGCTATCGTGGTTGTGATTGCTAGCTCGGGCTAAACCACGACAAGGGGCTAAACAGAAATGTTTTCACAGTCCGTGTTTTCACAAGAACGTCACCAAAACCCATTTTACCTCTTCTTTCACGTCTTTTGCCAAAAGTCTCTCTCCCTTCCCCCAAATCTCCCATCTCTCTTGCACAGGTTCCCCTGACCTCCCTACATGTGTCATCTTGTTAGGGGAAGCTTTCTGATGACCTTCATGACCTCAGAGTGCCTCTGTCCCCTGTGCTGACCAGTCAGAAGTGACCTCTCAGCCAGCACCCAAAGGGACTCATTGTACTTCTGTGCTGGAGAGGCCTCTTCACAGCCCACCCAGCAGCACTGGAGGAAGGTCAAGCCCTGCACCACCCCAGAGGTACCGTGCCTGCAAACCAGCGCATGAACCAGAAGGGATCCTGGCTTATCTTTCCCTCCTGGGTGCCTCAGTTACCCAGAGTTATCTTGGAGACAGTGGAGACCTCTGTGTGGACAACTGATCCAAGCCTAAAATGTAAATTTGATACAAACCTATGCAGAAAAAACAAACAAACAAACAAACAAACAAACAAACAAATATCTCTATGAAATAGCTGAAAAAGTCTTCATTTCCAGCATTGCTAGGCTCTTAAGCCATTTTTGTGTAAGTTTTGTGATCACTGAGGGGTGCTGATAGTATCTGGCTCCATCAGTACCGCTGATGGCATTTGTTCCTGATCAGCCAGCCAACTTCCCTCCCATCACATCATCCAGATCTTCAGTTCAGACATCAGAAACCTGCTCTAAGACTTTGGGATACCACATTCAAGGACTTGCAAAAATCCAGGTACACAACACGCCCTTCTTTCTCCTCTCACGCAGTTTCAGCCATCCCTTTCTTTTCCTTCAGTGGCCTCAGACATCCCTTGCTTGTCCTTCAAGGGCCTGGAGATGGTTGCAAGAGCATTTGCCTCATCACCTTCCCAAGGAATGAGGTGAAGCTCATCTACATGTAATAGTCCCAGTCTTCTTTCTTGTCCTTCTGGAAGCTGGGTTTGTCATTTGCCTTTTCTGAGGATCCTGGAATCTCCCTGCTCTCTCTAGATTTTTCCAAGATGTTTGAGAGAGATCTCACAATGACTGCAGCCAGCTCTAATAGCACCTCTCTGGCCCTTCATACACCAAAAGTTTTCTCCATATCTCACAGTTCCAGGGGAGTGCAAGGGGTACAGTAAATACCTGTCTAGCTCATCAGGCACTGTTTGGAAGAGAATCAGAAGTGAATTCTTCCTGTGTGCCCGTGACTCCAATGGGGCCTCTGTGCCACTCACAGCTTACCTGAGCATTTTTTAAGTGGCTCCCTCTCTGCAAACTTTCTGGTCCTCAGGCTGTAGATGGGGGGATTGAAAAGGAGCATGAGGATGGGCTTTGTTAAACTATTCAAGAGGGCTGTTGTGGGTATCACAGAGACAAGAATTAGGGTGTTGTAGAAAACAGCAGCACTGGTGAGGAGAGAGGAACAGGTGATAAATCTCTTCTGCTTACCCACAGAGTTCTGATGCACACAGAGGATAACCTTGTGAACATGAAGAGGAGAATGTGATCTAAAAAGCAGGTCAGGAAAAGAGAGAGCCTGAGTGTCACCGTGTCACTGTGTGAGAGCTCCAGCAATGTGGTAAATCACAGAAGTGGTCAACTCTGCTGGGACCACAGAACTGTACCCAGGACACAACTGAAACGATTCCTGTAGATGACAGAGGAGGCCCTAGTGTGTCTGCCCACTGGAGACAAACGTCCCAGGTCATGAGTCTTGTACAGGGCAGGGGATGACACACAGCCCAGTACTGATTGCAGGATGTGGTCACCAGTAGTGAGCACTCTGTACAAGGACAAGTTGCAGGAAACAGCACTAACACAATGATGAGCAGAGATGGTGCTGTCCTCAGCCACAAAGCTGCAAATCAGCTGGGATAGGGGAGTGGATATGCAGGAGGTCTCCATGGAGAACAAATGCCCCAAGAAGAAGTCCATGGGGATGTGCAAATGCTGTTTTGCCACCACCTGCACAATAATGAGGGTTTTCCCAAACAAAAACACCATGCAGGCCATGAGGGAGAGAAGGATTTTCTAAGGGATGAGAACATTCCCCATTCCTGGTAGGAGGGCACCTCCATGACTGCCCCATTGCATTTTTGCTGTGGAAGGTTTTAGGTCCCTCTTTTACCCTAGCACTTGGTAGGGAACTTGCGAGGAAGGAGTTTTGGTTCTTTTGTAGATGCTTGGGTATCAGTCAGAAAGACAAGTCATTGCAGGTACATTTTTGTTTTTAAACTAAAAGTAAAGTAGAGCCCCATGTTCACATAGTCACAGGGTCACACTAGCAAAGTAGATAATGAAGTTGAAATGGGTTGTCCACGTTCCTTTGTGGATAACATTATTAAAGTTAAAAAAAAAAGAGGCAGAACAAAAGACAACACAAACACAAAAGTAATGACAACAACAACAAACTAATGAGAAAGGATGGACCTGTATTGAGTTACATTATGAGTCATATACTGAAACAGATGGACACTCTAGAGCTTCTGGAAGTCATCCAGGCATCAGTTTCCACACTGCATTCTGGAGCTCCTGGTTTCTCAGGCTTTAGATGAGGGGGTTCAATGTTGGAGGCACCAATGAGTACAGAACAGCCAGCATTAGATCGAGGGATAGCAAAGAGATGGAAGGGGATTTCAGGAAAGCAAACAAGCCAGTGCTGATAAACAGGGAGACCACGGCCAGGTGAGAGAGGCACGTGGAAAAGGCTCTGTGCCGACCCTGCTCAGAGGGGATCCTCAGCACGGCCCTGAAGATCTGCACATAGGACAGCACAATGAAAATGAAACATCCTAAAAAGGCAAAAGTACTGAAAACAAGAAGTTTAAATTCCCTGAGAAAGGCATCTGAACAGGAGAGCTTAAGGATCTGGGGAAGTTCACGGAGAGCTGTTCAACGGTATTACCTTGGCAAAGTGGCAGTGAAAATGTATTGGCCGTGTGCAGCAGAGCATTGAGGAACCCACTGGCCCAGGCAGCTGCTGCCATGTGGACACAAGCTCTGCTGCCCAGGAGGGTCCTGTAGTGCAGGGGTTTGCAGATAGCAACGTAGCGGTCATAGGCCGTGATGGTGAGGAGCCAATACTCTGCTGAAGCTAAAAAGACAACCAGAAACACTTGGGCAGCACATCCTGTGTAGGAGATGGCCCTGGTGTTCCAGAGGGAATTGGCCATGGACTTGGGGAGAGTGGTGGAGATGAAGCCCAGGTCAAGGAGGGAGAGGTTAGGGAGGAAAAAGTACATGGGGGTGTGGAGGTGCTGGTCCCAGGCTATGGTGGTGATGATGAGGCCGTTGCTCAGGAGGGCAGCCAGGTAGATGTCCAGGAAGAGCCAGAAGGGCAAGAGCTGAAGCTCCCGTGTGTCTGTGAACGGCAGGAGGAAGAACTGGGTGATGGAGCTGCTGTTGGACATTTGCTGTTTCTGGTCATGGGGACCTGTCCAATGAGGAAAAGGCAGTGAGAAATTAGGGCAGAGTTCTCTGAGCAAAATGTATTTTGGTTCTCATGGAAATCTCCTAGACTGACTTACCCTGTTCATGTCCCTTTCACGAGCTGTGGTTGGTGCTGGCTGGCGGTGTTATTGGCAAGAGGCATCTTTGTTGTGGACTATACTGAATTCAGTCCTGCCCTACAGCAACAGGAAAATAGAGAAATGGGGTGGTCTCAGATTATATCAACTCGTGATATCAAAGACCATTTTAGCACAGTCTCTCCCATTTCACTTAAAGGCAGAGCAGAGCTGTAGAGATCTTGTTCTGTTTATTTTATTCCAACTGCACCACCACGGCTGAGGAGGTTTTGTTTGTTTGTCTGTTAAGGCAAAAATGCTTTAACGATGCTTTCACTGCAAGTGAAACTTTGTGGGCGCTGACAGACAAAGGGACTGTTCCTTAGTGCAGAGTGGGGACAGCTGGTCTGTCCATCAGTCCTGGTCTCAGCTGCCCAGTGCCAGCACCTCTTTGAGCTGGAGGACGATCAGCCCCAGATGTTCCCCTGAGCAGAAACTAGACACCGCTGAGAGCAGAGCAGTACGGTTTCCAAGGGCTGATCTGCAAACCACTGACCGCTCTCATTGTACATGAACAGGATCTCAGCTCTGCCCTCCCAGCCAGGGACACTCCGGGCTCAGTGTTGCTGGGCTCTCCCGGGCAGGCTGAGCGCTGACCCTGGCAGGCGGCAGAGTCCCTGCCCGGCACAGCCCTGGGGTGCAGGGACCCTGCTCTGCAGGACATCCCTGGGCACTCCTGCCTGCACATTTACATTTACACCCCATAGCCACCCTGGGGAGAATGCAACGTTCACGTCTTGTCACTCTGACAGTGCAGAAGGCAATCCCTGCTCTGCAGCACATCCTCTCCTCTGATCAGAGAATCTCTGAGAGCTGTACTTACATCTCTCGCAGGCTCTGCAATGTGACAGCTTTCCGAGATCCTACCAAGATTTGCAGATGCAATGCCCTGCAGTCACAGGCTTAATAGTTGTGAAGATTTCTCATCCAGTGACCTCTCAGCATCCTCCCACCCCAGACTGCGTTTCCCTCTCTGTGCCTAGCTCCTGTGCCCTCGGTGCTGCAGGCAGAGCCCTCAGCCCTGCTGCTTGTGCAGAGGAGCTGCTCCTGGGCAGAGCTGTCTCTCTGCAGCGCTGCTGCTGCCATGAGCTCCCTGTGTCCCAGGAGCCGAGCCCAGCTCAGCAGCACAGGAGCAGCCCATGATGTCCCTTTCTCTGTCCCCTCTGGGCTCCCCCAGGTTTCCCTGGGCCTCCAGGGGAACATCCTTTCAAATAACCTCAAGTAATCAGTGATATTGTTTCTCTCTCCTCTGCAAAGACACTTCTTACCAGCATTGTGTTTTTTGTATCAGAAAATTAATTGGTATGAGAATCATCTTTTTCTGTCCCATCATTAGGCAGGACACCAGGAATGTTATAGCAAAGGATCTGATTTCTCCAAGCTGGGGGAGGAATATCTTCCATTGAAGGGATTTAGGCATTTTATTCTGCTTTTATATTTCTAGATCTAGAGAGACATTCATCAGTCTTTGGCCATGTCATGTCCGTGCTCTGAAGCAAAACCTTTGTACACATGGGCTCTTGGACACTCGGTACCAGGTTTCCTTGTGGCAGGTCAGAGCAGGTCAGTGATAAGGCGCCTGGAGTTTCTCACAGAGAAACTAACACAGAGGTTCTACTCATCAAACACACAAGATCAGTAAAACAATTAGTGTGATGTATCTGCTTTTTCTACAGACAGGTGAAATTCACTTGAGCCTATTTACATTTAACTAACCTCCTCCTCCTCCTTGCACTACATTCCCATATGTTCCACCCCCCTCACTCCTGTAACTCACTTCTGCTGGGGCCGATAAAGCCAGAGTTGTTCATTTGGGCTTGTGAGGTGTGGCACAGGGTAATTTACAAAGGTACACAATAAACACATACAGAAAAGGGAAAAAAACATATTTCTACAATAATGCATAAGTTCTACAATAATCAGGTGTCCCATTCAACTCATCAAGGAATTAAATGAGTCATTCAGCCAGGCATTATCAGTAGATTGTTTCACTTGCTGCATTAGTTCCAAAGATGTGAGATGTTGTCTTCCATGCTGGCTAGTTCATCATCTGTGTTGAAGCAAGACATACCTTCAAAAGCAAAGCAGCATTTGCAGCCACTACCTACTCAGAGAAACAACAATACGAAACATTAATGTTAAAACCCCTTAGCATAGCACAATTCTGTAATACAACTATGAGGGTTGTCATGATAGTGAAACACATTGTTAAGATATCTGCAGGCATTAATTTCTCTAAACATTAAAGGCAAATGATTAGGGTAGAGGCTGAACAAATCTAAGTTTACCAGGACAAATCTATGTTAATCAACAGGAGTTTTGTCACCTTCCAGTAATACATACACTGTTGCTCCAGCTCCGTCAGCTGGTATCACTCTGGGTTTAACAACCTGCTGTGTGTTAATTGCCCACACAGACTGGAAAGTCGTGGTCTGCACTTTTTCAGATTGGACTTCAGTTGGATGTTGGGTCTGTGACACCAATAACGTTGTTCCAGTGTTGTCTCCTCTAGATAAAACGCAGGTGTTCACTGAAGATACCTGAAATGCAAGAACTTGAGAATCTGGCATTAGCAAAGGATGTAACAAAAGAAGAGAAGTCACGGTACAAAACCACACAGCATTCTCTGGAGTCATATGGATTTTTACATCTAGATCAATAGGCTGCAGTCCCACTTCACAATCCATTGCTGTGAATAATACCATTTCCCCTGTAGTTAGTCCTGACACTATCCACAGCAGTGCGTACAAATTCCAACCCCCTGGATACATTAGGCGGCTGATATAATCAACCTGACAGGTATGCAAGGCCCACTGACCCTGTTTTATCTTTCCCCATGGCCTACAAAATGCCCTTAAATGTATCTGAGTATAAGTAGCACAAAGGTGTGCGCGTATTTTACAAGTCTAAAATAGCAAAGGGGTTTGATTGTGAGCCATGTTCCCTGCATGTGCACTATAAGCTGATTGATGTCCATGATCTATATGCACATTTAGATCATGAGCATGCAGCTTGGCAGAGGCCATATTATTTACTTCCCTATTGTTTTGTGACTTAAATGTATCCACTTTATTGTGCTCTTCTAGTAACCCTTCACAAGGGGAATCCGCCTCCACAGAAAATAAAAGGAATACAAGTTTTGCAATGCCCTAAAAGTCCCCAAAAGGTATGCAATTGTTTTACTGTGGCTGGTACAGAAAACTGCTGGACTTTTTGGTGTTTCTCTAAGCTATCCATGTCAAATTATTCCTAAAAGTAGTACAGTCGCACTAGGGCCCTGTGTTTTCATTGGATTAGTTGCCCGGCCTTGGTCCTGTAAATGAAATTTCACTGATTTGACAGCTACTTCAGTTTCTTGTTGTGACACTGCCATGATCATCAATATAATGGCAACCAGAAATGGTACCTGACCAGAGCACAACATTAGCTACTATCGTTTGGTGGCAATTGGAGGGAGTGTGTTTGTCAGGCAACATGGGGGTACTACAGAAATGATGCTCGCTATTGTAGGAGGAAATTCATGCTGCCAAAGCTCAATTAGAATTGAAGCTGTTCAATAGTGTGAAGGGCAATTTAAAAAGCTTTTTAAATATATTAAGGGCAAAAAGCAAACTAGAAATAACTTTGGCTCATTACTTGATGAGCACAGTCACCTTATTAACAGGGACATAGACAAAGCTGAGATGTTTAGTGCTTTCTTCACCTTGGTCTTCAACACTGATGATGGACTTGTGGGCCCCCATAACCCTGGACCAGAAAACCACAGCTGTGAGAATGGCAAACTCCCAAACAATCCGGAACTTGTACTGGATCTGCTACTCCAGCTGGATCCCTGCAAGTCGATGAGGCCTGATGAGATTCATCCAAGATTGCTTAAAGAGCTGGGGATGTCATGACAGAATCTGAGGGAATGGCAGGAAGATGTGCCAGGGGAGGGCCAGTTGGACATGAAGAAAAGGTTCTTCACCCAGGGGGTGCTGGACGCTGGAACGCTGGATGCTGTCACAGCCCCAAGCCTGACAGTGTTCAAGAAGAGACTGGACAATGTCCTCAGGCGCATGGTGTGAACTGTGCAGGGACAGGAATTGGACTCAATGATCCTGTGGGTCCTTCCAAATCAGGACATTCTATGATTCTGCGTATCCCTGAGGCAATACTTGGAAAGTACATTGCTTTTGTTGCCAGGTAAAGGCAAACTGATCTCGTATTGAGTTGGCAGGTGGAAGTGGGCACAGTGCAGGTGATGGGGCTAGGGACAGTCAGCTTTTTTGCATAAGCATTAACTTTTGCCGTTGGCAAAACTTGTCTGATGTTCTGATCCCATCTATTTCTGACCGTGGGATACCAGCTTGTACAAGACCATTCTACATTTGTGTCCTCATAACCCATGCTGTAATTCCATTTTGTTTTGCTGCCTTTCCTTTATTAAACACCTAAACAGAGGGTCCCAAAATTACAGCCAAAATTTCCCCCAAGGAATTGACTAGAGCACCTACATTACCCGTAGCATTTGTCACTGCTGCTGTAGTCAAGGCTTTTAGTGAGGCAGGCACTCCTCTCAAAAACTGCATTTTGACACTTGTTGTTGCTACTTTGTCCAGATTGGATCCTAAAAACGATGCATAAGCCATCCCCATCTGCCACATCAAATTAATACGTTTTTGCATTGCACACCAGGTTCTGAGGGATGACACATATTTGACAGGTTCAGCATACGATGGCAAAACTTCTGCGCACAACCATTGATATGTTGTAATGTGATAGCTTCACAGTCAGGACCTCTAAGATGGGTAAATAATTACCAAACCCATCTGCTGGCTAACTTGTGAGAAGAATCCAGTGCTGCTTTCCATGGCAACACATGCAGAGACATTTCCATTGCCTGGGGGGTAATCACCGCCCTGTTATCAGTCTCAGGCCATGCCTCTGCTGGAGCCAACTGATCCAGGAAAGTGGCCACGGGGACCCAGCGCTCAGTACTGGGCCATCCCTGAACACAGGGAGTCACCAGCACAGCCGACCCAGTCCCCGACCTTTTTGCAAACCATGGCGTGGCTGTTTCTGGTGATGCTGATGGTGCCAAATGTGTGAGCTGACACAGGCGGGTCACAGGAACAACCACAAACTGCAGATGAAATGCAAAGTGTAATTTATTTTCTTTACCTCGCTAACTGGGGGATCCCCAAAAAAGCACCTGAGCACCTGGGCAGATGTGACGCAAGCAAGAGTGCAGGTGCTGCAGAACTCAGTCCTGGCGGGATCCCAGGGCCTGCTGGTTTCACCTGTATATCAGGGATTCATGCAGGCACAGTTTACCACATTGCTTTGACACTTTCGTGCAACAGAGCAGGAATTTCAGGGATGTTTGAAAAGATGCCTTTAGGACTTTCACAAGTCTATGTTATATAAAGACACAGGCTCAACTTGTGAAGCATACAAGGCTAAACAAAAATTAGTGTGATTTGTGTTTTTCTACACCACAGGTACAGTTACTTAAGTGCATTTACAAATCTCCTCCTTGCCAATCTTCCATTGTATTCCCACACCTACAATTAGTGTCATGCTCAGTATAAAGCTGGAGCTGGCATTTCTGACTGGTTGCTTCAGTTAGTTCCAGCTACTTTGGTTAGTTTTGTTTGGACGTTCCCTTCTGTTGGGAGTTTTGAGTGAGCTTTTTGCTGTTCTGCCACTTTGCAGTTGGCCCTTGGGCCTTTTTGCTCTCTCTTGCTGGGATTGGCTGTTTGGGACCAAGGTGCTCCCTTCTCCAGGACTGGCTGTTCTGTGTGACTGGAGTTACACGAGGGAATGCACTGAGTATATTTTCTTAATTTAATTTAATCTGATTTTTTTATATTTCATTTTATTTTTTAAAGTTTAATTATCTATACAGTAATAGTAGTAGTATATTATACTATTCTTATTGTCTTATTAAAACGCTTTTTCTGAACCCATGGGTTTCTCCCTTCCCGTCGGTTGTCTTCCCTATCCCACTTCATAGGTTGGGGGAGTATGTGAGCAGCAGTTGTGGTCTTAGTTGCTGGCTGGGGTAAAACATTGACAGGAAAGGATAATAGTGGCTCAAGAACTCTTGAAAATCACTTTCCAAGATGATTGTTGTGTGCTTTGTTTGTTTTTGTTGTTTTGGTTTTTTAGTGGGAAACAGCATGAGAAAGGAAAACCACCATAAGCTGCAGCTCTGGTTGTCCAGAGTGGAGCTCAGGATAAAGAAATGTCATTCTGAGCACAGTGCTGTGGCCATTCAGAGGAACTCTGGATCAGCCATGGCTTTGTGTTTCCAGGAACAGCTGGTGAGGATGGAGAGAGGCAGCACAGGTAGGGACACACTGGGCTGAGAACAAGGTGGGGAAGTGCATGGGGTGTCTGCAGCCTGTGGGGAAACAGCCACAGGCCTGGGACAGTGCAGGATGGACCATGGTGGACATGGCCAAGGGCACTGGCAAGGTGGGATGTCTGTAAAAGACACAAGGTCTTTGCCCCCTTGGCTATGGCTGATGTCTCTGCCACCGAGGCCTAAGACGAGACACATGGTTGTCATGGCCATGGCACCCCATTGACTCTTTTCACCCCCCGTAAAGGCGAGGAGCTGTCACACCACTGTCCTTCACTGGGCATCGCACTCCCCACAGCCCCAGGAAGAGCCCTGAGCCACACGTGAGGGACAGGATCTCCCTTCCTAGGGGCAGGGGCTCAAGGCTTGGCCATTGTCCTTCATCAGACAAACCAAGGGCTTTCTCAGCATCAGAGCTGCTGCACTTTGCCTTTGCCTGGTGCAATCACTGCCTCCAATTATCTGCTCTAATGAGTCCCTGGGGAGGCTTTGCCAGTAACAGCCCTCAGTGGGGCCCATTAATGCCTCAAGGTACTTTGGAGTTTGCTTCTGGCTTGGACTTCTTGAGCAGATTCTTCAGCCTGTCCTTGGTATCTGAGGTTCATGGACTCAGCACCAAATACGCCACGGGGCTCATCAAAGCACAGAAAACCCTAGCGAGCGATGTTTCTTTCCCTAATTTCCTTCAAATATTCAGACTTGTAGAACTAACTGGAGAGGTTTCAATGGGACACTTGCTGATGAAGATTTCAAAGAAGATTTCATGAAGAAGGGTTTTTTCTTTCAAGGGTGTTTTCTGTCATTTTTCAGTGAATGAAAGAAGTGACAGCAGCATTCTACACTGGACATTGATCCCGAAGGTCTCCTGAAGACACCTGGACAGGCAGGAGAACAGTCCTTGAGGCTGGACACTGTATGGACAACCGGGTTCCTCACCCCCACGCCCAGTCTGCTGGTTCCCTCATTGGCCACCAGTGATTGCACCTCTTTTCCTACACCAGACTTCGCCACTGAGCTCTGCAGAAGATGCTGCAGCTCCTGTGCACCAGCTCCACCTGCTCTCCTGGGCAAACACTGCACAGTTCAAAAAACAGCAAAACACTTTCCTCAGATGTGTGCGTAAGCTGGATCTGAAGAGGTCCATCATCCACAAGGGACACCCACAAAAGAACTGGTTTAGATAGAAAGACTGGAGAGGACAGAAATAAAGAGCACCCCAGATAGAGCGTCTGAGATACAGCATCCTAGATACAGCATCCCAGATACAGCATTCTAGATACAGCATCATGGATACAACATACTAGACACAGTATCCAAGATACAGTATCCCAGATACATCATGCTGATACAGGATCCCAGATACGGCATCCCAGATACAGCATCCGAGATACAGAATCCTAGATACAGCATCCCAGATACAACATCCCAGATATAGCATCCTAGATACAGCATCTTAGATACATCATGCTAGATACTGCATTCCAGATATGGCATCCCAGATACATCATCCTAGGCACAGCATCCTAGATACAGCATCCCTGATTCAGCATACTAGTTACACCATCTGAGATACAGCATCCCAGATACAGCATCCGAGATACCGCATCCTAGATACAGCATCCCAGATATAACATCCCAGATACAGCATCCTAGATACAGCATCCTCGATACATCATGCTAGATACCGCATTCCAGATATGGCATCCCAGACACATCATCTTAGATACAGCATCCTACATACCGCATCCCTGATACAGCATCCCAGATACAGCATCCCTGATACAGCATCCCAGATAAAGCATCCTAGATACAGCATAATTGATACAGCATCCTACATACAGCATCCCAGATGCAGCATTACAGATACACCATACTAGATACAGCATCCCCGATACAGCATCCGAGATGTATCATCCTACATGCAGGATCCCAGATACAGCATACTAGTTACAGCATGCTAGATGCAGCCTCCCAGATATACCATACTACATACAGCATCCCCGATACAGCATCATAGATACATCATTCTAGATACAGCATCCCAGATATAGCATCCTAGTTACACTATCCTAGATACAGTATCCGAGATACAGTATCCCAGATACAGCATCCCAGAAAAAGCATCCTAGATGCAGCATCCCAGATACAGCATCCCAGATACAGCATCCCCGATACAGCATCCCAGATACAGCATCATGGATAGAGCATCCCAGATACAGCATTCTAGATACAACATCCCAGATACAGCATACCAGATACAGCATCCCTGATACAGCATCCCAGATACAGCATCATGGATACAGAATCCCAGATACAGCATCCCAGATACAGCACACTAGATACAGCATCCCAGATACAGCATCCCAGATATAGCATCCTAGATACAGCATCTTAGATACATCATGCTAGATACTGCATTCCAGATATGGCATCCCAGATACATCATCCTAGGCACAGCATCCTAGATACAGCATCCCTGATTCAGCATACTAGTTACACCATCTGAGATACAGCATCCCAGATACAGCATCCGAGATACCGCATCCTAGATACAGCATCCCAGATATAACATCCCAGATACAGCATCCTAGATACAGCATCCTCGATACATCATGCTAGATACCGCATTCCAGATATGGCATCCCAGACACATCATCTTAGATACAGCATCCTACATACCGCATCCCTGATACAGCATCCCAGATACAGCATCCCTGATACAGCATCCCAGATAAAGCATCCTAGATACAGCATAATTGATACAGCATCCTACATACAGCATCCCAGATGCAGCATTACAGATACACCATACTAGATACAGCATCCCCGATACAGCATCCGAGATGTATCATCCTACATGCAGGATCCCAGATACAGCATACTAGTTACAGCATGCTAGATGCAGCCTCCCAGATATACCATACTAGATACAGCATCCCCGATACAGCATCATAGATACATCATTCTAGATACAGCATCCCAGATATAGCATCCTAGTTACACTATCCTAGATACAGTATCCGAGATACAGTATCCCAGATACAGCATCCCAGAAAAAGCATCCTAGATGCAGCATCCCAGATACAGCATCCCAGATACAGCATCCCCGATACAGCATCCCAGATACAGCATCATGGATAGAGCATCCCAGATACAGCATTCTAGATACAACATCCCAGATACAGCATACCAGATACAGCATCCCTGATACAGCATCCCAGATACAGCATCATGGATACAGAATCCCAGATACAGCATCCCAGATACAGCACACTAGATACAGCATCCCAAATACAGCATCCATGATATAGCATCCTAGATACAGCATCCCAGATACATTATCCCAGATAGAGTATCCCCGATACAGCATCCCAGATATAGCATACTAGATACAGTATCCCAGATACAGTATCCCAGATATACCATCCCAGATACAGCATCCCAGATACAGCATACTAGATACAGCATCCCAGATACAGTATCCAAGTTACAGTGTCAAAGATACAGCATCACAGATACAGCATCCTAGATACAGCATCCCAGATAGATTATCTAAGATACAGTATCCTAGATACAGCATCCTAGATACAGTATCCCACATAAAGCATACCAGATACAGCATCCAAGATACACCATCATGGACAGAGCATCCCAGATATAGCATCCTGGATACAGCATTCTTGCTACAGCAACCCAGATAAAGCATCCCAATACAGCATACTAGGTAGAGCATCCCAGATCGAGCATACCAGTCACAGCATCCCGGAGACATAATGCTAGATACAACATCCCAAATACGGCATCCCAGATACAGCATCCTAGATACAGGATCACGGATACACCATCCTAGTTACAGCATTCCTGATACAACATCCTAGATACAGTATCCAAGATACAGCATCCCAGATACAGGATCCCAGGTACAGTGTCCCAGATAGAGCATCCAAGTTAGAGCATCCCAGATGCAGCATCCTAGATACATCATTCTAGATACAGCATCCCAGATATAGCACCCCAGATGCAGCATCCTAAATACAGCATCCTAGATACAGCATCCCTGATAGTTCATCCTATATACAGCATCGCAGATACAGCATCTCAGATACAGCATAATATGTACATCATCCTAGATACAGAATCCTAGATAGAGCATCTAAGATACAGCATCCCACATAAAGCATCCTAGATACAATATCCCAGATTTAGCATACTGGATACAGCATACCAGATACCACATCCTTGATACAGAATCCCAGGTACAGCATCCTAGTTACAGCATTATAGATACAGCCTCCCAGATATACCATCCCAGATACAGTATCCCCGATACAGCATCCTAGATACATCATGCCAGATAAAGCATCCCAGATACAGCATCCCAGACATAGGATCCTAGATACATTATCCTAGATACAGTGTCCCAAATACAGTATTACAGATACAGCATCCAAAATACAGCATCACAGATACAGCATCATGGCTACAGAATCCCAGATACAGCATCCTTGATACAGTATTCTTGATACAGCATCCTAGATACAGCATACCAGATACAGCATACTAGATACAGCATCCCAGATACAGCATACCAAACACAGCATCCCAGAGACATCACGCTAAGTACAGCACTCCAAATACGGCATCCCAGATACAGCATCCTAGATACAGCATCCTAGATACAACAGCACAGATACACCAAACTAGATACAGCAGCCCCGATACAGCATTCGAGATAATTCATCCTAGATACAGGATTCCAGATACAGCATACTAATTACAGAATCCGAGCTGCAGCCTCCCGTATACCACATCCTAGATACAGCATCCCCAATACAGAATCGTAGATACATCATTCTAGATACAGCATTCCAGATATAGCATCCTAGATACAGCATCCTAGATACAGTATCCCATATAGAGCATAGGAGATACAGCAATCAAGATACACCATCATGGATAGAGCATCCCAGATATAGCATCCTAGATACAGCATTCTTGTTACAGCAACCCAGATAAAGCATCCTGACACAGCATACTAGATAGAGCATCCCAGATCGAGCATACCAGTCACAGCATCCCAGAGACATAATCCTAGATACAACATCCCAAATACGGAATCCCAGATACAGCATCCCAGATACAGCATCCTAGATACAGCATCACGGATACACCATCCTAGATACAGCATTCCTGATACAGCATCCCAGATACAGCATACCAGACACATTATCCTAGAGAAATCATGCTTGATACAGCATCCCACATATGGCATACCAGATACAGCATCCTAAATACAGCATCCCAGATACAGCATCCCAGATACAGTATCCGAGATAAAGCATCCTAGATACAGCATCCCAGATACAACATTCCAGATACAGCATCCTAGATACAGCACCCCTGATTCAGCATCCTAGACACAGCATCCCAGATACAGCACCCCTGATTCAGCATCCTAGACACAGCATCCCAGATACAGCATCCCTGATACATTATCCCAGATAGTGCATCCTAGATATGGCATACTAGATACAGCATCCCAGATACACCATCAGAGATACAGCGTATCAGATACAGCATACTAGATACAGTATCCCAGATACAGTATACAAGGTACAGTATCCCAGATACAGCATCACAGATACAGCATCCGAGATGCAGCATCCCAGATACAGTATCCAAGATACAGTATACCAGATACAGCATACAAGATACAGCAACCCAGAAACAGCATCCTAGATACAGCATCCCTGATAGATTATCTAAGATACAGTATACCAGATACAGCATTCTAGATACAGTATCCCATATAAAGCATAGCAGATACAGCATGCAAGATACACCATACTAGATACAGCATCACAGATACAGCATCCATGATATAGCATCCTAGATACAGCATCCCAGATATAGCATACTAGATACAGTATCCCAGATACATTATCCCAGATACACCATCCTAGATACAGCATCCCAGATAGAGCATACTAGATACAGCATCCCAGATAGAGTACCCAAGGTACAGTAGCCCAGATACAGCATCACAGATACAGCATCCTAGATAGAGCATCCCAGATACATTATCTAAGATACAGTATTCAGATACAGCATCCTAGATACAGTATCCCATACAGAGCATAGGAGATACAGAAATCAAGATACACCATCATGGATAGAGCATCCCAGATATAGCATCCTAGATACAGCATTCTTGTTACAGCAACCCAGATAAAGCATCCTGACACAGCATACTAGATAGAGCATCCCAGATCGAGCATACCAGTCACAGCATCCCAGAGACATAATCCTAGATACAACATCCCAAATACGGAATCCCAGATACAGCATCCCAGATACAGCATCCTAGATACAGCATCACGGATACACCATCCTAGATACAGCATTCCTGATACAGCATCCTAGATAAAGTATCCCAGGTACAGTGAACCAGATAGAGCATCCACGTTAGAGCATCCCATATACAGCATCCAAGATACATCATTATAGATACCGTATCCCACGCACCAAAGATATTCAGTCTCTGTTTCGCCCGGCTTCCGTGAGAATCTAGTTTGTAAATCCCCTAGCTCCAGTCCTGAATATGGCGTGCTATGGGTAGCCGTGCGTGGATTTCTGCCTCGTCCATCCGTATGTGTCTCAGTTCTAATAAGAGGACGCACGTCCTTTGTTTCTACCCCCCACACATCAACACTGTTTTCAGAATCAGTACCTTTGTCGAGAAGCGGGGGGGCCGAGGCGCACGCCTGAACGGGGGAGACACTAGAGGCGGCTCTTATATTAAATAACAAAAACTCAAGTTTCTGTTCCAAAAAGCCAAGTTTCTGTTCTAACAAGCCAAACCTCTGTTCTAAATAATCCGACCGTATGCTTTGCTGCGAAAAGTCCTGTATTAAAGAGTCAAACTTTTTGCTTTGCTGCAAAAGGTTTTGTTTCAAAGAGTCAAACTTTTCGCTCTGCTGCGCAATGTCCTCCTTAAGAAAGTCAGACTGCTCACTCTGCCATGAAAGGCTTTGCTTTAAAGAATCAAACTGTTTGCTTTGCCACGAAAAGTCCTCCTTTAAAGAGTCAAACCGTTCGCTTTGTCGCGAGAGGTCCTGCTTAACAATCTCGGACTGCTCATTTTGCCACGAAAGGTTTTTCTTTAAAGAGTCAAACTGTTTGCTTTGCCACGAAAAGTCCTGCCTTAAAGAGTCAAATCGTTCACTCTCCCACAAAAGGTTTTCCTCCATTTGGTCCTTAAGTTTACACAGATCCTGTGTCACCTTTAAGTAAACGCTCAAACTGGCACACACCACAGCCCACATAACTGCAAGACCCCAGATTACTGCAGAGATATTACTCAACCCTCCACATAATTCCTCCATCTCTGATATCCTGCATGACTACGCCAAAAAATTGTCACAGAGGCAACCCACAGGTCAATTTAAGGGACAACAAGGTCCAAAAACAACTTTTATTAGACCAGCGAGGAACAGGGTTTTAGCACTCCAAAAGTGACTTAGATACAGGTTCGGATATCAGTGGAGGAAATTATTGAGAGGGGCAGCCACTAATACAACAGGAGGTCCACAGAGTGCATGCACGTGGCTTCACCAAAACAATGCCGGAGCCGTCCCCGAGTCCCGGAGGAGTACACACTTGCCTGAACACGGTGTGGGGTTATTTTTATAGAGATACACGTACTCGTAGTGAGTACGGAAAATGTGCACTCGCGATTGTGCGAGAGTAAATTTATAATACGCTCGCAGTCCTGCGAGAGTTATTTTACACGTGCAAATGTGCACGGAAAGAAAATACACTCGCGATTGTGCGAGGGGCTCTCGGCAGCCACTCGCGATTGTGTGAGGAATAAATTTACTTGTGCAAATGTGCGCGAAAAGTATAAATATACTCGCAATCCTGCGAGAGGTTTACTTACACCCGTGGCGGCGAGGCAAGCGGAGTCTCCATCCCAGGGAGGGGGCTCTCCTGGCGGCAGTGGCTAAGCTCGTACTCCAAGAGACCCGCGGCAATGGGCGGAGTCTCGACGAGAGTCCCGTTTTGTTATCTGATCAGACCTGACTGTAGGCATTGTATAAGCTTCTCTGCACCCCCCACACTGAGTGTGGGTGCCCCTGAAGCCCTCAAACAACCCCCACACTGGGCACGGCTCAGTGTGCCTTGGCACTCCCTTCTTCTAATGTCCCAGGAGCCAGGGTGCTCAGGGCCAGACAAAAGAAGCTGTTAGCCTCAAATAGCAGAGGAAGAGGGAGACGTGCCATGCTGCAGGAGGGAGGGGGGTTGCAATCTGTCACAATCATCCTAGATAAAGTATCCCAGGTACAGTGAACCAGATAGAGCATCCACGTTAGAGCATCCCATATACAGCATCCTAGATACATCATTATAGATACAGTATCCCAGATATAGCACCCCAGATGCAGCATCCTAGATACAGCATCATAGATATAGAATCCCTGATAGATTATCTACAATACAGTATCCCAGATACAGCATTCTAGATACAGTATCCCATATAAAGCATAGCAGATACAGCATCCAAGATACACCATCATGGATAGAGCATCCCAGATATAGCCTCCTAGATACATCATTCTTGTTACAGCAACCCAGATAAAGCATCCCGAAAAAGCATACTAGATAGAGCATCCCAGATCGAGTATAGCAGTCACAGCATCCCAGAGACATAATGCTAGATACAACATCCCAAATACGGCATCCCAGATACAGCATCGCAGATACAGCATCCCAGATACAGAATCCTACATGCAGCAACCCAGATAAAGTATCCAAGATACAGTATGCCAGATACAGCATCCAAGATGCTGCATTCTAGATACAGCATACTTGATACAATGTCCCAGATAGAGTATGCCAGCTACAGCATCCGAGATACAGCATCCCAGATACAGCATTCTAGATGCAGTATCCCAGATATAGCTTCCCAGATACAGAATCCCAGATACAGCATCCCAGATACAGCATCCGAGATACAATATCCCAGATATAGTATCCCAGATACAGCATCCCAGATACAGAATCCCAGACACAACATCCTAGATACATCATCCTACATACAGCATCCCAGATACATCATCCTAGATACATCATCCTAGATACATCATCCTAGAAACATCATACCAGATACAGCATCCCAGATACAGCATCCTAGATACAGCATCATAGATATAACATCTCTGATAGATTATCTACGATACAGTATTCAGATACAGCATTCTAGATACAGTATCCCATATAAAGCATAGCAGATACAGCATCCAAGATACACCATCATGGATAGAGCATCCCAGATATAGCCTCCTAGATACATCATTCTTGTTACAGCAACCCAGATAAAGCATCCCGAAAAAGCATACTAGATAGAGCATCCCAGATCGAGTATAGCAGTCACAGCATCCCAGAGACATAATGCTAGATACAACATCCCAAATACGGCATCCCAGATACAGCATCGCAGATACAGCATCCCAGATACAGAATCCTACATGCAGCAACCCAGATAAAGTATCCAAGATACAGTATCCCAGATACAGCATCCAAGATGCTGCATTCTAGATACAGCATACTTGATACAATGTCCCAGATAGAGTATGCCAGCTACAGCATCCGAGATACAGCATCCCAGATACAGCATTCTAGATGCAGTATCCCAGATATAGCTTCCCAGATACAGAATCCCAGATACAGCATCCCAGATACAGCATCCGAGATACAATATCCCAGATATAGTATCCCAGATACAGAATCCCAGATACAGAATCCCAGACACAACATCCTAGATACATCATCCTACATACAGCATCCCAGATACATCATCCTAGATACATCATCCTAGATACATCATCCTAGACACATCATACCAGATACAGCATCCCAGATACAGCATTTTAGATCCAGCAACCCAGATACAGCATCATAGATAAAGCCTCCCAGATACAGCATACTAGGTACATCATCCTAGCTATAGCATCGTATATACAGCACCTAAGATACAGCAACCCAAATAAAGCATCCTAGATACAGTATCCGAGATACACCATCCCAGATATGGCATACCAGATACAACATCCTTGATACATCATGCCAGATACAGCATAGTAGTTACACCATCCTAGATACAGCCTCTCAGATACAGTATCCTAGATAAATCATTCTAGATACAGCATCCAAAATATAGCATCCTATATACAGTATCCTAGTTACAGCATCCCAGATACAGTATCCAAGATACAGCATACTAGATACAGCATCCCAGATACAATATCCCAGATACAGTATCAGAGATTGAGCATCATAGATACAGAACCCAGATAGACTACCTAAGATCCAGTATCCCAGATACAGCATCCCACATACAGCATCAAAGATACAGTATCCCAGATACAGCACCCCAAATACAGCATCCTAGATACAGTATCCCAGATAGAGTATACCAGACGCAGCATCCCAGAGACTTCATGATAGATACAGCAATGCCCAATACGGCATCCCTGATATAGCATCCTAGATACGGCTTCACAGACACACCATCCCAGATACAGCATCCCAGATACAACATCCCAGATACATTATCCTAGATACAGCATCCCAGATACAGCATCCCAGATAGAGTATGCTGTGCATATCATCATAAATACAGCATTCCAGATACAGTATCCCAGGTACAGCATCCTTGATACAGCATCCTTGATACATCATCCTACATACAGCATCCCAGATACAGCATCCTAGATACAGAATCCCCCATACACCATTCTAGATACAGTATCCCAGATACAGCATCCCAGATACAGCATCCCACGTACACTACCCAAGATAGAGTATCTCAGATACATCATCCCAGAAACAGCATCCCAGATACAGCATCTGAGATACAGCATCCTGGATACAGAATCGCGGATACAGCATCCCAGATATAGCATACTAGATACAGCATCCAAGATACAGCATCCTAGATACAGTGCCCTAGAAACAGTATCCCAGATACAGCATGCCAGACACAGCATCCTACATACATCATCCTAGATACAGCATCTGAGATACAGCATCCTAGAAACAGTAAACTAGGTCGAGCATCCCAGATACAGCATCCAAGGTACAGCGTCATGGATACAGCATCGCAGATACAGCATTCTAGATACAGCATCCTAGATACAGCATACCAGACAAAGCATCCCAGGGACATCATGCTAGATACAGCATCCTAAATATGGCATCCCAGATACAGCATCCTAGAGAAAGCATCACAGATACAGCATCCTTGATAAAGCATCCCATATAGAGAATCCTAGGTACATAATTCTAGATACAGCATCCTAGAGACATTATCCTAGATAGAGCATCCTACATACAGCATCCCAGATACAGCATCCCGGATACAGCATACTAGAAACAGCATCCTAGATATAGTACCCTAGAAACAGTATCCCAGATACAGCATCCCAGATAGAATATTCTAGAAACAGGATCCCAGATTCAGCATAACAGATACAGCATCTTGAATACAGCATCCCAGATAGAATATTCTAGATACAGCATCCCAGATTCAGCAAAACAGACACAGCATCCTAGATATAGCATCCCAGATACAGCATATCTGATAGAAAGTCCTAGATACAGCATCCCAGATACAGCATCCAAGATACAGTATCTCAGATAGAGCATCCCAGATACAATATCCCAGATACAGCATCACAGATAGAGCCTCGTAAATACAGAATCATGGATACAGCATCCCATATACAGCATCCCAGAGACATCATGCTAGATACAGCATCCCAAATACAGCATCCCAGATACAGCATCCTTGATACAGCATCCTAGTTGCAGCCTCACATATATACCATCCTAAATACAGCATCCCCGATACAGTAACCTAGATACATCATTCCAGATACAGCATCCTAGATATAGCATTCTAGATACAGTACCCTAGATTCAGTATCCTAGATATAATATCTCAGATACATCATCACAGGTACAGCATCATACGTGCAGCAACCCAGAAAAAGTATCCAAGATACAGTATCCCAGATACAGCATCCAAGATACATCGTACTAGATAGAGTATACCAAATACAATGTCCCAGGGACAGTATCCCAGTATCCTAGATACAGCTTCCCAGATAGAGTATCTAAGATACAGTATCCCAGACACAGCATCCTATATACATCATCATAGATACAGTATCCCAGATAGAGCATCCCAGACACAGCATCCTATATAGAATATCAGAGGTACAGTATCCCAGATAGAGCATTCCAGAAAAAGCAGCCCAGATACAGAGTCATGGATACAGCATCCCTGATACAACATTCTAGATACAGCATCCCAGATACAGCATACCAGACATATTATCCCAGAGACATCATGCTAGATACAGCATCCTAGATACATCATCCCGGATACAGTATCCCAGATACAGCATCTCAGATAGAGCACCCTATGTACATCATCCTAGATACAGCATCCCAGATACAGCATTCAAGATAAAGCATCCCAGATACAGCATCCAAGATCAGCACCCTAGATACATCATCCTAGATATAGCATCTTAGATGCAGCATCGCAGATACAGCATCCTTGATACAGCATCCCAGAGAGAGCATGACAGATAGAGGATCCTAGGTACATCATCCTGGAAGGAGCATCCCAGATACAGTATACTTGAGACATAATCCTACATAGAGTATCCCAGATACAGCATCTTAGAAACAGCATCCTAGATACAGCATCCTAGACACAGCATTCCACATACAGGATAGCAGATACAGCATTTTAGATACAGCATCCCAGATACAGCATCATAGATACAGCATCCCAGCTTAGCATTCTAGATGCAGCATACTAGATACAGCATCACAGATACAATATCCTAGATATAGCATCCCAGATACAGCAACCTAGATACATCATGCTAGATACTGAATTCCAGGTAGAGCATCCCAGATACATCATCCTCGATACAGCATCCTAGATACAGCATGCCAGATATAGCATCCTACATGCAGCATAATAGATACAGCATCACAGATACAACATCCTAGATATAGCATCCCAGATACAGCATCAAAGATACAACATCCTAGATAGAGCATCATGGATACAGCATCCCAGACATAGCATGCTTGATACAGCATCCTTGATACAGCATCCTACACACAGCATCCCAAATACAGCATCACAGATACACCATACTAGATACAGCATCCCCGATACAGCATCATAGATACATCATTCCATATACAGCATCACAGATATATCATCCTAGATACACTATCCTAGATACAGTACTCGAGATACAGTATCCCAGATACAGCATTCCAGATAAAGCATCCTAGATGCAGAATTCCAGTTACAGTATCCAAGATACAGTATCCCAGATACAGTATCCAAGATACAGCATCCTAGATACAGCATCCTAGGTACAGTATCCCAGATACAACATCCTAGATACAGCATTCTAAATACAGCATCCCCGATACAGCAGCCTAGATACAGCATCCTAGATACAGACTCCCAGATAGAGTATCTAAGATACAGTATCCCAGAAACAGCATCCCAGATACAGCATCATAGATACAGTATCTCAGATACAGAATCCTAGATACCGAATACTAGATACAGTATCCCTTATACAGCATCCTAGATACAGCATTCCAGATAGAGTATCTAAGATTCAGTATCCCAGATACAGCATCCCATATACTTTATGCCAGATACAGCATCCTAGATTCAGCATCCAAGATGCAGCATCATGGATACAGCAACCCAGATACAGCATGCTTTATACAGCATCCTAGATACAGCATCACAGATACAGTATAATAGATACAGCATCCCAGATATAGCATGAAAGACACAGCATCCCAGAGACATCATGATAGATACAGCATCTCAGGTACAGCATCCCGGATACATTATCCTACATACAGCATCCTAGATACAGCATCACAGATACACCATCCCAGATACAGTATCCTAGATACAGCACACTAGGTAAATAATCCTAGATATAGCATCGTATATACAGCATCCCAGATACATCATCCTAGATGCTGCATCCCAGAGACAGCATCCAAGACACAGTATGCTGGATACAGCATCCTAGATACAGCATCCGAGATACAGCATCCCGGATACAGAATCGCGGATACAGCAACCCATATTTAGCATACTAGATTCAGCATCCAACATACAGCGTCCTAGATACAGCACCCTAGATACAGTGCGTTAGAAACAGTATTCCAGATACAGCATCCCAGAAACAGAATCCTAGATACATCATGCTAGATACAGCATCGCAAATACGGCATCCCAGATACAATATCCTAGATATAGCATCACAGATACCGCAACATAGATACATCATCCTACATACGGCATGTCAGTTACAGCATCCTTGATACAGCATCCCATATAGAGCATCCTAGGTACATAATTCTAGATACAGCATCCCAGATACAGCATCGCTGATACTGCATCCGAGATTTAGCATACTAGATAAAGCATCCAAGATACAACATACTAGAAACAGCATCCTAGATACAGTACCCTAGAAACAGTATCCCAGATACAGCATCCCAGATATAGCATCCCATATAGAATATTCTAGATACAGCATCCCAGATTCAGCATAACAGATACAGCATCCTAGATACAGCATCCCAGATACAGCATCCCAAATAGAATATTCTAGATACAGCATCCCAGATTCAGCATAACAGATACAGCATCCTAGATACAGCATCCCAGATACAGCATCCCAAATAGAATATTCTAGATACAGCATCCCAGATTCAGCATAAGAGATACAGCATACTAGATACAGCCTCCCAGATACAACATCCCTGATATAGCATCCTAGATACAGAATCCCAGATACATTATCCCAGACAGAGCAATCCAGATACAGCATTCCAGCATGCTAGATACAGTATCCCAAATACATTATCCCAGATACAGCATCCCAGACACAGCATCCCAGATACAGCATCCTAGATACAGCATCACTGATACAGAGTTTATTGGACTGTACAAATACGATGGCCTGGTACAACACAACCCCAGGAGTACAAGGCTTTAGTGGACACTGGTGCACAGTGCACAATAATTCCTTCTAATTATAAAGGAACGCAATCCATCAATATTGTTGGAGTGACTGGGGGATCCCAGGAACTGACTGTTGTAGAGGCTGAAATGAGCCTAACTGGAAAAAACTGGCAAAAGCATCCCATTGTGACTGGTCCAGATGCTCCGTGCATCCTTGGCATAGACTACCTCAGGAGAGGGTGTTTTAAGGACCCAAAAGGGTATAGGTGGGCATTTGGTATAGCAGCTATGGACACTGAGAAAATTGAACAGCTGTCTGATTTGCCTGGTCTTTCAGATGACCCTTCTGTTGTAGGACTGTTGATGGTTGACGATCAGCAAGTGCCAATTGCTACCACGACAGTGCATCTCCGGCAATATCGCACCAACCGAGACTCTTTGATTCCGATCCAGAAGTTGATCCGTCAACTGGAAAGCCAAGGTGTGACCAGTAAGACTCGCTCACCTTTTAATAGCCCAATCTGGCCAGTGTGTAAGTCTAGTGATGAGTGGAGACTAACTGTGGACTATCGTGGCCTGAATGAAGTTACGCCACCACTGAGTGCTGCTGTGCCTGACATGCTAGAACTGCAATTTGAACTGGAGTCAAAGGCAGCTAAGTGGTATGCTACAATTGACATTGCTAATGCATTTTTCTCTATTCCTGTAGCAGCAGAGTGCAGGCCGCAGTTTGCTTTCACCTGGAGAGGCATCCAGTACACGTGGAATCGCTTGCCCCAGGGGTGGAAACACAGTCCTACCATCTGCCATGGACTGATCCAGACCACGCTGGAGCAAGGTAAAGCTCCAGAACACTTGCAATATATTGATGACATCATTGTATGGGGCGACACAGCGAAAGAAGTCTTCGAGAAAGGTGAGAGAATAATTCAGATTCTTTTGGATGCTGGTTTTGCCATAAAATGAAGCAAGGTCAAGGGACCTGCATGAGAGATACAGTTTTTAGGAATAAAATGGCAAGATGGCCGTCGTCAGATCCCAATGGATGTGACCAACAAAATTGCAGCAATGTCTCCACCTACTAATAAAAAGGAGACACAGACTTTCTTGGGTGTTGTAGGTTTTTGGAGAATGCATATTCCTGACTACAGCCAGATTTTGAGCCCTCTCTATCGAGTGACTCGAAAAAAGAACCAATTTGAGTGGGGCCCTGAATAAGGACAAGCCTTTTAACAAATTAAGCGTGAGATAACTCATGTGGTGGCCCTTGGACCAGTTCGGACTGGACTAGATGTTAAAAATGTGCTCTAAACCGCAGCTGGAGATAATGGACTTACCTGGAGCCTCTGGCAGAAAGCACCAGGAGAAACCCGAGATCGACCCTTAGGTTTTTGGAGTCGAGGATACAAAGGATCTGAGGCCAACTACACTCCAACTGAAAAAGAGATACTAGCAGCATACGAAGGAGTTCGAGCTGCTTCAGAAGTGATCGGTACTGAAGCACAGCTCCTCCTGGCACCTCGAATGCCTGTGCTAAGTTGGATGTTCAAAGGGACGGTTCCCTCTCCACATCATGCAACCGAAGTTATGTGGAGTAAATGGATTGCATTGATCACACAACGAGCTCGAATTGGAAATCCCAATTGCCCAGGGATCTTAGAAGTGATTACAGACTGGCCAGAAAGTAAAGACTTTGGGATGTCTCCAGATGAGGAAGTAAAACGTGCTGAAGAAGCACCACCGTATAATACTCTTTCAGAGACAGATAAGCAGTATGCACTGTTCACAGATGGATCCTGTTGTCTTGTAGGAAAACATCGAAGGTGGAAAGCTGCTGTGTGGAGTCCCACACGACAAGTTACAGAAGCCACTGAAGGACAAGGTGAATCTAGTCAATTTGCAGAAGTGAAAGCCATCCAGCTGGCTTTGGACATTGCTGAACGAGAGAAGTGGCCAATACTTTATCTCTATACTGACTCATGGATGATAGCAAATGCCTTGTGGGGGTGGCTACAGCAATGGAAGAGAAGCAACTGGCAGCGCAGAGGTAAACCCATTTGGGCTGCCACACTGTGGCAAGACATTGCTGCTCGGCTAGAGAGCCTGCCTGTGAAAGTTCGTCATGTAGATGCTCATGTGCCTAAAAGTCGAGCCACCGAGGAACATCTAAACAACCAACAAGCAGACCAAGCTGCTAAGATTAAAGTAGCTGAGGTGGACTTGGACTGGCAACATAAAGGTGAACTTTTCCTAGCCCTATGGGCCCATGATGCTTCAGGGCATCAAGGTAGAGATGCAACATATAAATGGGCTCGTGATCGAGGGGTGGATTTAACTATGGACACTATTTCACAGGTTATTCATGAATGTGAGACTTGCGCCGAAATCAAACAAGCAAAACGGTTAAAGCCTGTATGGTATGGGGGGCGATGGTTAAAGTATAAGTATGGAGAAGCTTGGCAAATTGATTATATTACACTTCCACAAACACGTCAAGGTAAGCGGTATGTACTTACAATGGTGGGAGCAACCACTGGATGGTTGGAAACATATACCGTACCTCATGCTACAGCCCGAAATACTATCTTGGGCCTTGAAAAGCGAGTCCTTTGGCGACACGGTACACCAGAAAGAATTGAATCAGACAATGGTACTCATTTCAAAAACAGTCTTATAGACAATTGGGCCAAAGAACATGGTATTGAGTGGGTATATCGTATTCCATATCATGCACCAGCCTCTGGGAAAATTGAAAGGTACAATGGTTTGCTAAAAACTACACTAAAGGCACTTGGTGGTGGAACCTTTAAAAACTGGGATTCACATTTAGCAAAAGCCACTTGGTTGGTCAACACCAGGGGATCAACCAATCGAGCCGGGCCTGCCCAATCAGAAATTCTACGGACTGTAGAAGGAGATAAAGTCCCTGTAGTACATATGAAAAATATGTTAGGAAAGACAGTCTGGGTTACTCCTGCCTCAGGCAAAGGCAAGCCCATTCGTGGGATTGTTTTTGCCCAGGGACCTGGCAGCACCTGGTGGGTGATGCTTAAGGATGGAGAAGTTCGGTGTGTACCTCAAGGGGATTTGAGTTTACGTGAAAATATTCAATACTGAACTGCATGATGTGAATTGCCATACTAACAGTATTTAATAAGTGTCTTTCAGATCAAACCAGTGATGATGAAACCAGAGCTAGCTTCTTCGAGTGGCGCCTGACAACTTCTTCGAAGTTGATGTCTTCAACCCACAAACAGTGGTCATGAGATGTACTTGTACCATTTTTCTGCCCTGGGAGACTGTCGTGACAAAATGAACTTAATGAACTTTTCAAAGGATGGTCCACTGATTAATTACTCCTGTGTATATATGTACATATGTATATATATATATATATAGTAGTAGTGATTAATTAGATTATATTGATAGATTGTATTGATAAGGTTTAAGCATTCAGTGAATGGCATATTATAAGGGGTGGAATGTCCTGGTTTTGCTAAAAACAAGTTTCTCTTTTAGTGAATTTGCCTGTCAGCTAAAGCCTTCATATTAACTGCATTTTCCTGGAGAACCAGACACATGTTTTGGTAAACCTAGCAATGGAATGCAAACTTACTGATAAGCACAGACGGACATCTCGCGAGAGGGGCGATGAGAAACAAGTGAGCAAGAAACTGACCAACTGTGTATAACATTCCATTCATGTGAATACTTCATAAAAAAAGTGGGAGATCACGAGGATCTCGTCCCTTTTGCCTTTTCCCTGCTGCTTATGGCCGACATTAGGAGAGGACCTTGCTAGTCGTCCCTGCGAACTGAGGCCTAGTGAGAGACTGAATCCAGCTCCAGTTGGCTGCAGAGTCCAATCCAGGTCTTTGGTTGCCAGCTCTGCAGTTGCTGAAACTTTCAAGATTGGTTTTGTATATTTTGTATTATTTTCTCTATTCTTATTAGTAGCATTAGTAAAACATCTTTAATTTTTTCCAACTCTCTTCACTCTGTCCTTCTTTTCCTCCCAATCATCTCTCCTTAGTGGAAAGGGGGGAGAGAGAGGGAGAAATGTGTGTGGGGGGGAGAGGGGGTTAACAATACATCTGCCAGGGTTTTATTGTCACCCCGCAATCTTAACCCTCGACAACACCACATAATATACGAGGGGTTTTGCAACAAAAATCTGATAAATGGATAACAGATTCTAGGTTGTTAAAATACGAAAGTATTTTAATTGAATCCCCTAAATTCACCCTAGAAATTACTTCCTTGCAGAACCCTGCACAGTTCTTATATGGGGAATCTAGCAAACAATTAACACATGATTGTTTGCAAACAATTGAAGACCAAAAATAAACAACAAATAAGGAAACGAGTTCCTGGCGGAAGGGAACTCCTATACCGGCCATTCTCAAGAATACAGATTGATTTTACAGAGTTGCCGAAGGTCGGATGCTACCGTTACTTGTTGGTGCTAGTAGACCACCTTACACACTTTGTGGAGGCATTCCCAACAGCTAGAGCTACCGTACGTACAGTAGCAAAAATACTGTTAGAAGAAATAATTCCCCGATACGGAATAATTGAAGCCATTGCTTCCGACCGTGGCCCACACTTTGCATCAAAGATTATTACAGAGACCTTCCAAGCACTAGGTACCAATTGGCAGTATCATACTTCATGGCATCCACAAAGTTCAGGAAGAATAGAACGAATGAATGGAGAGATAAAGAAACAACTCACAAAACTAATGATAGAAACCAAAATGTCATGGGTAAAGTACTTGCCCTTAGCACTATTAAACATACGAACGCAGCCGAGAACAGACCTCGGGATCTCACCTTTCGAGATGTTATATGGTATGCCTTATGATTTAAAAATACCACAGGACCACCCAGAAATAAAGGATTTCCAAATAAGGAGTTATCTAATACAGTTATTAAAGCAAAGAAAATATCTTTGGGAAAAAGGGTTGGTGGTACAGCATCCATCTCTGGACATAAAAATACATAACCTAGAACCTGGAGATAAGGTACTCATAAAAACATGGAAAGAAACATCATTAACCCGTCGATGAGAGGGACCTTTTGTTGTTTTACTCACTACAGAAACAGCCATCCGAACTGCCGAAAAGGGGTGGACACACACCAGCTGATTTAAAGGTCCAGTCAAGACTAATGCCTGGACTGCAGAGCCCACAGATGACCCTCTGAAAGTTAAACTACGGAAACAATAAATGGACTTGGGCTTGTTGAATCATACCGTGCAAGTACAAAAAAACAATAAAGTTATCCCATTTGTAAAAATCATAGAGTTAGATGTATTAATATAAGTTGTAATTGTTATCCTTTTATATGTTTCAGATGCACAGTGTGCCGGGAAAAACTGGTGGTTGCATTGCCTAGACGGTATTCCCCTTCGAGGGATTTGTGATCAGTGTTATTCGACTGAACGAGAAATACCCGAATTGGCATTACATTGAGTTTGTTCCCACCCTAATGAGCCGACTCCCCTGAAATTACAAAGTGTGTTGCTGAACCACTGTAAAGGAAATAGCGTGCCATTCCCCCTTGGTAAAAAGCTGCAACTAGGAAACCTACAAGCGACGGAGCGGTCACCGTAAACATTCGGGGCCTCCTGAAGAGTATTCTTGCTGCTGAGAAGATGGTTTACCCCATGGCTCGAAGCAACCGAGTCGACGGATAAGGCAGAGGAACAACACAAAGTGGGGGCAAAAACCCGAATGGAATTGTGCAGCAATGTTGGGAGAACTACCCCAGTGCTAGGCAGCACAACAAATTGCAAAATCAAAGCAAGCTGAACCTAGGCAAATGCAACCCCACCTGATATGCTGTATTAATATTATTACTAATGGCCAGTAATGGGGAGTCAGCACATAGACCATACAAATGGACCCTAATTCAGGTAGAAGAGAGCCGAGTGATTAAAGAGAACTGAGAGGCTGAAATGAGCCTAACTGGAAAAAACTGGCAAAAGCATCCCATTGTGACTGGTCCAGATGCTCCGTGCATCCTTGGCATAGACTACCTCAGGAGAGGGTATTTTAAGGACCCAAAAGGGTATAGGTGGGCATTTGGGATAGCAGCTGTGGACACCGAGAGAATTGAACAGCTGTCTGATTTTTCTGGTCTTTCAGATTACCCTTCTGTTGTAGGACTGCTGATGGTTGATGATCAGCAGGTGCCAGTTGCTACCACAACGGTGCATCATCGACAGTATTGCACCAATCGGGACTCCTGGATTCCTATTCAGAAATTGTTTCATCAACTGGAAAGCCAGGGTGTGATCAGTAAGACTCGCTCACCTTTCAATAGACCAATTTGGCCGGTGCGTAAGTCTAGCGATGAGTGGAGATTAACAGTAGACTACTGTGGCCTGAAGGGGGAAGGGGGAAAAAGGGTGAAGGGAAACCTTCTCCCACGGTTTTGATTGTCTCCCCACGATCAAACCACGACAAAAACAAAGAATCAGTGTGGTGAGGCTGTAGAGTGGCCCTTGGTTTGTCCTGCAAACAAGCTCTGAATGCGGATTCTTGCAGGTGTAGTGGAGCAGGCAGCAGCATCTCTGAGCAAAGCTCTGGGGGACGGGGTCCTGTGTGCTGTGGACAGCTTCCCTCGCCATTCTCTGCTCCCTCCTCCTTCAAGCAGGGGGTGTCCCATGCCGCGCACAGCCAGTCCCAGCCGGGCCTGGAGGTGGGTGTCTCCGTGACGACCACCCGGGCTCTGTGACGTCATAGCCAGAGGCCATTGTGACAAGGGGGTCCCCACCCTGACTGTGGGGGTATTTAAGGAGCGAGAGCCCTGGGGTGCTCACTCCCAGGAGAGCAGCTTCTCAGGAGGCAGCATCTCCCCTGGGTGCTCAGCGCAGCTCTGTGGTAGACGAGACCCAAGATGCCCATTGACGAGGAGGCGAACGCCCACTCCCAGCCCTTCAGGCTGCCCCCCTTGCTCCATAGGCCACAGGGGAGGGACGGGACAGGGCAGGAGGGAGAGGCCGGTGGTTGGACGGGGCTGCAAGCAGCTGCTGCGGTGCCGGGACTGCCGCCTCCATCCCATGTGTCCTGCTCCTCCTCCTGCCCGCAAATCAGCCACAGCCTGGGCCAGCACACCCTCCAGAGCACCTGGGTCACCCCCTTGGTCCAGGAGCACTTGCAGGACCACCATAAAGGTCCCCAGGAGGAGTCTGGCTGGCCTCGCAGCACCAACACCGAGGCAGCAGCAGAGGCAGAGTGCCCAGCACCTGCCCCACAGGGCCCCACAGCCGACGACGCGGCTCTGTGGGACACAGCCCAGCGCATCGTCAGTGAGGCCATGCGCAGGGCTGTGGCTGAGATCGTGGCAGCTGGCCAGGAACCGGAGGAACAGCAGGACCTGGCCCAGCGCATGGACTTGCAAGATGAGAACAGCAAAGAGGGGTGCCAAGGCGGAGACAACATCCACAGCATCTGGATCAACCCCTCGGTCCAGGAGCACCTCCAGGATGCCCCTGCAGGTCCCCAGGAGGGGTCTGGCTTGCCCAGCTGCACAGACACGGAGGCGGCAGCAGAGGCAGAGCACCCGGCACCTACCCAGCACAGCCCCACAGAGGACAATGTGGACCTGGCAGACATTGTGCAGTACATCATCAGTGAGGCCGTGCGCAGGGCTGAGGCTGAGATCCAGGGACCTGGCCAGCAACAGGTGGAACAGCAGGACCTGGCCCAATGCATGGATGTTCCAGTGGCAGCACCAGCACCTGCAGGACTTGAAGCCATTGAGGCTCATTTGGCAGGAGAGGATGAGGGACAGGCCAGCACAGCCCCTCTCGTCCCAGTTGCAAAGGATGAAGAAGAGAACACGGTTTCTCCAATGTCTGCAGAGCATGGAGGAGAGACCAGCGCAGACATCACCTGCCCAGCACATGGCGCAGCTCCACGGTGACGGCCTTCCTGGTTCAGGAGGGCGCTCCGGGCTCTGCGCAGGGCTTTCCGCTGCAGCTGCACCGCAGGACAGCAAGAGGAGTAGAGCCCAGCTGCCAGCGCCACACGGATGCCTGCACATGCGGCATGTGCATGGTCCTGAGCCTGCGCAGCGTCCAGAGGAAGTGTCTGAGGGTGCCACACCAGGGATGAGTGCATGGACGGCGACCACGGCTTTCACCTGCCCTGAGGACATGGTGCTGCCAGCCTCTGCTCAGCCTTGGATTGTTTTCAGAAATCAATAAAGCCAATAAAAAAAAAAATGGCAGTTTTCCCCCTGTGCTCATCTGTTCCTGCTCCACCTTGGGACAAAGAAGGCTGCAGGAAATCTCTGTCCTCGGGGTGTCCCGGCATTGGTTGCAGGAAGCCCTGGGCTGGTGCTGCCGCAAGCCAGCAGTTTGGCCGGATCCCCCTCAAGCTCCCTTCCCACCTGCCTGTCTCCAATTCCAGTCCAGGACTTGGAACATTTGAGATCTATTGTCAACTTGGCCTGGTTGACCTGCACCGTACGGCATCCCCTTTGTCTCACAAGGAACCTCCCCATTGCGGGGGTGTTTCGGAGCACCTACATGAGCTGATACAGGCGAGACCCTCCAAACCCACATGTGGTCCCTCGCCTCCATCGAGGGTCTTCCAAGTCAGGAAGAGCCGGCTGCTCACTCCCTTGCTGGAAATCTGAGCCATGATCCATCTCTGCACAAGGCTCTGATGCACGAGGCTTCCAGTGTCACGAGAACATGTTCAGGCCTGAGACACCAGGGAGAAGCGCCGCAAACAGTGCTGGTCTTGACAAGAAATCCACCCGCTCAGAGCTTCGTCTCAGGTGCGAGTTACTCTGCCCTGGGTTTCTAGGGCACAAAAATGGAGGGAGGCTCAGGTATAAACCCGGTTAGCCAAGAGCCACAGCAGCTGCTGATCCCTGTGTGGCGCATTGCAAACCAGCCATGGCTGTCTGTGGCTGCTGCATGCCCCGGGCTGCAGCCTTCGCAGCATCCTCCTCTTCCCCAGCACCCCCATGCACTGCACAGAACCAGAGCTGATTGCAATGACTGGGGCAGCACCGGGCAGCAGCAGCATCTCTCTCCCCAGCCTCCAGCTGCCCAGTTGCCCTGTGGGGAATTTCTGCCTGGGAAGGGCAGAGTTGTATTGCGATTGGCCGGGGGCTCAGGACAAAGCACAGCACCGCCACGTCCCCGGAGCAGAGCCCTTCTTTTCCTGGCTTGGACTGGTGTATTCCTCCTGCTCACAGTGCGGTTCTTCTCGGGGATAAGGTGACGCCAGCACTTTCGGGGAAATTGGAACGTCATGATGGAGTGGACATGAAACAGCCTCACTTCATGAAAAGCAAAAGGAGTAAAACTGACATGGAACAAAGCAAGTAACTTGTCACAGCTGTCCAACCTGCGCTCCTCAGGCGGGAGGTGACCGGCGACATGTTCTGGTGCTGTGGGGCTGTGCCGCAACAAGTTGGGGCTGTGGCCGGAAAGGTAGTGATGCACATCTAGAGATACCCACATCGTTTTGTGGGAAGCATCTGTTTCCTCAGCACGATTTGGAACACTTTTGCCACACGGGACTTGCTGGGCCCTAAATCACAGCTGCGTTGACTCCTCTAAGCCTCCCAGTTCCAATTCAGCAGGTGCCCAGTTCAAGGTGTTGACTCAACAATGTGTACTTCTCTTTAATCTGTATTGTGTGTTGTCTCTGAAATCAACACTTCCTTCCTAGGAGCAATCTGGGTCCCAGTGTAGGCTTCGAAGCCATTGGACTTGTTGACCAACAAGTAATTTGTTACCAACAGTAATTTGCCAACAGGAGGAGTTCTTGCTAAATTAACAGCAAAAGCCATGCTGAAAAATGCAAGGGAGCAATGAGGGAGGGCTGGAGTCGTGCTCGGGAGCTGTGTCCGTGCGGGAAGGTTTATGTGTCTCGCTGGGTAGTGCCCAGAGAGTGGGTCTGATCGCACTGCAGAGCTCCAGGAGACATCCATTTCCCTCTTTCCTACACCAAGCTTTAAAGGCTGGTTTTGATAGTCAAATGGGATTCAAACGTAACGTCCTCCAAAAAGGCCTTGGGTAACTCATTTCCCAAAATTCAAGCTTATTTTCCCAGGGAGGCTGAATTTCCTCCATAGCAATCAAATGATCAGGTTTTGCACAGAAGAGTTGCTGTGGTTCTAAGCGTCTTTATTTTGTCTATGCTGCCTTAAAGAAGCAGCTGGTCTGCCTTTTGCTTTTGGTGATGGAAGTCGGGAATGGCCAGTGCTGTGCTTCATGTTAGGATGGTTTCATTCTCGAATTATTGAAACTTAACTTTTGCCGGATGCAACTCCAAGAAAATGCCTCAGCCTCTTCCAGGGCCCTGGAAGGAAGGAAACTTTTGAATGAAACTTTAAAAATTTCAACATTAATTTTAAGAATTTCAACTGGAATTTTAGAAATGTTGACGTGAAATTGTAAAAATTTTGACGGGGATTTGAAAAATTTTGAAGGAAACTTGAAAAATTTAAACATTAATTTTACAAATTTCAAGTGGAATTTTAAAATTTTGACGTGAAATTGTAAAAATTTTGACGGGGATTTGGAAAATTTCAGCCAGAATTTTAAAGGTTTCAACAGGATTTGAAAAATTTTGAAAGGAATTTGAAAAATTGCAATGGGAATTTGAACAATTTGGACAGGAATTAAAAATTTTGAAGGGAATTTGAAAAATTTCAACGTTAATTATGCAAATTTCACCTGGAATTTTAGAAATTTTGACCTGAAATTTAAAAAAATTGACAGGTATTTGGAAAATTTCACTGGGAATTTTAAAAGATTCAACAGGATTTGAAAAATTTTGACAGGAATTTGAAAAATTTGAAACAATGTCCAGAGGGGTTTGTGAAACACACGCTGTCTAATGGGGTTTGAGACACACACGCTGTCCAATGGGGTTGGTGACACACACGCTGTATAGGGGGGTGTGTGACACACACACTGTCCAATAGGGTTACAGACACACACGCTGTCCAATGGGGTTTGTGATACACACACTGTCCAGAGGGGTTTGTGACACACACATGCTGTCCAATGGGGTTTGTGACACACGCTTTCCAATGGGGTTTGTGACACACACACTGTCCAGAGGGGTTTGTGACAGACACACTTTTTAATGGGGTTTTTGAAACATGTGCTGTCCAATGGGATTTGTGAACACGCACACTGTGCAATGGGGTTTGTGACACACAGGCTCTCCAAAGGGGTTTGTGACACACACACTGTCCAATGGGATTTGAGCACACATGCTGTCCAAAGAGTTTTGTGACACACACGTTATCGAATGGGGTTTGTGACACACACACTCTGTCCAATGGGGTTTGTGACACACACGCTATCCAATGGGGTTTGTGACACATACACTGTTTAATGGGATTTGAGCACACATGCTGTCCAAAGAGTTTTATGACACACACGCTGTCCAATGTGTTTTCTGACACACACACTGTCCAGGGGGGTTTGTGACACACACGCTGTCCAATGGGGTCTCTGACACACATGCTGTACCATGGGGTTTGTGGCACACACACTTTCCAATCGGGTTTGTGACACACACACTGCCCAGGGGGGTTTGTGACACACACACTGACCAATGGGGTTTGAGACACACACACTGTCCAATGGGGTTTGTGAAACACACACTGTCCAATGGGGTTTGTGACACCAACGCTGTCCAATGGGTTTTGTGACACACACACTGCCCAGGGGGGTTTGTGACACACACACTGCCCAGGGGGGTTTGTGACACACACGATGTCCAATGGGGTTTGTGTCACACACACTGTCCAATGGGGTTTGTGACACTCACACGCTATCGATTGGGGTTTGTGAAGGTATTTAGGGTCTGGTGGCCGGAAGACCTCGCGCTGTATGGAAAGGTAGTGCCTCAGGGAATGATCAACTCGCCTACCATCTGCCAGTTCACAGTGGATCGGGCGCTAACACCAGTTCGGCGCAGTGACCCGACCGCAACAATCATTCAATACATGTACAACATCCTTATCGCCGCACCGTCAGAGAGTCAGGTGGACCAGCTGGTGTCAACAATCTCATAAACCCTAAAAACAAATGGGTTCGAAATCGTGAGTGCAAAAATTAAAAAGGGACCATGTGTAAGTTTTTTGGCAGTGTGGATCACGAGTTCTTACATAACCCCTCCTCAGATAAAAATCCGTCAGGACGTCAAGACGCTTCATGATGTGCAACAGTTAGTGGGATCCTTACAATTGCTCCACAACATTGTCGTGATTCCTCCAGAGACCGTGGTTCCCCTGCACGATCTTTTAAAAGGAAAAAACCCGTGGGAGCAGAAGACCCTGACAACAGAAGCAATGGACTCTCTCAATTTTATCGAGCAACAAATATCATCAAGCATGCTTGCCAGGTGGAACCCACACGAACCACTCGATCTGTATGTATACTTCACAGAAGGAGGGGGAGTAGGGGCACTAGCCCAGGGCCCCCATGAAAAAGCTTGACCAATACAGTATGTAGTCCTGGGAAAACCGTCACGCGCATTCTCTCCAGGAGTCGAGTGCCTCGGTAACCTCATCATGAAAGGCCGAAAACTCGCCCAAAGGCACCTAGGTATCAAACCTGCCAGGATATATTTACCCTTGCGCAAACAGCTGCTAACGCAATCAGTGGTGATGTTGGAATCTCTGGCCGTGGCCCTTGCCGGATTTGGCGGAGAAGTCCATCGCGCTATCAAGCCCCCTTGGGCTCAAATGCTGAAAATTGCCAACATCGACCTTCCACAAAAGATCATGGACCGACCCCAGCAAGGACCGACGGTCTTCACAGATGCATCTTCAGTGACCTCAACCGCAGCAGTGGTATGGCAATCGGGAGAAGAATGGCACTACATTAAAATGACTGATAGTGCACTTTCAGTCCAGCTATTAGAAGCGACGGCCGCGGTACTAGCGTGTGGATTGTTCCCAATGGAACACCTCAACATAGTGACCGATTCGATGTTCGCAGCCAAACTTTGCTTGGCCATGTCAGGGCCTGGCGTGTCAACATCCACAGCTGCTCTTATGCTAGAAGAAGCACTTTCCTCCTGAAAAGGAACCATATCGGTCATCCACGTCAACAGCAGTGACCCAATCAAAGGGTTTTACCAAATCGGTAATGATAAAGCAGATGCAGCTGCAAAAGGGTTATGGACACTAAGAGATGCCCGTCAGCTACACGAGTCCCTCCACATTGGAACTAGGGCCCTAGCAAAGAGATGTGGGATTTCGACCGCCGACACAAAACACATAGTAGCTACGTGTCCCCACTGTCAAAAAGCACCACTATGGTCCAGTGGAGTCAACCCCAGAGGTCTCAAAGCCTCCGAGGTGTGGCAGTCGGACTTTACGCTCTGTCAGTTGCTGAGACCTCGAGCGTGGCTAGCAGTAACTGTGGACACATACAGTGGGGTGATCGTAGTTACACAGCATCTTAAGGCCGACTCCAAAACAACCATCCAACATTGGCTGACAGCCATGGCGTGGCTTGGCATCCCTAATCAGATCAAAACAGACAATGGCTCGCATTTCGTGTCCAAATCAGTCCAGGCATTCACTCAGAAGTGGGATATTACTCTAACACATGGTAACCCGTATAATAGTACAGGACCAGCTATAGTCGAACGAGCAAATCAGACTCTGAAATCTAAGTTAGAAGTATTAGCAAACACAGAAGGTTTTGCCACCACCGTTCCCTCAGGAGACCAGGCACGCTTGCTAGCGACTGCTTTGCTAGCACTAAATCAATTCCCCAGGGGAGAGGAGGTGAATAGTCCTGTCCAAAAACACTGTGCCACTCGAGCGCTAGAAGAGGGCCCGTCATTTGTTGTCAGAAATGAGTTAGGAGAATGGGAACTGGGCTGGAAATTAGTTCTGACAGGGCGAGGGTATGCCACAGTCAAAAAAGATGGTAGAGTCAGATGGTGTCCGCTTAAGTCCACTAAACCGGATCTTCAGACCAAAACTAATGAAAACTGAATTTCTGTTTTCAGGACCAGCTCATCGGGTGCCCTCGTAATCCGTGTACCCCGGTGACAAGAGAAGTCAACAAGTCGGCAAGCATCCTGTCTGAGCCTGAGAGTTCTGCACTAATAGAACCCAGACAACAGCGAAGCGGCCTCCGTGGAGGGAAGCTGTGACACTTGCGTGTGATCTTGACTCTGGGGTTTGTTGCTACAGGCAAAACAGAACCAGATTACAGTCACCATCAGCCATTCAAGTGGCTTCTATGGGACGCTTCAAACGATCGAGTGATAAGGGAAAACACAACAGCAGGTGCTCCGACTGTCACAATTACATTCGGTGAGTTGTTTCCCACATCCAAATCGTTATGGGGAACATATTGGTGCCCTAGTTCAAACCCAGGAAAGGATTATTGCAACTATCCGGGGGGTCTAGAAAAAAGGAAAAGAGAGAGAGAAGCCCTACAGGGATGGTTTGAACCATGGTTTAGCCATTCACCACGGTTAACCACCCTGATATCAACCTTGGCAGGGCCTATCAATATGGTCATATTAACACTGATCTTCGGACCCTGCATACTAGATAAGCTTGTGTCGTTTGTTAAAAGCCAGCTAGAGCAAGTCAACATCATGATGATTGAACGCCAGCAACTACTTTAAAAGAGTATTTATCCAGTGTTATCCCTAGTTATCCCTAGTTATACCCCATTACTAATCGTCACCCCCTTAGTCTTCACCAGTTTATAGTGCCTTATTGTTCACCTTATGAAGTCTACCTCTAAAGAATATTTACACAGTATTGCACATAGTCACGCACTAGTTTTCACCAATTTATAGTGCCTTGTTGTTCACGTTGTTCACATATTATTGCACTAAGGTAGAAGTACAAATTTTTAAGACTGTTATATCTTAGCTAATTTAGTTCTGCATAGGGAGGGGGGAAATGTAGGTAGTTAGGGTCTGGCGGCCGGAAGATCTCGCACTGTACGGAAAGGTAGTAGCCCCTCCCTAGACAGGCAGGAGTGTGTGATGTAAGCAAACGGAAGTGACGTTGTAAACTCAAGGTATATGAACCTGTGTTACCTGCCAATAAACGCCATTTGCCGAATACCACATTGGTGTCTGGGAGCTGATGGACCAAGCGGCCTAGGGCTGGTCGCCGTGCTGTTCCTGAACCAGGTCCTACTGCCTCTCAGAAGGCAACACACAAAGCCTCCAGCAGACAAGTCAGGAAGAAAGATATGAGACAAAGGGAGAAAGCAAAAGGGAGCAGGAGAAGGGGAAGGAAGAATAAACAGTAGTGTTGGGCTGCAGGAGTGAGATGGAGGAATTGCCAGAAAAGAGGCAGGAAGCAGGACAGTGAGAGAAAAGGAAAGAAGAGACATGCAGCCAGAGGAGGGGTTACTGAGAGAGGATGGGACAGAGAACAGGATGAGAAGGAAATAAGGCAAGGCAAGGACAGGCAAGGACAGGCAAGGCAAGGCTAGGCTGCAGGACAGTTTTTTTGCTTTATAGTTTCCAGACCATTCGTCATCAGACGAAGAGGAAAGCCATAAGACCTTATGGATTAGGCCCAAGCAAAAACCCCAGCTACATGAGACACTTAGTCTAAGCCTAAAACACCAAGATCTCTCCACAAGGGTGGTTTTTATACTGTACTTCCACAATCTGATGGCACTACAAAAAAATAAGCTGCAGATCTCCTTAGGCTGAGTCATGGTGCCTTGGTGCAGGGATCATGCATATCATGGGAATATTTCACCATTTCTGCTCTGGTTTTCAGTGTATTACACCAAAACACCCACCTGATGACATCCTTTCAAGAGCAAAGGCAGCAATTGGAAGAAATCCGCTTCTTTGGGGAACTGAGAAATTGCTGAGCTGAAGCCTAGTCCTGCAGTGTCCCTGTCACCTGCAGAGTCACCGCATCCTCGCCACGGTAGCGGGCATTGTGACAAAGGCTCTATGTCAGCTGGGTGTGGCAGCCGAGCGCCCTCTAGGGGAGGAGGAGCCTGTCAGCCCCGGGCCTGTCACTGCCTGCTGTCCCTCCTGTCACCAGCCAGGCCTCTGGAAACTGGTCAAACCATGCTCAGACTTGGGGCCAAAGAGGCCCAAAGTCTCCAACAGACAAGTCGGGAAGAAAGATATGGGACAGAGGAAGAAAGCGAAGGGAGCAGGAGAATGGGAAGGAAGAATAAACAGAAGTGTTGGGCTGCAGGAGTGAGACGGAGGAATTGCCAGAAAAGAGGCAGGAAGCAGGAGAGTGAGAGAAAAGGAAAGAAGAGACATGCAGCCAGACGAGGGGTTAGTGAGAGAGGATGGGACAGAGAACAGGATGAGAAGGAAATAAGACAAGGCAATGACGGGCAAGGACAGGCAAGGCAAGGCTAGGCTGTAGGACATTTTTTTGCTTTATCATTTCCAGCCCATTCGTCGTCAGACGAAGAGGAAAGCCATAAGACCTTATGGATTAGGCCCAAGGAAAAACCCCCGCTACTTGAGACACTTAGACTAAGCCTAAAACAACAAGATCTCTCCACAAGGATGGTTTTTATACTGTACTTCCACAATCTGATGGCAGTACAAAAAAATAAGCTGCAGATCTCCTTAGGCTGCGTCATGGTGCCTTGGTGCAGGGATCATGCATATCATGGGAATATTTCACCATTTCTGCTCTGGTTTTCAATGTATTACACCAAAACACCCACCTGATGACATCCTTTCAAGAGCAAGGGCAGCAATTGGCAGAAATCCGCTTCTTTGGGGAACTGAGAAATTGCTGAGCTGAACCCAAGTCCTGCAGTGTCCCTGTCACCTGCAGAGTCACTGCATCCTCGCCATGGCAGAGGGCATTGTGACAAAGTTTCTATGTCAGCTGGGTGTGGCAGCCGAGCGCCCCCTAGGGGAGGAGGAGCCTGTCAGCCCCGGGCCTGTCACTGCCTGCTGTCCCTCCTGTCACCAGCCAGGCCTCTGGAAACTGGTTAAATTATGCTCAGACTTGGGGCCAAAGAGGCCCAAAGTCTCCAACAGAGAAGTCAGGAATAAAGATATGGGACAAAGGAAGAAAGCGAAGGGAGCAGGAGAAAGGGAAAGAAGAATAAACAGTAGTGTTTGGCTGCAGGAGTGAGATGGAAAAATTGCCAGAAAAGAGGCAGGAAGCAGGAGAGTGAGAGAAAAGGAAAGAAGAGACATGCAGCCAGACGAGGGGTTAGTGAGAGAAGATGGGACAGAGAACAGGATGAGAAGGAAATAAGGCAAGGCAAGGACGGGCAAGGACAGGCAAGGCAAGGCTAGGCTGCAGGACATTTTTTTGTTATCTGCTTTCTAGAACATTCGTCTTCAGACGAAGAGGAAAGCCATAAGACCTTATGGATTAGGCCCAAGCAAAAACCCCAGCTACTTGAGACACTTAGTCTAAGCCTAAAACACCAAGATCTCTCCACAAGGATGGTTTTTATACTGTACTTCCACAATCTGATGGCAGTACAAAAAAATAAGCTGCAGATCTCCTTAGGCTGAGTCATGGTGCCTTGGTGCAGGGATCATGCATATCATGGGAATATTTCACCATTTCTGCTCTGGTTTTCAGTGTATTACACCAAAACACCCACCTGATGACATCCTTTCAAGAGCAAAGGCAGCAATTGGAAGAAATCCGCTTCTCTGGGGAACTGAGAAATTGCTGAGCTGAAGCCTAGTCCTGAAGTGTCCCTGTCACCTGCAGAGTCACCGCATCCTCGCCACGGTAGCGGGCATTGTGACAAAGGTTCTATGTCAGCTGGGTTTGGCAGCCGAGCGCCCTCTAGGGGAGGAGGAGCCTGTAGCCCCGGGCCTGTCACTGCCTGCTGTCCCTCCTGTCACCAGCCAGGCCTCTGGAAACTGGTCAAACCATGCTCAGCCTTGGGGCCAAAGAGGACCAAAGTCTCCAACAGACAAGTCGGGAAGAAAGATATGGGACAGAGGAAGAAAGCGAAGGGAGCAGGAGAATGGGAAGGAAGAATAAACAGAAGTGTTGGGCTGCAGGAGTGAGATGGAGGAATTGCCAGAAAAGAGGCAGGAAGCAGGAGAGTGAGAGAAAAGGAAAGAAGAGACATGCAGCCAGACGAGGGTTTAGTGAGAGAGGATGGGACAGAGAACAGGATGAGAAGGAAATAAGGCAAGGCAAGGACGGGAAAGGACAGGCAAGGTAAGGCTAGGCTGCAGGACATTTTTTTGCATTATAGATTCCAGCCATTCGTCTTCAGACGAAGAGGAAAGCCATAAGACCTTATGGATTAGGCCCAAGCAAAAACCCCAGCTACTTGAGACACTTAGACTAAGCCTAAAACACCAAGATCTCTCCACAAGGATGGTTTTTATACTGTACTTCCACAATCTGATGGCAGTACAAAAAAATAAGCTGCAGATCTCCTTAGGCTGAGTCATGGTGCCTTGGTGCAGGGATCATGCATATCATGGGAATATTTCACCATTTCTGCTCTGGTTTTCAGTGTATTACACCAAAACACCCACCTGATGACATCCTTTCAAGAGCAAAGGCAGCAAATGGAAGAAATCCGCTTCTTTGGGGAACTGAGAAATTGCTGAGCTGAAGCCTAGTCCTGCAGTGTCCCTGTCACCTGCAGAGTCACCGCATGCTCGCCACGGTAGCGGGCATTGTGACAAAGGCTCTATGTCAGCTGGGTGTGGTAGCCGAGCGCGCCCTAGGGGAGGAGGAGCCTGTCATCCCCGGGCCTGTCACTGCCTGCTCTCCCTCCTGTCACCAGCCAGGCCTCTGGAAACTGGTCAAACCATGGTCAGACGTGGGGCCAAAGAGTCCCAAAGTCTCCAACTGACAAGTCGGGAAGAAAGATATGGGACAGAGGAAGAAAGCGAAGGGAGCAGGAGAATGGGAAGGAAGAATAAACAGAAGTGTTGGGCTGCAGGAGTGAGATCGAGGAATTGCCAGAAAAGAGGCAGGAAGTAGGAGAGTGAGAGAAAAGGAAAGAAGAGACATGGAGCCAGACGAGGGGTTAGTGAGAGAGGATGGGACAGAGAACAGGATGAGAAGGAAATAAGGCAAGGCAAGGACAGGCAAGGCAAGGCTAGGCTGCAGGACATTTTTTGCTTTATAGTTTCCAGCCCATTCGTCTTCAGACGAAGAGGAAAGCCATAAGACCTTATGGATTAGGTCCAAGCAAAAACCCCAGCTACTTGAGACACTTAGACTAAGCCTAAATATGAAGATCTCTCCATAAGGATGGTTTTTATACTGTACTTCCACAATCTGATGGCAGTACAAAAAAATAAGCAACAGATCTCTTTATGCTGAGTCATGGTGCCTTGGTGCAGGGATCATGCATCTCATGGGAATATTTCACCATTTCTGCTCTGGTTTTCAGTGTATTACACCAAAACACCCACCTGATGACATCCTTTCAAGAGCAAAGGCAGCAATTGGCAGAAATCCGCTTCTTTGGGGAACTGAGAAATTGCTGAGCTGAAGCCAAGACCTGCAGTGTCCCTGTCACCTGCAGAGTCACCGCATCCTCGCCACGGCTGAGGGCATTGTGACAAAGGTTCTATGTCAGCTGGGTGTGGCAGCCGAGCGCCCCCTAGGGGAGGAGGAGCCTGTCAGCCCCGGGCCTGTCACTGCCTGCTGTCCCTCCTGTCACCAGCCAGGCCTCTTAAAAGCTGGTCAAACCATGCTCAGACTTGGGGCCAAAGAGGCCAAAGTCTCCAACAGACAAGTCGGGAAGAAAGATATGGGACAGAGGAAGAAAGCGAAGGGAGCAGGAGAAAGGGAAGGAAGAATAAACAGTAGTGTTGGGCTGCAAGACTGAGATGGAGGAATTGCCAGAAAAGAGGCAGGAAGCAGGAGAGTGAGAGAAAAGTAAAGAAGAGACATGCAGCCAGACGAGGGGTTAGTGAGAGAGGATGTGACAGAGAACAGGATGAGAAGGAAATAAGGCAAGGCAAGGACGGGCAAGGACAGGCAAGGCAAGGCTAGGCTGCAGGACATTTTTTGCTTTATAGTTTCCAGCCCATTCGTCTTCAGACGAAGAGGAAAGCCATAAGACCTTATGGATTAGGCCCAAGCAAAAACCCCAGCTACTTTAGACACTTAGACTAAGCCTAAATATGAAGATCTCTCCATAAGGATGGTATTTATACTATACTTCCACAATCTGATGGCAGTATAAAAAATAAGCTGCAGATCTCCTTATGCTGAGTCATGGTGCCTTGGTGCAGGGATCATGCATATCATGGGAATATTTCATCATTTCTGCTCTGGTTTTCAGTGTATTACACCAAAACACCCACCTGATGACATCCTTTCAAGAGCAAGGGCAGCAATTGGCAGAAATCCGCTTCTTTGGGGAACTGAGAAATTGCTGAGCTGAACCCAAGTCCTGCAGTGTCCCTGTCACCTGCAGAGTCACTGCATCCTCGCCATGGCAGAGGGCATTGTGACAAAGTTTCTATGTCAGCTGGGTGTGGCAGCCGAGCGCCCCCTAGGGGAGGAGGAGCCTGTCAGCCCCGGGCCTGTCACTGCCTGCTGTCCCTCCTGTCACCAGCCAGGCCTCTGGAAACTGGTTAAATTATGCTCAGACTTGGGGCCAAAGAGGCCCAAAGTCTCCAACAGAGAAGTCAGGAATAAAGATATGGGACAAAGGAAGAAAGCGAAGGGAGCAGGAGAAAGGGAAAGAAGAATAAACAGTAGTGTTTGGCTGCAGGAGTGAGATGGAAAAATTGCCAGAAAAGAGGCAGGAAGCAGGAGAGTGAGAGAAAAGGAAAGAAGAGACATGCAGCCAGACGAGGGGTTAGTGAGAGAAGATGGGACAGAGAACAGGATGAGAAGGAAATAAGGCAAGGCAAGGACGGGCAAGGACAGGCAAGGCAAGGCTAGGCTGCAGGACATTTTTTTGTTATCTGCTTTCTAGAACATTCGTCTTCAGACGAAGAGGAAAGCCATAAGACCTTATGGATTAGGCCCAAGCAAAAACCCCAGCTACTTGAGACACTTAGTCTAAGCCTAAACCACCAAGATCTCTCCACAAGGATGGTTTTTATACTGTACTTCCACAATCTGATGGCAGTACAAAAAAATAAGCTGCAGATCTCCTTAGGCTGAGTCATGGTGCCTTGGTGCAGGGATCATGCATATCATGGGAATATTTCACCATTTCTGCTCTGGTTTTCAGTGTATTACACCAAAACACCCACCTGATGACATCCTTTCAAGAGCAAAGGCAGCAATTGGAAGAAATCCGCTTCTCTGGGGAACTGAGAAATTGCTGAGCTGAAGCCTAGTCCTGAAGTGTCCCTGTCACCTGCAGAGTCACCGCATCCTCGCCACGGTAGCGGGCATTGTGACAAAGGTTCTATGTCAGCTGGGTTTGGCAGCCGAGCGCCCTCTAGGGGAGGAGGAGCCTGTAGCCCCGGGCCTGTCACTGCCTGCTGTCCCTCCTGTCACCAGCCAGGCCTCTGGAAACTGGTCAAACCATGCTCAGCCTTGGGGCCAAAGAGGACCAAAGTCTCCAACAGACAAGTCGGGAAGAAAGATATGGGACAGAGGAAGAAAGCGAAGGGAGCAGGAGAATGGGAAGGAAGAATAAACAGAAGTGTTGGGCTGCAGGAGTGAGATGGAGGAATTGCCAGAAAAGAGGCAGGAAGCAGGAGAGTGAGAGAAAAGGAAAGAAGAGACATGCAGCCAGACGAGGGTTTAGTGAGAGAGGATGGGACAGAGAACAGGATGAGAAGGAAATAAGGCAAGGCAAGGACGGGAAAGGACAGGCAAGGTAAGGCTAGGCTGCAGGACATTTTTTTGCATTATAGATTCCAGCCATTCGTCTTCAGACGAAGAGGAAAGCCATAAGACCTTATGGATTAGGCCCAAGCAAAAACCCAGCTACTTGAGACACTTAGACTAAGCCTAAAACACCAAGATCTCTCCACAAGGATGGTTTTTATACTGTACTTCCACAATCTGATGGCAGTACAAAAAAATAAGCTGCAGATCTCCTTAGGCTGAGTCATGGTGCCTTGGTGCAGGGATCATGCATATCATGGGAATATTTCACCATTTCTGCTCTGGTTTTCAGTGTATTACACCAAAACACCCACCTGATGACATCCTTTCAAGAGCAAAGGCAGCAAATGGAAGAAATCCGCTTCTTTGGGGAACTGAGAAATTGCTGAGCTGAAGCCTAGTCCTGCAGTGTCCCTGTCACCTGCAGAGTCACCGCATGCTCGCCACGGTAGCGGGCATTGTGACAAAGGCTCTATGTCAGCTGGGTGTGGTAGCCGAGCGCGCCCTAGGGGAGGAGGAGCCTGTCATCCCCGGGCCTGTCACTGCCTGCTCTCCCTCCTGTCACCAGCCAGGCCTCTGGAAACTGGTCAAACCATGGTCAGACGTGGGGCCAAAGAGTCCCAAAGTCTCCAACTGACAAGTCGGGAAGAAAGATATGGGACAGAGGAAGAAAGCGAAGGGAGCAGGAGAATGGGAAGGAAGAATAAACAGAAGTGTTGGGCTGCAGGAGTGAGATCGAGGAATTGCCAGAAAAGAGGCAGGAAGTAGGAGAGTGAGAGAAAAGGAAAGAAGAGACATGGAGCCAGACGAGGGGTTAGTGAGAGAGGATGGGACAGAGAACAGGATGAGAAGGAAATAAGGCAAGGCAAGGACAAGCAAGGACAGGCAAGGCAAGGCTAGGCTGCAGGACATTTTTTGCTTTATAGTTTCCAGCCCATTCGTCTTCAGACGAAGAGGAAAGCCATAAGACCTTATGGATTAGGTCCAAGCAAAAACCCCAGCTACTTGAGACACTTAGACTAAGCCTAAATATGAAGATCTCTCCATAAGGATGGTTTTTATACTGTACTTCCACAATCTGATGGCAGTACAAAAAAATAAGCAACAGATCTCTTTATGCTGAGTCATGGTGCCTTGGTGCAGGGATCATGCATCTCATGGGAATATTTCACCATTTCTGCTCTGGTTTTCAGTGTATTACACCAAAACACCCACCTGATGACATCCTTTCAAGAGCAAAGGCAGCAATTGGCAGAAATCCGCTTCTTTGGGGAACTGAGAAATTGCTGAGCTGAAGCCAAGACCTGCAGTGTCCCTGTCACCTGCAGAGTCACCGCATGCTCGCCACGGTAGCGGGCATTGTGACAAAGGTTCTATGTCAGCTGGGTTTGGCAGCCGACCGCCCCCTAGGGGAGTAGGAGCCTTTCAGCCCTGGGCCTGTCACTGCCTGCTGTCCCTCCTGTCACCAGCCAGGCCTCTGGAAACTGGTCAAACCATGCTCAGACTTGGGGCCAAAGAGGCCCAAAGTCTCCAATAGACAAGTCGGGAAGAAAGATATGGGACAGAGGAAGAAAGCGAAGGGAGCAGGAGAAAGGGAAGGAAGAATAAACAGTAGTGTTGGGCTGCAGGAGTGAGATGGACGAATTGCCAGAAAAGAGGCAGGAAGCAGGAGAGTGAGAGAAAAAGAAAGAAGAGACATGCAGCCAGGCGAGGGTTTAGTGAGAGAGGATGGGACAGAGAACAGGATGAGAAGGAAATAAGGCAAGGCAAGGACAGGCAAGGACAGGCAAGGCAAGGCTAGGCTGCAGGACATTTTTTTACTATCTGCTTTCTAGAACATTCGTCTCCAGACGAAGAGGAAAGCCATAAGACCTTATGGATTAGGCCCAAGCTAAAACCCCAGCTACTTGAGACACTTAGACTAAGCCTAAAACACCAAGATCTCTCCACAAGGATGGTTTTTATACTGTACTTCCACAATCTGATGGCAGTACAAAAAAATAAGCTGCAGATCTCCTTAGGCTGAGTCATGGTGCCTTGGTGCAGGGATCATGCATATCATGGGAATATTTCACCATTTCCGCTCTGGTTCTCAGTGTATTACACCAAAACACCCACCTGATGACATCCTTTCAAGAGCAAAGGCAGCAATTGGAAGAAATCCGCTTCTTTGGGGAACTGAGAAATTGCTGAGCTGAAGCCAAGACCTGCAGTGTCCCTGTCACCTGCAGAGTCACCGCATGCTCGCCACGGTAGCGGGCATTGTGACAAAGGTTCTATGTCAGCTGGGTTTGGCAGCCGACCGCCCCCTAGGGGAGTAGGAGCCTGTCAGCCCCGGGCCTGTCACTGCCTGCTGTCCCTCCTGTCACCAGCCAGGCCTCTGGAAACTGGTCAAACCATGCTCAGACTTGGGGCTAAATAGGCCCAAAGTCTCCAACAGACAAGTCGGGAAGAAAGATATGGGACAGAGGAAGAAAGCGAAGGGAGCAGGAGAATGGGAAGGAAAAATAAACAGTAGTGTTGGGCTGCAGGAGTGAGATGGAGGAATTGCCAGAAAAGAGGCAGGAAGCAGGAGAGTGAGAGAAAAGGAAAGAAGAGACATGCAGCCAGACGAGGGTTTAGTGAGAGAGGATGGGACAGAGAACAGGATGAGAAGGAAATAAGGCAAGGCAAGGACAGGCAAGGACAGGCAAGGCAAGGCTAGGCTGCAGGACATTTTTTTACTATCTGCTTTCTAGAACATTCGTCTCCAGACGAAGAGGAAAGCCATAAGACCTTATGGATTAGGCCCAAGCTAAAACCCCAGCTACTTGAGACACTTAGACTAAGCCTAAAACACCAAGATCTCTCCACAAGGATGTTTTTTATACTGTACTTCCACAATCTGATGGCAGTACAAAAAAATAAGCTGCAGATCTCCTTAGGCTGAGTCATGGTGCCTTGGTGCAGGGATCATGCATATCATGGGAATATTTCACCATTTCTGCTCTGGTTCTCAGTGTATTACACCAAAACACCCGCCTGATGACATCCTTTCAAGAGCAAAGGCAGCAATTGGCAGAAATCCGCTTCTTTGGGGAACTGAGAAATTGCTGAGCTGAAGCCAAGTCCTGCAGTGTCCCTGTCACCTAAGGAGTCACCGCATCCTCGCCACGGCTGAGGGCATTGTGACAAAGGTTCTATGTCAGCTGGGTTTGGCAGCCGAGCGCCACCCTAGGGGAAGAGAAGCCTGTCAGCCCCGGGCCTGTCACTGCCTGCTGTGCCTCCTGTCACTAGCCAGGCCTCTGGAAACTGGTCAAACCATGCTCAGACTTGGGGCCAAAGAGGCCCATAGTCTCCAACAGACAAGTCGGGAAGAAAGATATGGGACAGAGGAAGAAAGCGAAGGGAGCAGGAGAAAGGGAAGGAAGAATAAACAGTAGTGTTGGGCTGCAGGAGTGAGATGGAGGAATTACCAGAAAAGAGGCAGGAAGCAGGAGAGTGAGAGAAAAGTAAAGAAGAAACATGCAGCCAGACGAGGGGTTAGTGAGAGAGGATGGGACAGAGAACAGGATGAGAAGGAAATAAGGCTAGGCAAGGACAGGCAAGGACAGGCAAGGCAAGGCTAGGCTGCCGGACATTTTTTTACTATTTGTTTTCTAGAATATTCATCTTGAGACAAAGAGGAAAGCCATAAGACCTCATGGATTAGGCCCAAGCAAAAACCCCAGCTACTTGAGACACTTAGACTAAGCCTAAACCACCAAGATCTCTCCACAAGGATGGTTTTTATACTGTACTTCCACAATCTGATGGCAGTACAAAAAAATAAGCTGCAGATCTCCTTAGGCTGAGTCATGGTGCCTTGGTGCAGGGATCATGCATCTCATGGGAATATTTCACCATTTCTGCTCTGGTTTTCAGTGTATTACACCGAAACACCCACCTGATGACATCCTTTCAAGAGCAAAGGCAGCAATTGGCAGAAATCCGCTTCTTTGGGGAACTGAGAAATTGCTGAGCTGAAGCCAAGTCCTGCAGTGTCCCTGTCACCTGCAGAGTCACCGCATCCTCGCCACGGTAGCGGGCATTGTGACAAAGGTTCTATGTCAGCTGGGTGTGGCAGCCGAGCGCCCCCTAGAGGATGGGGAGCCTGTCAGCCCCGGGCCTGTCACTGCCTGCTGTCCCTCCTGTCACCAGCCAGGCCTCTGGAAACTGGTCAAACCATGCTCAGACTTGGGGCCAAAGAGGCCCAAAGTCTCCAATAGACAAGTCGGGAAGAAAGATATGGGACAGAGGAAGAAAGCGAAGGGAGCAGGAGAAAGGGAAGGAAGAATAAACAGTAGTGTTGGGCTGCAGGAGTGAGATGGACGAATTGCCAGAAAAGAGGCAGGAAGCATGAGAGTGAGAGAAAAAGAAAGAAGAGACATGCAGCCAGGCGAGGGTTTAGTGAGAGAGGATGGGACAGAGAACAGGATGAGAAGGAAATAAGGCAAGGCAAGGACAGGCAAGGACAGGCAAGGCAAGGCTAGGCTGCAGGACATTTTTTTACTATCTGCTTTCTAGAACATTCGTCTTCAGAGGAGGAGGAGAGCCATAAGACCTTATGGATTAGGCCCAAGCAAAAACCCCAGCTACTTGAGACACTTAGACTAAGCCTAAAACACCAAGATCTCTCCACAAGGATGGTTTTTATACTGTACTTCCACAATCTGATGGCAGTACAAAAAAATAAGCTGCAGATCTCCTTAGGCTGAGTCATGGTGCCTTGGTGCAGGGATCATGCATATCATGGGAATATTTCACCATTTCTGCTCTGGTTTTCAGTGTATTACACCAAAACACCCACCTGATGACATCCTTTCAAGAGCAAAGGCAGCAATTGGCAGAAATCCGCTTCTTTGAGGCACTGAGAAATTGCTGAGCTGAAGCCAAGTCCTGCAGTGTCCATGTCACCTGCAGAGTCACCGCATGCTCGCCACGGTAGCAAGCATTGTGACAAATGTTCTATGTCAGCTGGGTTTGGCAGCCAAGCACTACCCTAGGGGACGAGGAGCCTGTCAGCCCCGGGCCTGTCACTGCCTGCTGTCCCTCCTGTCACAAGCCAGGCCTCTGGAAACTGGTCAAACCATGCTCAGACTTGCGGCCAAAGAGGCCCAAAGTCTCCAACTGACAAGTCGGGAAGAAAGATATGGGACAGAGGAAGAAAGCGAAGGGAGCAGGAGAATGGGAAGGAAAAATAAACAGTAGTGTTGGGCTGCAGGAGTGAGATGGGGGAATTGCCAGAAAAGAGGCAGGAAGCAGGAGAGTGAGAGAAAAGGAAAGAAGAGACATGCAGCCAGGCGAGGGTTTAGTGAGAGAGGATGGGACAGAGAACAGGATGAGAAGGAAATAAGGCAAGGCAAGGACAGGCAAGGACAGGCAAGGCAAGGCTAGGCTGCAGGACATTTTTTTGCTATATGCTTTCTAGAACATTCGTCTTCAGAGGAGGAGGAGAGCCATAAGACCTTATGGATTAGGCCCAAGCTAAAACCCCAGCTACTTGAGACACTTAGACTAAGCCTAAAACACCAAGATCTCTCCACAAGGATGGTTTTTATACTGTACTTCCACAATCTGATGGCAGCACAAAAAAATAAGCTGCAGATCTCCTTAGGCTGAGTCATGGTGCCTTGGTGCAGGGATCATGCATATCATGGGAATATTTCACCATTTCCGCTCTGGTTCTCAGTGAATTACACCAAAACACCCACCTGATGACATCCTTTCAAGAGCAAAGGCAGCAATTGGAAGAAATCCGCTTCTTTGGGGAACTGAGAAATTGCTGAGCTGAAGCCAAGACCTGCAGTGTCCCTGTCACCTGCAGAGTCACCGCATGCTCGCCACGGTAGCGGGCATTGTGACAAAGGTTCTATGTCAGCTGGGTTTGGCAGCCGACCGCCCCCTAGGGGAGTAGGAGCCTGTCAGCCCCGGGCCTGTCACTGCCTGCTGTCCCTCCTGTCACCAGCCAGGCCTCTGGAAACTGGTCAAACCATGCTCAGACTTGGGGCTAAATAGGCCCAAAGTCTCCAACAGACAAGTCGGGAAGAAAGATATGGGACAGAGGAACAAAGCGAAGGGAGCAGGAGAATGGGAAGGAAAAATAAACAGTAGTGTTGGGCTGCAGGAGTGAGATGGAGGAATTGCCAGAAAAGAGGCAGGAAGCAGGAGAGTGAGAGAAAAGGAAAGAAGAGACATGCAGCCAGACGAGGGTTTAGTGAGAGAGGATGGGACAGAGAACAGGATGAGAAGGAAATAAGGCAAGGCAAGGACAGGCAAGGACAGGCAAGGCAAGGCTAGGCTGCAGGACATTTTTTTACTATCTGCTTTCTAGAACATTCGTCTCCAGACGAAGAGGAAAGCCATAAGACCTTATGGATTAGGCCCAAGCTAAAAACCCAGCTACTTGAGACACTTAGACTAAGCCTAAAACACCAAGATCTCTCCACAAGGATGGTTTTTATACTGTACTTCCACAATCTGATGGCAGTACAAAAAAATAAGCTGCAGATCTCCTTAGGCTGAGTCATGGTGCCTTGGCGCAGGGATCATGCATATCATGGGAATATTTCACCATTTCTGCTCTGGTTTTCAGTGTATTACACCAAAACACCCGCCTGATAACATCCTTTCAAGAGCAAAGGCAGCAATTGGCAGAAATTTGCTTCTTTGGGGAACTGAGAAATTGCTGAGCTGAAGCCAAGTCCTGCAGTGTCCCTGTCACCTAAGGAGTCACCGCATCCTCGCCACGGCTGAGGGCATTGTGACAAAGGTTCTATGTCAGCTGGGTTTGGCAGCCGAGCGCCACCCTAGGGGAAGAGAAGCCTGTCAGCCCCGGGCCTGACACTGCCTTCTGTGCCTCCTGTCAGCAGCCAGGCCTCTGGAAACTGGTCAAACCATGCTCAGACTTGGGGCCAAAAAGGCCCACAGTCTCCAACAGACAAGTCGGGAAGAAAGATATGGGACAGAGGAAGAAAGCGAAGGGAGCAGGAGAAAGGGAAGGAAGAATAAACAGTAGTGTTGGGCTGCAGGAGTGAGATGGAGGAATTACCAGAAAAGAGGCAGGAAGCAGGAGAGTGAGAGAAAAGTAAAGAAGAAACATGCAGCCAGGCGAGGGTTTAGTGAGAGAGGATGGGACAGAGAACAGGATGAGAAGGAAATAAGGCAAGGCAAGGACAGGCAAGGACAGGCAAGGCAAGGCTAGGCTGCAGGACAATTTTTTGCTATCTGCTTTGTAGAACATTCGTCTTCAGACGAAGAGGAAAGCCATAAGACCTTATGGATTAGGCCCAAGCAAAAACCCCAGCTACTTGAGACACTTAGACTAAGCCTAAAACACCAAGATCTCTCCACAAGGATGGTTTTTATACTGTACTTCCACAATCTGATGGCAGTACAAAAAAATAAGCTGCAGATCTCCTTAGGCTGAGTCATGGTGCCTTGGTGCAGGGATCATGCATATCATGGGAATATTTCACCATTTCTGCTCTGGTTTTCAGTGTATTACACCAAAACACCCACCTGATGACATCCTTTCAAGAGCAAAGGCAGCAATTGGCAGAAATCCGCTTCTTTGGGGAACTGAGAAATTGCTGAGCTGAAGCCAAGTCCTGCAGTGTCCCTGTCACCTGCAGAGTCACCGCATCCTCGCCACGGTAGCGGCCATTGTGACAAAGGTTCTATGTCAGCTGGGTGTGGCAGCCGAGCGCTACCCTAGGGGAGGAGGAGCCTGTCAGCCCCGGGCCTGTCACTGCCTGCTGTCCCTCCTGTCACCAGCCAGGCCTCTGGAAACTGGTCAAACCATGCTCAGACTTGGGGCCAAAGAGGCCCAAAGTCTCCAATAGACAAGTCGGGAAGAAAGATATGGGACAGAGGAAGAAAGCGAAGGGAGCAGGAGAAAGGGAAGGAAGAATAAACAGTAGTGTTGGGCTGCAGGAGTGAGATGGACGAATTGCCAGAAAAGAGGCAGGAAGCATGAGAGTGAGAGAAAAAGAAAGAAGAGACATGCAGCCAGGCGAGGGTTTAGTGAGAGAGGATGGGACAGAGAACAGGATGAGAAGGAAATAAGGCAAGGCAAGGACAGGCAAGGACAGGCAAGGCAAGGCTAGGCTGCAGGACATTTTTTTACTATCTGCTTTCTAGAACATTCGTCTTCAGAGGAGGAGGAGAGCCATAAGACCTTATGGATTAGGCCCAAGCAAAAACCCCAGCTACTTGAGACACTTAGACTAAGCCTAAAACACCAAGATCTCTCCACAAGGATGGTTTTTATACTGCACTTCCACAATCTGATGGCAGTACAAAAAAATAAGCTGCAGATCTCCTTAGGCTGAGTCATGGTGCCTTGGTGCAGGGATCATGCATATCATGGGAATATTTCACCATTTCTGCTCTGGTTTTCAGTGTATTACACCAATACACCCACCTGATGACATCCTTTCAAGAGCAAAGGCAGCAATTGGCAGAAATCCGCTTCTTTGGGGAACTGAGAAATTGCTGAGCTGAAGCCAAGTCCTGCAGTGTCCCTGTCACCTCCGGAGTCACCGCATCCTCGCCACGGTAGCGGCCATTGTGACAAAGGTTCTATGTCAGCTGGGTTTGGCAGCCGAGCGCCACCCTAGGGGACGAGAAGCCTGTCAGCCCCGGGCCTGTCACTGCCTGCTGTCCCTCCTGTCACAAGCCAGGCCTCTGGAAACTGGTCAAACCATGCTCAGACTTGGGGCCAAAGAGGCCCCTAGTCTCCAACAGACAAGTCGGGAAGAAAGATATGGGACAGAGGAAGAAAGCGAAGGGAGCAGGAGAAAGGGAAGGAAGAATAAACAGTAGTGTTGGGCTGCAGGAGTGAGATGGAGGAATTACCAGAAAAGAGGCAGGAAGCAGGAGAGTGAGAGAAAAGTAAAGAAGAAACATGCAGCCAGACGAGGGTTTAGTGAGAGAGGATGGGACAGAGAACAGGATGAGAAGGAAATAAGGCAAGGCAAGGACAGGCAAGGACAGGCAAGGCAAGGCTAGGCTGCAGGACATTTTTTTGCTATATGCTTTCTAGAACATTCGTCTTCAGAGGAGGAGGAGAGCCATAAGACCTTATGGATTAGGCCCAAGCAAAAACCCCAGCTACTTGAGACACTTAGACTAAGCCTAAAACACCAAGATCTCTCCACAAGGATGGTTTTTATACTGTACTTCCACAATCTGATGGCAGTACAAAAAAATAAGCTGCAGATCTCCTTAGGCTGAGTCATGGTGCCTTGGTGCAGGGATCATGCATATCATGGGAATATTTCACCATTTCTGCTCTGGTTCTCAGTGTCTTACACCAAAACACCCACCTGATGACATCCTTTCAAGAGCAAAGGCAGCAATTGGCAGAAATCCGCTTCTTTGAGGCACTGAGAAATTGCTGAGCTGAAGCCAAGTCCTGCAGTGTCCCTGTCACCTGCAGAGTCACCGCATGCTCGCCACGGTAGCAGGCATTGTGACAAAGGTTCTATGTCAGCTGGGTTTGGCAGCCGAGCGCCACCCTAGGGGAGGAGGAACCTGTCAGCCCCGTGCCTGTCACTGCCTGCTGTCCCTCCTGTCACTAGCCAGGCCTCTGGAAACTGGTCAAACCATGCTCAGACTTGCGGCCAAAGAGGCCCAAAGTCTCCAACAGACAAGTGGGGAAGAAATATTTGGGACAGAGGTAGAAAGCAAAGGGAGCAGGAGAAATGGAAGGAAGAATAAAAGGTAGTGTTGGGCTGCAGGAGTGAGATGGAGGAATTGCCAGAAAAGAGGCAGGAAGCAGGAGAGTGAGAGAAAAGGAAAGAAGAGACATGCAGCCGGACGAGGGTTTAGTGAGAGAGGATGGGACAGAGAACAGGATGAGAAGGAAATAAGGCAAGGCAAGGACAGGCAAGGACAGGCAAGGCAAGGCTAGGCTGCAGGACATTTTTTTGCTATATGCTTTCTAGAACATTCGTCTTCAGAGGAGGAGGAGAGCCATAAGACCTTATGGATTAGGCCCAAGCAAAAACCCCAGCTACTTGAGACACTTAGACTAAGCCTAAAACACCAAGGTCTCTCCACAAGGATGGTTTTTATACTGTACTTCCACAATCTGATGGCAGTACAAAAAAATAAGCTGCAGATCTCCTTAGGCTGAGTCATGGTGCCTTGGTGCAGGGATCATGCATATCATGGGAATATTTCACCATTTCTGCTCTGGTTCTCAGTGTCTTACACCAAAACACCCACCTGATGACATCCTTTCAAGAGCAAAGGCAGCAATTGGCAGAAATTTGCTTCTTTGGTCAACTGAGAAATTGCTGAGCTGAAGCCAAGTCCTGCAGTGTCCCTGTCACCTAAGGAGTCACCGCATCCTCGCCACGGCTGAGGGCATTGTGACAAAGGTTCTATGTCAGCTGGGTTTGGCAGCCGAGCGCCACCCTAGGGGAGGAGGAGCCTGTCAGCCCCGGGCCTGTCACTGCCTGCTGTCCCTCCTGTCACCAGCCAGGCCTCTGGAAACTGGTCAAACCATGCTCAGACTTGGGGCTAACGAGACCCAAAGTCTCCAACAGACAAGTCGGGAAGAAAGATATGGGACAGAGGAAGAAAGCGAAAGGAGCACGAGAATGGGAAGGAAGAATAAACAGTAGTGTTGGGCTGCAGGAGTGAGATGGAGAAATTGCCAGAAAAGAGGCAGGAAGCAGGAGAGTGAGAGAAAAGGAAAGAAGAGACATGCTGCCAGACGAGGGTTTAGTGAGAGAGGATGGGACAGAGAACAGGATGAGAAGGAAATAAGGCAAGGCAAGGACAGGCAAGGACAGGCAAGGCAAGGCTAGGCTGCAGGACATTTTTTTACTATCTGCTTTCTAGAACATTCGTCTCCAGACGAAGAGGAAAGCCATAAGACCTTATGGATTAGGCCCAAGCAAAAACCCCAGCTACTTGAGACACTTAGACTAAGCCTAAAACACCAAGGTCTCTCCACAAGGATGGTTTTTATACTGTACTTCCACAATCTGATGGCAGTACAAAAAAATAAGCTGCAGATCTCCTTAGGCTGAGTCATGGTGCCTTGGTGCAGGGATCATGCATATCATGGGAATATTTCACCATTTCTGCTCTGGTTCTCAGTGTCTTACAACGAAACACCCACCTGATGACATCCTTTCAAGAGCAAAGGCAGCAATTGGCAGAAATCCGCTTCTCTGAGGCACTGAGAAATTGCTGAGCTGAAGCCAAGTCCTGCAGTGTCCCTGTCACCTGCAGAGTCACCGCATGCTCGCCACGGTAGCAGGCATTGTGACAAAGGTTCTATGTCAGCTGGTTTTGGCAGCCGAGTGCCACCCTAGGGGAGGAGGAACCTGTCAGCCCCGGGCCTGTCACTGCCTGCTGTCCCTCCTGTCACCAGCCAGGCCTCTGGAAACTGGTCAAACCATGCTCAGACTTGTGGCCAAAGAGGCAGAAAGTCTCTAACAGACAAGTCGGGAAGAAAGATTTGGGACAGAGGTAGAAAGCAAAGGGAGCAGGAGAAATGGAAGGAAGAATAAACAGTAGTGTTGGGCTGCAGGAGTGAGATGGAGGAATTGCCAGAAAAGAGGCAGGAAGCAGGAGAGTGAGAGAAAAGGAAAGAAGAGACATGCAGCCGGACGAGGGTTTAGTGAGAGAGGATGGGACAGAGAACAGGATGAGAAGGAAATAAGGCAAGGCAAGGACAGGCAAGGACAGGCAAGGCAAGGCTAGGCTGCAGGACAATTTTTTGCTATATGCTTTCTGGAACATTCGTCTTCAGACGAGGAGGAAATCCATAAGACCTTATGGATTAGGCCCAAGCAAAAACCCCAGCTACTTGAGACACTTAGACTAAGCCTAAAACACCAAGATCTCTCCACAAGGATGGTTTTTATACTGTACTTCCACAATCTGATGGCAGTACAAAAAAATAAGCTGCAGATCTCCTTAGGCTGAGTCATGGTGCCTTGGTGCAGGGATCATGCATATCATGGGAATATTTCACCATTTCTGCTCTGGTTTTCAGTGTATTACACCAAAACACCCACCTGATGACATCCTTTCAAGAGCAAAGGCAGCAATTGGCAGAAATCCGCTTCTTTGGGGAACTGAGAAATTGCTGAGCTGAAGCCAAGTCCTGCAGTGTCCCTGTCACCTGCAGAGTCACCGCATCCTCGCCACGGTAGCGGCCATTGTGACAAAGGTTCTATGTCACCTGGGTTTGGCAGCCGAGCGCCACCCTAGGGGAGGAGGAGCCTGTCAGCCCCGGGCCTGTCACTGCCTGCTGTCCCTCCTGTCACCAGCCAGGCCTCTGGAAACTGGTCAAACCATGCTCAGACATGGGGCTAACGAGACCCAAAGTCTCCAACAGACAAGTCGGGAAGAAAGATATGGGACGGAGGAAGAAAGCGAAAGGAGCACGAGAATGGGAAGGAAGAATAAACAGTAGTGTTGGGCTGCAGGAGTGAGATGGAGGAATTGCCAGAAAAGAGGCAGGAAGCAGGAGAGTGAGAGAAAAGGAAAGAAGAGACATGCTGCCAGACGAGGGGTTAGTGAGAGAGGATGGGACAGAGAACTGGATGAGAAGGAAATAAGGCTAGGCAAGGACAGGCAAGGACAGGCAAGGCAAGGCTAGGCTGCCGGACATTTTTTTACTATTTGTTTTCTAGAATATTCATCTTGAGACAAAGAGGAAAGCCATAAGACCTTATGGATTAGGCCCAAGCAAAAACCCCAGCTACTTGAGACACTTAGACTAAGCCTAAAACACCAAGATCTCTCCACAAGGATGGTTTTTATACTGTACTTCCACAATCTGATGGCAGTACAAAAAAATAAGCTGCAGATCTCCTTAGGCTGAGTCATGGTGCCTTGGTGCAGGGATCATGCATATCATGGGAATATTTCACCATTTCTGCTCTGGTTTTCAGTGTATTACACCAATACACCCACCTGATGACATCCTTTCAAGAGCAAAGGCAGCAATTGGCAGAAATCCGCTTCTTTGAGGCACTGAGAAATTGCTGAGCTGAAGCCAAGTCCTGCAGTGTCCCTGTCACCTGCAGAGTCACCGCATGCTCGCCACGGTAGCAGGCATTGTGACAAATGTTCTATGTCAGCTGGGTTTGGCAGCCGAGCGCTACCCTAGGGGACGAGGAGCCTGTCAGCCCCGGGCCTGTCACTGCCTGCTGTCCCTCCTGTCACAAGCCAGGCCTCTGGAAACTGGTCAAACCATGCTCAGACTTGGGGCCAAAGAGGCCCAAAGTCTCCAACAGACAAGTCGGGAAGAAAGATATGGGACAGAGGAAGAAAGCGAAGGGAGCAGGAGAATGGGAAGGAAGAATAAACAGTAGTGTTGGGCTGCAGGAGTGAGATGGAGGAATTGCCAGAAAAGAGGCAGGAAGCAGGAGAGTGAGAGAAAAGGAAAGAAGAGACATGCAGCCAGGCGAGGGTTTAGTGAGAGAGGATGGGACAGAGAACAGGATGAGAAGGAAATAAGGCAAGGCAAGGACAGGCAAGGACAGGCAAGGCAAGGCTAGGCTGCAGGACATTTTTTTGCTATATGCTTTCTAGAACATTCGTCTTCAGAGGAGGAGGAGAGCCATAAGACCTTATGGATTAGGCCCAAGCAAAAACCCCAGCTACTTGAGACACTTAGACTAAGCCTAAAACACCAAGGTCTCTCCACAAGGATGGTTTTTATACTGTACTTCCACAATCTGATGGCAGTACAAAAAAATAAGCTGCAGATCTCCTTAGGCTGAGTCATGGTGCCTTGGTGCAGGGATCATGCATATCATGGGAATATTTCACCATTTCTGCTCTGGTTCTCAGTGTCTTACACCAAAACACCCACCTGATGACATCCTTTCAAGAGCAAAGGCAGCAATTGGCAGAAATTTGCTTCTTTGGTCAACTGAGAAATTGCTGAGCTGAAGCCAAGTCCTGCAGTGTCCCTGTCACCTAAGGAGTCACCGCATCCTCGCCACGGCTGAGGGCATTGTGACAAAGGTTCTATGTCAGCTGGGTTTGGCAGCCGAGCGCCACCCTAGGGGAGGAGGAGCCTGTCAGCCCCGGGCCTGTCACTGCCTGCTGTCCCTCCTGTCACCAGCCAGGCCTCTGGAAACTGGTCAAACCATGCTCAGACATGGGGCTAACGAGACCCAAAGTCTCCAACAGACAAGTCGGGAAGAAAGATATGGGACGGAGGAAGAAAGCGAAAGGAGCACGAGAATGGGAAGGAAGAATAAACAGTAGTGTTGGGCTGCAGGAGTGAGATGGAGGAATTGCCAGAAAAGAGGCAGGAAGCAGGAGAGTGAGAGAAAAGGAAAGAAGAGACATGCTGCCAGACGAGGGGTTAGTGAGAGAGGATGGGACAGAGAACTGGATGAGAAGGAAATAAGGCTAGGCAAGGACAGGCAAGGACAGGCAAGGCAAGGCTAGGCTGCCGGACATTTTTTTACTATTTGTTTTCTAGAATATTCATCTTGAGACAAAGAGGAAAGCCATAAGACCTTATGGATTAGGCCCAAGCAAAAACCCCAGCTACTTGAGACACTTAGACTAAGCCTAAAACACCAAGATCTCTCCACAAGGATGGTTTTTATACTGTACTTCCACAATCTGATGGCAGTACAAAAAAATAAGCTGCAGATCTCCTTAGGCTGAGTCATGGTGCCTTGGTGCAGGGATCATGCATATCATGGGAATATTTCACCATTTCTGCTCTGGTTTTCAGTGTATTACACCAATACACCCACCTGATGACATCCTTTCAAGAGCAAAGGCAGCAATTGGCAGAAATCCGCTTCTTTGAGGCACTGAGAAATTGCTGAGCTGAAGCCAAGTCCTGCAGTGTCCCTGTCACCTGCAGAGTCACCGCATGCTCGCCACGGTAGCAGGCATTGTGACAAATGTTCTATGTCAGCTGGGTTTGGCAGCCGAGCGCTACCCTAGGGGACGAGGAGCCTGTCAGCCCCGGGCCTGTCACTGCCTGCTGTCCCTCCTGTCACAAGCCAGGCCTCTGGAAACTGGTCAAACCATGCTCAGACTTGGGGCCAAAGAGGCCCAAAGTCTCCAACAGACAAGTCGGGAAGAAAGATATGGGACAGAGGAAGAAAGCGAAGGGAGCAGGAGAATGGGAAGGAAGAATAAACAGTAGTGTTGGGCTGCAGGAGTGAGATGGAGGAATTGCCAGAAAAGAGGCAGGAAGCAGGAGAGTGAGAGAAAAGGAAAGAAGAGACATGCAGCCAGGCGAGGGTTTAGTGAGAGAGGATGGGACAGAGAACAGGATGAGAAGGAAATAAGGCAAGGCAAGGACAGGCAAGGACAGGCAAGGCAAGGCTAGGCTGCAGGACATTTTTTTGCTATATGCTTTCTAGAACATTCGTCTTCAGAGGAGGAGGAGAGCCATAAGACCTTATGGATTAGGCCCAAGCAAAAACCCCAGCTACTTGAGACACTTAGACTAAGCCTAAAACACCAAGGTCTCTCCACAAGGATGGTTTTTATACTGTACTTCCACAATCTGATGGCAGTACAAAAAAATAAGCTGCAGATCTCCTTAGGCTGAGTCATGGTGCCTTGGTGCAGGGATCATGCATATCATGGGAATATTTCACCATTTCTGCTCTGGTTCTCAGTGTCTTACACCAAAACACCCACCTGATGACATCCTTTCAAGAGCAAAGGCAGCAATTGGCAGAAATTTGCTTCTTTGGTCAACTGAGAAATTGCTGAGCTGAAGCCAAGTCCTGCAGTGTCCCTGTCACCTAAGGAGTCACCGCATCCTCGCCACGGCTGAGGGCATTGTGACAAAGGTTCTATGTCAGCTGGGTTTGGCAGCCGAGCGCCACCCTAGGGGAGGAGGAGCCTGTCAGCCCCGGGCCTGTCACTGCCTGCTGTCCCTCCTGTCACCAGCCAGGCCTCTGGAAACTGGTCAAACCATGCTCAGACTTGGGGCTAACGAGACCCAAAGTCTCCAACAGACAAGTCGGGAAGAAAGATATGGGACAGAGGAAGAAAGCGAAAGGAGCACGAGAATGGGAAGGAAGAATAAACAGTAGTGTTGGGCTGCAGGAGTGAGATGGAGAAATTGCCAGAAAAGAGGCAGGAAGCAGGAGAGTGAGAGAAAAGGAAAGAAGAGACATGCTGCCAGACGAGGGTTTAGTGAGAGAGGATGGGACAGAGAACAGGATGAGAAGGAAATAAGGCAAGGCAAGGACAGGCAAGGACAGGCAAGGCAAGGCTAGGCTGCAGGACATTTTTTTACTATCTGCTTTCTAGAACATTCGTCTCCAGACGAAGAGGAAAGCCATAAGACCTTATGGATTAGGCCCAAGCAAAAACCCCAGCTACTTGAGACACTTAGACTAAGCCTAAAACACCAAGGTCTCTCCACAAGGATGGTTTTTATACTGTACTTCCACAATCTGATGGCAGTACAAAAAAATAAGCTGCAGATCTCCTTAGGCTGAGTCATGGTGCCTTGGTGCAGGGATCATGCATATCATGGGAATATTTCACCATTTCTGCTCTGGTTCTCAGTGTCTTACAACGAAACACCCACCTGATGACATCCTTTCAAGAGCAAAGGCAGCAATTGGCAGAAATCCGCTTCTCTGAGGCACTGAGAAATTGCTGAGCTGAAGCCAAGTCCTGCAGTGTCCCTGTCACCTGCAGAGTCACCGCATGCTCGCCACGGTAGCAGGCATTGTGACAAAGGTTCTATGTCAGCTGGTTTTGGCAGCCGAGTGCCACCCTAGGGGAGGAGGAACCTGTCAGCCCCGGGCCTGTCACTGCCTGCTGTCCCTCCTGTCACCAGCCAGGCCTCTGGAAACTGGTCAAACCATGCTCAGACTTGTGGCCAAAGAGGCAGAAAGTCTCTAACAGACAAGTCGGGAAGAAAGATTTGGGACAGAGGTAGAAAGCAAAGGGAGCAGGAGAAATGGAAGGAAGAATAAACAGTAGTGTTGGGCTGCAGGAGTGAGATGGAGGAATTGCCAGAAAAGAGGCAGGAAGCAGGAGAGTGAGAGAAAAGGAAAGAAGAGACATGCAGCCGGACGAGGGTTTAGTGAGAGAGGATGGGACAGAGAACAGGATGAGAAGGAAATAAGGCAAGGCAAGGACAGGCAAGGACAGGCAAGGCAAGGCTAGGCTGCAGGACAATTTTTTGCTATATGCTTTCTGGAACATTCGTCTTCAGACGAGGAGGAAATCCATAAGACCTTATGGATTAGGCCCAAGCAAAAACCCCAGCTACTTGAGACACTTAGACTAAGCCTAAAACACCAAGATCTCTCCACAAGGATGGTTTTTATACTGTACTTCCACAATCTGATGGCAGTACAAAAAAATAAGCTGCAGATCTCCTTAGGCTGAGTCATGGTGCCTTGGTGCAGGGATCATGCATATCATGGGAATATTTCACCATTTCTGCTCTGGTTTTCAGTGTATTACACCAAAACACCCACCTGATGACATCCTTTCAAGAGCAAAGGCAGCAATTGGCAGAAATCCGCTTCTTTGGGGAACTGAGAAATTGCTGAGCTGAAGCCAAGTCCTGCAGTGTCCCTGTCACCTGCAGAGTCACCGCATCCTCGCCACGGTAGCGGGCATTGTGACAAAGGTTCTATGTCACCTGGGTTTGGCAGCCGAGCGCCACCCTAGGGGAGGAGGAGCCTGTCAGCCCCGGGCCTGTCACTGCCTGCTGTCCCTCCTGTCACCAGCCAGGCCTCTGGAAACTGGTCAAACCATGCTCAGACATGGGGCTAACGAGACCCAAAGTCTCCAACAGACAAGTCGGGAAGAAAGATATGGGACGGAGGAAGAAAGCGAAAGGAGCACGAGAATGGGAAGGAAGAATAAACAGTAGTGTTGGGCTGCAGGAGTGAGATGGAGGAATTGCCAGAAAAGAGGCAGGAAGCAGGAGAGTGAGAGAAAAGGAAAGAAGAGACATGCTGCCAGACGAGGGGTTAGTGAGAGAGGATGGGACAGAGAACTGGATGAGAAGGAAATAAGGCTAGGCAAGGACAGGCAAGGACAGGCAAGGCAAGGCTGGGCTGCCGGACATTTTTTTACTATTTGTTTTCTAGAATATTCATCTTGAGACAAAGAGGAAAGCCATAAGACCTTATGGATTAGGCCCAAGCAAAAACCCCAGCTACTTGAGACACTTAGACTAAGCCTAAAACACCAAGATCTCTCCACAAGGATGGTTTTTATACTGTACTTCCACAATCTGATGGCAGTACAAAAAAATAAGCTGCAGATCTCCTTAGGCTGAGTCATGGTGCCTTGGTGCAGGGATCATGCATATCATGGGAATATTTCACCATTTCTGCTCTGGTTTTCAGTGTATTACACCAATACACCCACCTGATGACATCCTTTCAAGAGCAAAGGCAGCAATTGGCAGAAATCCGCTTCTTTGAGGCACTGAGAAATTGCTGAGCTGAAGCCAAGTCCTGCAGTGTCCCTGTCACCTGCAGAGTCACCGCATGCTCGCCACGGTAGCAGGCATTGTGACAAATGTTCTATGTCAGCTGGGTTTGGCAGCCGAGCGCTACCCTAGGGGACGAGGAGCCTGTCAGCCCCGGGCCTGTCACTGCCTGCTGTCCCTCCTGTCACAAGCCAGGCCTCTGGAAACTGGTCAAACCATGCTCAGACTTGGGGCCAAAGAGGCCCAAAGTCTCCAACAGACAAGTCGGGAAGAAAGATATGGGACAGAGGAAGAAAGCGAAGGGAGCAGGAGAATGGGAAGGAAGAATAAACAGTAGTGTTGGGCTGCAGGAGTGAGATGGAGGAATTGCCAGAAAAGAGGCAGGAAGCAGGAGAGTGAGAGAAAAGGAAAGAAGAGACATGCAGCCAGGCGAGGGTTTAGTGAGAGAGGATGGGACAGAGAACAGGATGAGAAGGAAATAAGGCAAGGCAAGGACAGGCAAGGACAGGCAAGGCAAGGCTAGGCTGCAGGACATTTTTTTGCTATATGCTTTCTAGAACATTCGTCTTCAGAGGAGGAGGAGAGCCATAAGACCTTATGGATTAGGCCCAAGCAAAAACCCCAGCTACTTGAGACACTTAGACTAAGCCTAAAACACCAAGGTCTCTCCACAAGGATGGTTTTTATACTGTACTTCCACAATCTGATGGCAGTACAAAAAAATAAGCTGCAGATCTCCTTAGGCTGAGTCATGGTGCCTTGGTGCAGGGATCATGCATATCATGGGAATATTTCACCATTTCTGCTCTGGTTTTCAGTGTATTACACCAAAACACCCACCTGATGACATCCTTTCAAGAGCAAAGGCAGCAATTGGCAGAAATCCGCTTCTTTGGGGAACTGAGAAATTGCTGAGCTGAAGCCAAGTCCTGCAGTGTCCCTGTCACCTGCAGAGTCACCGCATCCTCGCCACGGTAGCGGCCATTGTGACAAAGGTTCTATGTCAGCTGGGTTTGGCAGCCGAGCGCCACCCTAGGGGAGGAGGAGCCTGTCAGCCCCGGGCCTGTCACTGCCTGCTGTCCCTCCTGTCACCAGCCAGGCCTCTGGAAACTGGTCAAACCATGCTCAGACTTGGGGCTAACGAGACCCAAAGTCTCCAACAGACAAGTCGGGAAGAAAGATATGGGACAGAGGAAGAAAGCGAAAGGAGCACGAGAATGGGAAGGAAGAATAAACAGTAGTGTTGGGCTGCAGGAGTGAGATGGAGAAATTGCCAGAAAAGAGGCAGGAAGCAGGAGAGTGAGAGAAAAGGAAAGAAGAGACATGCTGCCAGACGAGGGTTTAGTGAGAGAGGATGGGACAGAGAACAGGATGAGAAGGAAATAAGGCAAGGCAAGGACAGGCAAGGACAGGCAAGGCAAGGCTAGGCTGCAGGACATTTTTTTACTATCTGCTTTCTAGAACATTCGTCTCCAGACGAAGAGGAAAGCCATAAGACCTTATGGATTAGGCCCAAGCAAAAACCCCAGCTACTTGAGACACTTAGACTAAGCCTAAAACACCAAGGTCTCTCCACAAGGATGGTTTTTATACTGTACTTCCACAATCTGATGGCAGTACAAAAAAATAAGCTGCAGATCTCCTTAGGCTGAGTCATGGTGCCTTGGTGCAGGGATCATGCATATCATGGGAATATTTCACCATTTCTGCTCTGGTTCTCAGTGTCTTACAACGAAACACCCACCTGATGACATCCTTTCAAGAGCAAAGGCAGCAATTGGCAGAAATCCGCTTCTCTGAGGCACTGAGAAATTGCTGAGCTGAAGCCAAGTCCTGCAGTGTCCCTGTCACCTGCAGAGTCACCGCATGCTCGCCACGGTAGCAGGCATTGTGACAAAGGTTCTATGTCAGCTGGTTTTGGCAGCCGAGTGCCACCCTAGGGGAGGAGGAACCTGTCAGCCCCGGGCCTGTCACTGCCTGCTGTCCCTCCTGTCACCAGCCAGGCCTCTGGAAACTGGTCAAACCATGCTCAGACTTGTGGCCAAAGAGGCAGAAAGTCTCTAACAGACAAGTCGGGAAGAAAGATTTGGGACAGAGGTAGAAAGCAAAGGGAGCAGGAGAAATGGAAGGAAGAATAAACAGTAGTGTTGGGCTGCAGGAGTGAGATGGAGGAATTGCCAGAAAAGAGGCAGGAAGCAGGAGAGTGAGAGAAAAGGAAAGAAGAGACATGCAGCCGGACGAGGGTTTAGTGAGAGAGGATGGGACAGAGAACAGGATGAGAAGGAAATAAGGCAAGGCAAGGACAGGCAAGGACAGGCAAGGCAAGGCTAGGCTGCAGGACAATTTTTTGCTATATGCTTTCTGGAACATTCGTCTTCAGACGAGGAGGAAATCCATAAGACCTTATGGATTAGGCCCAAGCAAAAACCCCAGCTACTTGAGACACTTAGACTAAGCCTAAAACACCAAGATCTCTCCACAAGGATGGTTTTTATACTGTACTTCCACAATCTGATGGCAGTACAAAAAAATAAGCTGCAGATCTCCTTAGGCTGAGTCATGGTGCCTTGGTGCAGGGATCATGCATATCATGGGAATATTTCACCATTTCTGCTCTGGTTCTCAGTGTCTTACAACGAAACACCCACCTGATGACATCCTTTCAAGAGCAAAGGCAGCAATTGGCAGAAATCCGCTTCTCTGAGGCACTGAGAAATTGCTGAGCTGAAGCCAAGTCCTGCAGTGTCCCTGTCACCTGCAGAGTCACCGCATCCTCGCCACGGTAGCGGCCATTGTGACAAAGGTTCTATGTCACCTGGGTTTGGCAGCCGAGCGCCACCCTAGGGGAGGAGGAGCCTGTCAGCCCCGGGCCTGTCACTGCCTGCTGTCCCTCCTGTCACCAGCCAGGCCTCTGGAAACTGGTCAAACCATGCTCAGACTTGGGGCTAACGAGACCCAAAGTCTCCAACAGACAAGTCGGGAAGAAAGATATGGGACAGAGGAAGAAAGCGAAAGGAGCACGATTATGGGAAGGAAGAATAAACAGTAGTGTTGGGCTGCAGGAGTGAGATGGAGGAATTGCCAGAAAAGAGGCAGGAAGCAGGAGAGTGAGAGAAAAGGAAAGAAGAGACATGCAGCCAGACGAGGGGTTAGTGAGAGAGGATGGGACAGAGAACTGGATGAGAAGGAAATAAGGCTAGGCAAGGACAGGCAAGGACAGGCAAGGCAAGGCTAGGCTGCCGGCCATTTTTTTACTATTTGTTTTCTAGAATATTCATCTTGAGACAAAGAGGAAAGCCATAAGACCTTATGGATTAGGCCCAAGCAAAAACCCCAGCTACTTGAGACACTTAGACTAAGCCTAAAACACCAAGATCTCTCCACAAGGATGGTTTTTATACTGTACTTCCACAATCTGATGGCAGTACAAAAAAATAAGCTGCAGATCTCCTTAGGCTGAGTCATGGTGCCTTGGTGCAGGGATCATGCATATCATGGGAATATTTCACCATTTCTGCTCTGGTTTTCAGTGTATTACACCAATACACCCACCTGATGACATCCTTTCAAGAGCAAAGGCAGCAATTGGCAGAAATCCGCTTCTTTGAGGCACTGAGAAATTGCTGAGCTGAAGCCAAGTCCTGCAGTGTCCCTGTCACCTGCAGAGTCACCGCATGCTCGCCACGGTAGCAGGCATTGTGACAAAGGTTCTATGTCAGCTGGGTGTGGCAGCCAGGCGCCCCCTAGGGGAGGAGGAGCCTGTCAGCCCTGGGCCTGTCACTGCCTGCTGTCCCTCCTGTCACAAGCCAGGCCTCTGGAAACTGGTCAAACCATGCTCAGACTTGGGGCCAAAGAGGCCCAAAGTCTCCAACAGACAAGTCGGGAAGAAAGATATGGGACAGAGGAAGAAAGCGAAGGGAGCAGGAGAATGGGAAGGAAGAATAAACAGTAGTGTTGGGCTGCAGGAGTGAGATGGAGGAATTGCCAGAAAAGAGGCAGGAAGCAGGAGAGTGAGAGAAAAGGAAAGAAGAGACATGCAGCCAGGCGAGGGTTTAGTGAGAGAGGATGGGACAGAGAACAGGATGAGAAGGAAATAAGGCAAGGCAAGGACAGGCAAGGACAGGCAAGGCAAGGCTAGGCTGCAGGACATTTTTTTGCTATATGCTTTCTAGAACATTCGTCTTCAGAGGAGGAGGAGAGCCATAAGACCTTATGGATTAGGCCCAAGCAAAAACCCCAGCTACTTGAGACACTTAGACTAAGCCTAAAACACCAAGGTCTCTCCACAAGGATGGTTTTTATACTGTACTTCCACAATCTGATGGCAGTACAAAAAAATAAGCTGCAGATCTCCTTAGGCTGAGTCATGGTGCCTTGGTGCAGGGATCATGCATATCATGGGAATATTTCACCATTTCTGCTCTGGTTTTCAGTGTATTACACCAAAACACCCACCTGATGACATCCTTTCAAGACCAAAGGCAGCAATTGGCAGAAATCCGCTTCTTTGGGGAACTGAGAAATTGCTGAGCTGAAGCCAAGTCCTGCAGTGTCCCTGTCACCTGCAGAGTCACCGCATCCTCGCCACGGTAGCGGCCATTGTGACAAAGGTTCTATGTCAGCTGGGTTTGGCAGCCGAGCGCCACCCTAGGGGAGGAGGAGCCTGTCAGCCCCGGGCCTGTCACTGCCTGCTGTCCCTCCTGTCACCAGCCAGGCCTCTGGAAACTGGTCAAACCATGCTCAGACTTGGGGCTAACGAGACCCAAAGTCTCCAACAGACAAGTCGGGAAGAAAGATATGGGACAGAGGAAGAAAGCGAAAGGAGCACGAGAATGGGAAGGAAGAATAAACAGTAGTGTTGGGCTGCAGGAGTGAGATGGAGAAATTGCCAGAAAAGAGGCAGGAAGCAGGAGAGTGAGAGAAAAGGAAAGAAGAGACATGCTGCCAGACGAGGGTTTAGTGAGAGAGGATGGGACAGAGAACAGGATGAGAAGGAAATAAGGCAAGGCAAGGACAGGCAAGGACAGGCAAGGCAAGGCTAGGCTGCAGGACATTTTTTTACTATCTGCTTTCTAGAACATTCGTCTCCAGACGAAGAGGAAAGCCATAAGACCTTATGGATTAGGCCCAAGCAAAAACCCCAGCTACTTGAGACACTTAGACTAAGCCTAAAACACCAAGGTCTCTCCACAAGGATGGTTTTTATACTGTACTTCCACAATCTGATGGCAGTACAAAAAAATAAGCTGCAGATCTCCTTAGGCTGAGTCATGGTGCCTTGGTGCAGGGATCATGCATATCATGGGAATATTTCACCATTTCTGCTCTGGTTCTCAGTGTCTTACAACGAAACACCCACCTGATGACATCCTTTCAAGAGCAAAGGCAGCAATTGGCAGAAATCCGCTTCTCTGAGGCACTGAGAAATTGCTGAGCTGAAGCCAAGTCCTGCAGTGTCCCTGTCACCTGCAGAGTCACCGCATGCTCGCCACGGTAGCAGGCATTGTGACAAAGGTTCTATGTCAGCTGGTTTTGGCAGCCGAGTGCCACCCTAGGGGAGGAGGAACCTGTCAGCCCCGGGCCTGTCACTGCCTGCTGTCCCTCCTGTCACAAGCCAGGCCTCTGGAAACTGGTCAAACCATGCTCAGACTTGTGGCCAAAGAGGCAGAAAGTCTCTAACAGACAAGTCGGGAAGAAAGATTTGGGACAGAGGTAGAAAGCAAAGGGAGCAGGAGAAATGGAAGGAAGAATAAACAGTAGTGTTGGGCTGCAGGAGTGAGATGGAGGAATTGCCAGAAAAGAGGCAGGAAGCAGGAGAGTGAGAGAAAAGGAAAGAAGAGACATGCAGCCGGACGAGGGTTTAGTGAGAGAGGATGGGACAGAGAACAGGATGAGAAGGAAATAAGGCAAGGCAAGGACAGGCAAGGACAGGCAAGGCAAGGCTAGGCTGCAGGACAATTTTTTGCTATATGCTTTCTGGAACATTCGTCTTCAGACGAGGAGGAAATCCATAAGACCTTATGGATTAGGCCCAAGCAAAAACCCCAGCTACTTGAGACACTTAGACTAAGCCTAAAACACCAAGATCTCTCCACAAGGATGGTTTTTATACTGTACTTCCACAATCTGATGGCAGTACAAAAAAATAAGCTGCAGATCTCCTTAGGCTGAGTCATGGTGCCTTGGTGCAGGGATCATGCATATCATGGGAATATTTCACCATTTCTGCTCTGGTTCTCAGTGTCTTACAACGAAACACCCACCTGATGACATCCTTTCAAGAGCAAAGGCAGCAATTGGCAGAAATCCGCTTCTCTGAGGCACTGAGAAATTGCTGAGCTGAAGCCAAGTCCTGCAGTGTCCCTGTCACCTGCAGAGTCACCGCATCCTCGCCACGGTAGCGGGCATTGTGACAAAGGTTCTATGTCAGCTGGGTTTGGCAGCCGAGCGCCACCCTAGGGGAGGAGGAGCCTGTCAGCCCCGGGCCTGTCACTGCCTGCTGTCCCTCCTGTCACCAGCCAGGCCTCTGGAAACTGGTCAAACCATGCTCAGACTTGGGGCTAACGAGACCCAAAGTCTCCAACAGACAAGTCGGGAAGAAAGATATGGGACAGAGGAAGAAAGCGAAAGGAGCACGATTATGGGAAGGAAGAATAAACAGTAGTGTTGGGCTGCAGGAGTGAGATGGAGGAATTGCCAGAAAAGAGGCAGGAAGCAGGAGAGTGAGAGAAAAGGAAAGAAGAGACATGCTGCCAGACGAGGGGTTAGTGAGAGAGGATGGGACAGAGAACTGGATGAGAAGGAAATAAGGCTAGGCAAGGACAGGCAAGGACAGGCAAGGCAAGGCTAGGCTGCCGGCCATTTTTTTACTATTTGTTTTCTAGAATATTCATCTTGAGACAAAGAGGAAAGCCATAAGACCTTATGGATTAGGCCCAAGCAAAAACCCCAGCTACTTGAGACACTTAGACTAAGCCTAAAACACCAAGATCTCTCCACAAGGATGGTTTTTATACTGTACTTCCACAATCTGATGGCAGTACAAAAAAATAAGCTGCAGATCTCCTTAGGCTGAGTCATGGTGCCTTGGTGCAGGGATCATGCATATCATGGGAATATTTCACCATTTCTGCTCTGGTTTTCAGTGTATTACACCAATACACCCACCTGATGACATCCTTTCAAGAGCAAAGGCAGCAATTGGCAGAAATCCGCTTCTTTGAGGCACTGAGAAATTGCTGAGCTGAAGCCAAGTCCTGCAGTGTCCCTGTCACCTGCAGAGTCACCGCATGCTCGCCACGGTAGCAGGCATTGTGACAAAGGTTCTATGTCAGCTGGGTGTGGCAGCCAGGCGCCCCCTAGGGGAGGAGGAGCCTGTCAGCCCTGGGCCTGTCACTGCCTGCTGTCCCTCCTGTCACAAGCCAGGCCTCTGGAAACTGGTCAAACCATGCTCAGACTTGGGGCCAAAGAGGCCCAAAGTCTCCAACAGACAAGTCGGGAAGAAAGATATGGGACAGAGGAAGAAAGCGAAGGGAGCAGGAGAATGGGAAGGAAGAATAAACAGTAGTGTTGGGCTGCAGGAGTGAGATGGAGGAATTGCCAGAAAAGAGGCAGGAAGCAGGAGAGTGAGAGAAAAGGAAAGAAGAGACATGCAGCCAGGCGAGGGTTTAGTGAGAGAGGATGGGACAGAGAACAGGATGAGAAGGAAATAAGGCAAGGCAAGGACAGGCAAGGACAGGCAAGGCAAGGCTAGGCTGCAGGACATTTTTTTGCTATATGCTTTCTAGAACATTCGTCTTCAGAGGAGGAGGAGAGCCATAAGACCTTATGGATTAGGCCCAAGCAAAAACCCCAGCTACTTGAGACACTTAGACTAAGCCTAAAACACCAAGGTCTCTCCACAAGGATGGTTTTTATACTGTACTTCCACAATCTGATGGCAGTACAAAAAAATAAGCTGCAGATCTCCTTAGGCTGAGTCATGGTGCCTTGGTGCAGGGATCATGCATATCATGGGAATATTTCACCATTTCTGCTCTGGTTTTCAGTGTATTACACCAAAACACCCACCTGATGACATCCTTTCAAGACCAAAGGCAGCAATTGGCAGAAATCCGCTTCTTTGGGGAACTGAGAAATTGCTGAGCTGAAGCCAAGTCCTGCAGTGTCCCTGTCACCTGCAGAGTCACCGCATCCTCGCCACGGTAGCGGCCATTGTGACAAAGGTTCTATGTCAGCTGGGTTTGGCAGCCGAGCGCCACCCTAGGGGAGGAGGAGCCTGTCAGCCCCGGGCCTGTCACTGCCTGCTGTCCCTCCTGTCACCAGCCAGGCCTCTGGAAACTGGTCAAACCATGCTCAGACTTGGGGCTAACGAGACCCAAAGTCTCCAACAGACAAGTCGGGAAGAAAGATATGGGACAGAGGAAGAAAGCGAAAGGAGCACGAGAATGGGAAGGAAGAATAAACAGTAGTGTTGGGCTGCAGGAGTGAGATGGAGAAATTGCCAGAAAAGAGGCAGGAAGCAGGAGAGTGAGAGAAAAGGAAAGAAGAGACATGCTGCCAGACGAGGGTTTAGTGAGAGAGGATGGGACAGAGAACAGGATGAGAAGGAAATAAGGCAAGGCAAGGACAGGCAAGGACAGGCAAGGCAAGGCTAGGCTGCAGGACATTTTTTTACTATCTGCTTTCTAGAACATTCGTCTCCAGACGAAGAGGAAAGCCATAAGACCTTATGGATTAGGCCCAAGCAAAAACCCCAGCTACTTGAGACACTTAGACTAAGCCTAAAACACCAAGGTCTCTCCACAAGGATGGTTTTTATACTGTACTTCCACAATCTGATGGCAGTACAAAAAAATAAGCTGCAGATCTCCTTAGGCTGAGTCATGGTGCCTTGGTGCAGGGATCATGCATATCATGGGAATATTTCACCATTTCTGCTCTGGTTCTCAGTGTCTTACAACGAAACACCCACCTGATGACATCCTTTCAAGAGCAAAGGCAGCAATTGGCAGAAATCCGCTTCTCTGAGGCACTGAGAAATTGCTGAGCTGAAGCCAAGTCCTGCAGTGTCCCTGTCACCTGCAGAGTCACCGCATGCTCGCCACGGTAGCAGGCATTGTGACAAAGGTTCTATGTCAGCTGGTTTTGGCAGCCGAGTGCCACCCTAGGGGAGGAGGAACCTGTCAGCCCCGGGCCTGTCACTGCCTGCTGTCCCTCCTGTCACAAGCCAGGCCTCTGGAAACTGGTCAAACCATGCTCAGACTTGTGGCCAAAGAGGCAGAAAGTCTCTAACAGACAAGTCGGGAAGAAAGATTTGGGACAGAGGTAGAAAGCAAAGGGAGCAGGAGAAATGGAAGGAAGAATAAACAGTAGTGTTGGGCTGCAGGAGTGAGATGGAGGAATTGCCAGAAAAGAGGCAGGAAGCAGGAGAGTGAGAGAAAAGGAAAGAAGAGACATGCAGCCGGACGAGGGTTTAGTGAGAGAGGATGGGACAGAGAACAGGATGAGAAGGAAATAAGGCAAGGCAAGGACAGGCAAGGACAGGCAAGGCAAGGCTAGGCTGCAGGACAATTTTTTGCTATATGCTTTCTGGAACATTCGTCTTCAGACGAGGAGGAAATCCATAAGACCTTATGGATTAGGCCCAAGCAAAAACCCCAGCTACTTGAGACACTTAGACTAAGCCTAAAACACCAAGATCTCTCCACAAGGATGGTTTTTATACTGTACTTCCACAATCTGATGGCAGTACAAAAAAATAAGCTGCAGATCTCCTTAGGCTGAGTCATGGTGCCTTGGTGCAGGGATCATGCATATCATGGGAATATTTCACCATTTCTGCTCTGGTTCTCAGTGTCTTACAACGAAACACCCACCTGATGACATCCTTTCAAGAGCAAAGGCAGCAATTGGCAGAAATCCGCTTCTCTGAGGCACTGAGAAATTGCTGAGCTGAAGCCAAGTCCTGCAGTGTCCCTGTCACCTGCAGAGTCACCGCATCCTCGCCACGGTAGCGGGCATTGTGACAAAGGTTCTATGTCAGCTGGGTTTGGCAGCCGAGCGCCACCCTAGGGGAGGAGGAGCCTGTCAGCCCCGGGCCTGTCACTGCCTGCTGTCCCTCCTGTCACCAGCCAGGCCTCTGGAAACTGGTCAAACCATGCTCAGACTTGGGGCTAACGAGACCCAAAGTCTCCAACAGACAAGTCGGGAAGAAAGATATGGGACAGAGGAAGAAAGCGAAAGGAGCACGATTATGGGAAGGAAGAATAAACAGTAGTGTTGGGCTGCAGGAGTGAGATGGAGGAATTGCCAGAAAAGAGGCAGGAAGCAGGAGAGTGAGAGAAAAGGAAAGAAGAGACATGCTGCCAGACGAGGGGTTAGTGAGAGAGGATGGGACAGAGAACTGGATGAGAAGGAAATAAGGCTAGGCAAGGACAGGCAAGGACAGGCAAGGCAAGGCTAGGCTGCCGGCCATTTTTTTACTATTTGTTTTCTAGAATATTCATCTTGAGACAAAGAGGAAAGCCATAAGACCTTATGGATTAGGCCCAAGCAAAAACCCCAGCTACTTGAGACACTTAGACTAAGCCTAAAACACCAAGATCTCTCCACAAGGATGGTTTTTATACTGTACTTCCACAATCTGATGGCAGTACAAAAAAATAAGCTGCAGATCTCCTTAGGCTGAGTCATGGTGCCTTGGTGCAGGGATCATGCATATCATGGGAATATTTCACCATTTCTGCTCTGGTTTTCAGTGTATTACACCAATACACCCACCTGATGACATCCTTTCAAGAGCAAAGGCAGCAATTGGCAGAAATCCGCTTCTTTGAGGCACTGAGAAATTGCTGAGCTGAAGCCAAGTCCTGCAGTGTCCCTGTCACCTGCAGAGTCACCGCATGCTCGCCACGGTAGCAGGCATTGTGACAAAGGTTCTATGTCAGCTGGGTGTGGCAGCCAGGCGCCCCCTAGGGGAGGAGGAGCCTGTCAGCCCTGGGCCTGTCACTGCCTGCTGTCCCTGCTGTCACCAGCCAGGCCTCTGGAAACTGGTCAAACCATGCTCAGACTTGCGGCCAAAGAGGCCCAAAGTCTCCAACAGACAAGTCAGGAAGAAAGATTTGGGACAGAGGTAGAAAGCAAAGGGAGCAGGAGAAATGGAAGGAAGAATAAACAGTAGTGTTGGGCTGCAGGAGTGAGATGGAGGAATTGCCAGAAAAGAGGCAGGAAGCAGGAGAGTGAGAGAAAAGGAAAGAAGAGACATGCAGCCGGACGAGGGTTTAGTGAGAGAGGATGGGACAGAGAACAGGATGAGAAGGAAATAAGGCAAGGCAAGGACAGGCAAGGACAGGCAAGGCAAGGCTAGGCTGCAGGACATTTTTTTACTATCTGCTTTCTAGAACATTCGTCTTCAGAGGAGGAGGAGAGCCATAAGACCTTATGGATTAGGCCCAAGCAAAAACCCCAGCTACTTGAGACACTTAGACTAAGCCTAAAACACCAAGGTCTCTCCACAAGGATGGTTTTTATACTGTACTTCCACAATCTGATGGCAGTACAAAAAAATAAGCTGCAGATCTCCTTAGGCTGAGTCATGGTGCCTTGGTGCAGGGATCATGCATATCATGGGAATATTTCACCATTTCTGCTCTGGTTCTCAGTGTCTTACACCAAAACACCCACCTGATGACATCCTTTCAAGAGCAAAGGCAGCAATTGGCAGAAATTTGCTTCTTTGGTCAACTGAGAAATTGCTGAGCTGAAGCCAAGTCCTGCAGTGTCCCTGTCACCTAAGGAGTCACCGCATCCTCGCCACGGCTGAGGGCATTGTGACAAAGGTTCTATGTCAGCTGGGTTTGGCAGCCGAGCGCCACCCTAGGGGAGGAGGAGCCTGTCAGCCCCGGGCCTGTCACTGCCTGCTGTCCCTCCTGTCACCAGCCAGGCCTCTGGAAACTGGTCAAACCATGCTCAGACTTGGGGCTAACGAGACCCAAAGTCTCCAACAGACAAGTCGGGAAGAAAGATATGGGACAGAGGAAGAAAGCGAAAGGAGCACGAGAATGGGAAGGAAGAATAAACAGTAGTGTTGGGCTGCAGGAGTGAGATGGAGAAATTGCCAGAAAAGAGGCAGGAAGCAGGAGAGTGAGAGAAAAGGAAAGAAGAGACATGCTGCCAGACGAGGGTTTAGTGAGAGAGGATGGGACAGAGAACAGGATGAGAAGGAAATAAGGCAAGGCAAGGACAGGCAAGGACAGGCAAGGCAAGGCTAGGCTGCAGGACATTTTTTTACTATCTGCTTTCTAGAACATTCGTCTCCAGACGAAGAGGAAAGCCATAAGACCTTATGGATTAGGCCCAAGCAAAAACCCCAGCTACTTGAGACACTTAGACTAAGCCTAAAACACCAAGGTCTCTCCACAAGGATGGTTTTTATACTGTACTTCCACAATCTGATGGCAGTACAAAAAAATAAGCTGCAGATCTCCTTAGGCTGAGTCATGGTGCCTTGGTGCAGGGATCATGCATATCATGGGAATATTTCACCATTTCTGCTCTGGTTCTCAGTGTCTTACAACGAAACACCCACCTGATGACATCCTTTCAAGAGCAAAGGCAGCAATTGGCAGAAATCCGCTTCTCTGAGGCACTGAGAAATTGCTGAGCTGAAGCCAAGTCCTGCAGTGTCCCTGTCACCTGCAGAGTCACCGCATGCTCGCCACGGTAGCAGGCATTGTGACAAAGGTTCTATGTCAGCTGGTTTTGGCAGCCGAGTGCCACCCTAGGGGAGGAGGAACCTGTCAGCCCCGGGCCTGTCACTGCCTGCTGTCCCTCCTGTCACAAGCCAGGCCTCTGGAAACTGGTCAAACCATGCTCAGACTTGTGGCCAAAGAGGCAGAAAGTCTCTAACAGACAAGTCGGGAAGAAAGATTTGGGACAGAGGTAGAAAGCAAAGGGAGCAGGAGAAATGGAAGGAAGAATAAACAGTAGTGTTGGGCTGCAGGAGTGAGATGGAGGAATTGCCAGAAAAGAGGCAGGAAGCAGGAGAGTGAGAGAAAAGGAAAGAAGAGACATGCAGCCGGACGAGGGTTTAGTGAGAGAGGATGGGACAGAGAACAGGATGAGAAGGAAATAAGGCAAGGCAAGGACAGGCAAGGACAGGCAAGGCAAGGCTAGGCTGCAGGACAATTTTTTGCTATATGCTTTCTGGAACATTCGTCTTCAGACGAGGAGGAAATCCATAAGACCTTATGGATTAGGCCCAAGCAAAAACCCCAGCTACTTGAGACACTTAGACTAAGCCTAAAACACCAAGATCTCTCCACAAGGATGGTTTTTATACTGTACTTCCACAATCTGATGGCAGTACAAAAAAATAAGCTGCAGATCTCCTTAGGCTGAGTCATGGTGCCTTGGTGCAGGGATCATGCATATCATGGGAATATTTCACCATTTCTGCTCTGGTTTTCAGTGTATTACACCAAAACACCCACCTGATGACATCCTTTCAAGAGCAAAGGCAGCAATTGGCAGAAATCCGCTTCTTTGGGGAACTGAGAAATTGCTGAGCTGAAGCCAAGTCCTGCAGTGTCCCTGTCACCTGCAGAGTCACCGCATCCTCGCCACGGTAGCGGGCATTGTGACAAAGGTTCTATGTCACCTGGGTTTGGCAGCCGAGCGCCACCCTAGGGGAGGAGGAGCCTGTCAGCCCCGGGCCTGTCACTGCCTGCTGTCCCTCCTGTCACCAGCCAGGCCTCTGGAAACTGGTCAAACCATGCTCAGACATGGGGCTAACGAGACCCAAAGTCTCCAACAGACAAGTCGGGAAGAAAGATATGGGACGGAGGAAGAAAGCGAAAGGAGCACGAGAATGGGAAGGAAGAATAAACAGTAGTGTTGGGCTGCAGGAGTGAGATGGAGGAATTGCCAGAAAAGAGGCAGGAAGCAGGAGAGTGAGAGAAAAGGAAAGAAGAGACATGCTGCCAGACGAGGGGTTAGTGAGAGAGGATGGGACAGAGAACTGGATGAGAAGGAAATAAGGCTAGGCAAGGACAGGCAAGGACAGGCAAGGCAAGGCTGGGCTGCCGGACATTTTTTTACTATTTGTTTTCTAGAATATTCATCTTGAGACAAAGAGGAAAGCCATAAGACCTTATGGATTAGGCCCAAGCAAAAACCCCAGCTACTTGAGACACTTAGACTAAGCCTAAAACACCAAGATCTCTCCACAAGGATGGTTTTTATACTGTACTTCCACAATCTGATGGCAGTACAAAAAAATAAGCTGCAGATCTCCTTAGGCTGAGTCATGGTGCCTTGGTGCAGGGATCATGCATATCATGGGAATATTTCACCATTTCTGCTCTGGTTTTCAGTGTATTACACCAATACACCCACCTGATGACATCCTTTCAAGAGCAAAGGCAGCAATTGGCAGAAATCCGCTTCTTTGAGGCACTGAGAAATTGCTGAGCTGAAGCCAAGTCCTGCAGTGTCCCTGTCACCTGCAGAGTCACCGCATGCTCGCCACGGTAGCAGGCATTGTGACAAATGTTCTATGTCAGCTGGGTTTGGCAGCCGAGCGCTACCCTAGGGGACGAGGAGCCTGTCAGCCCCGGGCCTGTCACTGCCTGCTGTCCCTCCTGTCACAAGCCAGGCCTCTGGAAACTGGTCAAACCATGCTCAGACTTGGGGCCAAAGAGGCCCAAAGTCTCCAACAGACAAGTCGGGAAGAAAGATATGGGACAGAGGAAGAAAGCGAAGGGAGCAGGAGAATGGGAAGGAAGAATAAACAGTAGTGTTGGGCTGCAGGAGTGAGATGGAGGAATTGCCAGAAAAGAGGCAGGAAGCAGGAGAGTGAGAGAAAAGGAAAGAAGAGACATGCAGCCAGGCGAGGGTTTAGTGAGAGAGGATGGGACAGAGAACAGGATGAGAAGGAAATAAGGCAAGGCAAGGACAGGCAAGGACAGGCAAGGCAAGGCTAGGCTGCAGGACATTTTTTTGCTATATGCTTTCTAGAACATTCGTCTTCAGAGGAGGAGGAGAGCCATAAGACCTTATGGATTAGGCCCAAGCAAAAACCCCAGCTACTTGAGACACTTAGACTAAGCCTAAAACACCAAGGTCTCTCCACAAGGATGGTTTTTATACTGTACTTCCACAATCTGATGGCAGTACAAAAAAATAAGCTGCAGATCTCCTTAGGCTGAGTCATGGTGCCTTGGTGCAGGGATCATGCATATCATGGGAATATTTCACCATTTCTGCTCTGGTTTTCAGTGTATTACACCAAAACACCCACCTGATGACATCCTTTCAAGAGCAAAGGCAGCAATTGGCAGAAATCCGCTTCTTTGGGGAACTGAGAAATTGCTGAGCTGAAGCCAAGTCCTGCAGTGTCCCTGTCACCTGCAGAGTCACCGCATCCTCGCCACGGTAGCGGCCATTGTGACAAAGGTTCTATGTCAGCTGGGTTTGGCAGCCGAGCGCCACCCTAGGGGAGGAGGAGCCTGTCAGCCCCGGGCCTGTCACTGCCTGCTGTCCCTCCTGTCACCAGCCAGGCCTCTGGAAACTGGTCAAACCATGCTCAGACTTGGGGCTAACGAGACCCAAAGTCTCCAACAGACAAGTCGGGAAGAAAGATATGGGACAGAGGAAGAAAGCGAAAGGAGCACGAGAATGGGAAGGAAGAATAAACAGTAGTGTTGGGCTGCAGGAGTGAGATGGAGAAATTGCCAGAAAAGAGGCAGGAAGCAGGAGAGTGAGAGAAAAGGAAAGAAGAGACATGCTGCCAGACGAGGGTTTAGTGAGAGAGGATGGGACAGAGAACAGGATGAGAAGGAAATAAGGCAAGGCAAGGACAGGCAAGGACAGGCAAGGCAAGGCTAGGCTGCAGGACATTTTTTTACTATCTGCTTTCTAGAACATTCGTCTCCAGACGAAGAGGAAAGCCATAAGACCTTATGGATTAGGCCCAAGCAAAAACCCCAGCTACTTGAGACACTTAGACTAAGCCTAAAACACCAAGGTCTCTCCACAAGGATGGTTTTTATACTGTACTTCCACAATCTGATGGCAGTACAAAAAAATAAGCTGCAGATCTCCTTAGGCTGAGTCATGGTGCCTTGGTGCAGGGATCATGCATATCATGGGAATATTTCACCATTTCTGCTCTGGTTCTCAGTGTCTTACAACGAAACACCCACCTGATGACATCCTTTCAAGAGCAAAGGCAGCAATTGGCAGAAATCCGCTTCTCTGAGGCACTGAGAAATTGCTGAGCTGAAGCCAAGTCCTGCAGTGTCCCTGTCACCTGCAGAGTCACCGCATGCTCGCCACGGTAGCAGGCATTGTGACAAAGGTTCTATGTCAGCTGGTTTTGGCAGCCGAGTGCCACCCTAGGGGAGGAGGAACCTGTCAGCCCCGGGCCTGTCACTGCCTGCTGTCCCTCCTGTCACCAGCCAGGCCTCTGGAAACTGGTCAAACCATGCTCAGACTTGTGGCCAAAGAGGCAGAAAGTCTCTAACAGACAAGTCGGGAAGAAAGATTTGGGACAGAGGTAGAAAGCAAAGGGAGCAGGAGAAATGGAAGGAAGAATAAACAGTAGTGTTGGGCTGCAGGAGTGAGATGGAGGAATTGCCAGAAAAGAGGCAGGAAGCAGGAGAGTGAGAGAAAAGGAAAGAAGAGACATGCAGCCGGACGAGGGTTTAGTGAGAGAGGATGGGACAGAGAACAGGATGAGAAGGAAATAAGGCAAGGCAAGGACAGGCAAGGACAGGCAAGGCAAGGCTAGGCTGCAGGACAATTTTTTGCTATATGCTTTCTGGAACATTCGTCTTCAGACGAGGAGGAAATCCATAAGACCTTATGGATTAGGCCCAAGCAAAAACCCCAGCTACTTGAGACACTTAGACTAAGCCTAAAACACCAAGATCTCTCCACAAGGATGGTTTTTATACTGTACTTCCACAATCTGATGGCAGTACAAAAAAATAAGCTGCAGATCTCCTTAGGCTGAGTCATGGTGCCTTGGTGCAGGGATCATGCATATCATGGGAATATTTCACCATTTCTGCTCTGGTTCTCAGTGTCTTACAACGAAACACCCACCTGATGACATCCTTTCAAGAGCAAAGGCAGCAATTGGCAGAAATCCGCTTCTCTGAGGCACTGAGAAATTGCTGAGCTGAAGCCAAGTCCTGCAGTGTCCCTGTCACCTGCAGAGTCACCGCATCCTCGCCACGGTAGCGGCCATTGTGACAAAGGTTCTATGTCACCTGGGTTTGGCAGCCGAGCGCCACCCTAGGGGAGGAGGAGCCTGTCAGCCCCGGGCCTGTCACTGCCTGCTGTCCCTCCTGTCACCAGCCAGGCCTCTGGAAACTGGTCAAACCATGCTCAGACTTGGGGCTAACGAGACCCAAAGTCTCCAACAGACAAGTCGGGAAGAAAGATATGGGACAGAGGAAGAAAGCGAAAGGAGCACGATTATGGGAAGGAAGAATAAACAGTAGTGTTGGGCTGCAGGAGTGAGATGGAGGAATTGCCAGAAAAGAGGCAGGAAGCAGGAGAGTGAGAGAAAAGGAAAGAAGAGACATGCTGCCAGACGAGGGGTTAGTGAGAGAGGATGGGACAGAGAACTGGATGAGAAGGAAATAAGGCTAGGCAAGGACAGGCAAGGACAGGCAAGGCAAGGCTAGGCTGCCGGCCATTTTTTTACTATTTGTTTTCTAGAATATTCATCTTGAGACAAAGAGGAAAGCCATAAGACCTTATGGATTAGGCCCAAGCAAAAACCCCAGCTACTTGAGACACTTAGACTAAGCCTAAAACACCAAGATCTCTCCACAAGGATGGTTTTTATACTGTACTTCCACAATCTGATGGCAGTACAAAAAAATAAGCTGCAGATCTCCTTAGGCTGAGTCATGGTGCCTTGGTGCAGGGATCATGCATATCATGGGAATATTTCACCATTTCTGCTCTGGTTTTCAGTGTATTACACCAATACACCCACCTGATGACATCCTTTCAAGAGCAAAGGCAGCAATTGGCAGAAATCCGCTTCTTTGAGGCACTGAGAAATTGCTGAGCTGAAGCCAAGTCCTGCAGTGTCCCTGTCACCTGCAGAGTCACCGCATGCTCGCCACGGTAGCAGGCATTGTGACAAAGGTTCTATGTCAGCTGGGTGTGGCAGCCAGGCGCCCCCTAGGGGAGGAGGAGCCTGTCAGCCCTGGGCCTGTCACTGCCTGCTGTCCCTCCTGTCACAAGCCAGGCCTCTGGAAACTGGTCAAACCATGCTCAGACTTGGGGCCAAAGAGGCCCAAAGTCTCCAACAGACAAGTCGGGAAGAAAGATATGGGACAGAGGAAGAAAGCGAAGGGAGCAGGAGAATGGGAAGGAAGAATAAACAGTAGTGTTGGGCTGCAGGAGTGAGATGGAGGAATTGCCAGAAAAGAGGCAGGAAGCAGGAGAGTGAGAGAAAAGGAAAGAAGAGACATGCAGCCAGGCGAGGGTTTAGTGAGAGAGGATGGGACAGAGAACAGGATGAGAAGGAAATAAGGCAAGGCAAGGACAGGCAAGGACAGGCAAGGCAAGGCTAGGCTGCAGGACATTTTTTTGCTATATGCTTTCTAGAACATTCGTCTTCAGAGGAGGAGGAGAGCCATAAGACCTTATGGATTAGGCCCAAGCAAAAACCCCAGCTACTTGAGACACTTAGACTAAGCCTAAAACACCAAGGTCTCTCCACAAGGATGGTTTTTATACTGTACTTCCACAATCTGATGGCAGTACAAAAAAATAAGCTGCAGATCTCCTTAGGCTGAGTCATGGTGCCTTGGTGCAGGGATCATGCATATCATGGGAATATTTCACCATTTCTGCTCTGGTTTTCAGTGTATTACACCAAAACACCCACCTGATGACATCCTTTCAAGACCAAAGGCAGCAATTGGCAGAAATCCGCTTCTTTGGGGAACTGAGAAATTGCTGAGCTGAAGCCAAGTCCTGCAGTGTCCCTGTCACCTGCAGAGTCACCGCATCCTCGCCACGGTAGCGGCCATTGTGACAAAGGTTCTATGTCAGCTGGGTTTGGCAGCCGAGCGCCACCCTAGGGGAGGAGGAGCCTGTCAGCCCCGGGCCTGTCACTGCCTGCTGTCCCTCCTGTCACCAGCCAGGCCTCTGGAAACTGGTCAAACCATGCTCAGACTTGGGGCTAACGAGACCCAAAGTCTCCAACAGACAAGTCGGGAAGAAAGATATGGGACAGAGGAAGAAAGCGAAAGGAGCACGAGAATGGGAAGGAAGAATAAACAGTAGTGTTGGGCTGCAGGAGTGAGATGGAGAAATTGCCAGAAAAGAGGCAGGAAGCAGGAGAGTGAGAGAAAAGGAAAGAAGAGACATGCTGCCAGACGAGGGTTTAGTGAGAGAGGATGGGACAGAGAACAGGATGAGAAGGAAATAAGGCAAGGCAAGGACAGGCAAGGACAGGCAAGGCAAGGCTAGGCTGCAGGACATTTTTTTACTATCTGCTTTCTAGAACATTCGTCTCCAGACGAAGAGGAAAGCCATAAGACCTTATGGATTAGGCCCAAGCAAAAACCCCAGCTACTTGAGACACTTAGACTAAGCCTAAAACACCAAGGTCTCTCCACAAGGATGGTTTTTATACTGTACTTCCACAATCTGATGGCAGTACAAAAAAATAAGCTGCAGATCTCCTTAGGCTGAGTCATGGTGCCTTGGTGCAGGGATCATGCATATCATGGGAATATTTCACCATTTCTGCTCTGGTTCTCAGTGTCTTACAACGAAACACCCACCTGATGACATCCTTTCAAGAGCAAAGGCAGCAATTGGCAGAAATCCGCTTCTCTGAGGCACTGAGAAATTGCTGAGCTGAAGCCAAGTCCTGCAGTGTCCCTGTCACCTGCAGAGTCACCGCATGCTCGCCACGGTAGCAGGCATTGTGACAAAGGTTCTATGTCAGCTGGTTTTGGCAGCCGAGTGCCACCCTAGGGGAGGAGGAACCTGTCAGCCCCGGGCCTGTCACTGCCTGCTGTCCCTCCTGTCACAAGCCAGGCCTCTGGAAACTGGTCAAACCATGCTCAGACTTGTGGCCAAAGAGGCAGAAAGTCTCTAACAGACAAGTCGGGAAGAAAGATTTGGGACAGAGGTAGAAAGCAAAGGGAGCAGGAGAAATGGAAGGAAGAATAAACAGTAGTGTTGGGCTGCAGGAGTGAGATGGAGGAATTGCCAGAAAAGAGGCAGGAAGCAGGAGAGTGAGAGAAAAGGAAAGAAGAGACATGCAGCCGGACGAGGGTTTAGTGAGAGAGGATGGGACAGAGAACAGGATGAGAAGGAAATAAGGCAAGGCAAGGACAGGCAAGGACAGGCAAGGCAAGGCTAGGCTGCAGGACAATTTTTTGCTATATGCTTTCTGGAACATTCGTCTTCAGACGAGGAGGAAATCCATAAGACCTTATGGATTAGGCCCAAGCAAAAACCCCAGCTACTTGAGACACTTAGACTAAGCCTAAAACACCAAGATCTCTCCACAAGGATGGTTTTTATACTGTACTTCCACAATCTGATGGCAGTACAAAAAAATAAGCTGCAGATCTCCTTAGGCTGAGTCATGGTGCCTTGGTGCAGGGATCATGCATATCATGGGAATATTTCACCATTTCTGCTCTGGTTCTCAGTGTCTTACAACGAAACACCCACCTGATGACATCCTTTCAAGAGCAAAGGCAGCAATTGGCAGAAATCCGCTTCTCTGAGGCACTGAGAAATTGCTGAGCTGAAGCCAAGTCCTGCAGTGTCCCTGTCACCTGCAGAGTCACCGCATCCTCGCCACGGTAGCGGGCATTGTGACAAAGGTTCTATGTCAGCTGGGTTTGGCAGCCGAGCGCCACCCTAGGGGAGGAGGAGCCTGTCAGCCCCGGGCCTGTCACTGCCTGCTGTCCCTCCTGTCACCAGCCAGGCCTCTGGAAACTGGTCAAACCATGCTCAGACTTGGGGCTAACGAGACCCAAAGTCTCCAACAGACAAGTCGGGAAGAAAGATATGGGACAGAGGAAGAAAGCGAAAGGAGCACGATTATGGGAAGGAAGAATAAACAGTAGTGTTGGGCTGCAGGAGTGAGATGGAGGAATTGCCAGAAAAGAGGCAGGAAGCAGGAGAGTGAGAGAAAAGGAAAGAAGAGACATGCTGCCAGACGAGGGGTTAGTGAGAGAGGATGGGACAGAGAACTGGATGAGAAGGAAATAAGGCTAGGCAAGGACAGGCAAGGACAGGCAAGGCAAGGCTAGGCTGCCGGCCATTTTTTTACTATTTGTTTTCTAGAATATTCATCTTGAGACAAAGAGGAAAGCCATAAGACCTTATGGATTAGGCCCAAGCAAAAACCCCAGCTACTTGAGACACTTAGACTAAGCCTAAAACACCAAGATCTCTCCACAAGGATGGTTTTTATACTGTACTTCCACAATCTGATGGCAGTACAAAAAAATAAGCTGCAGATCTCCTTAGGCTGAGTCATGGTGCCTTGGTGCAGGGATCATGCATATCATGGGAATATTTCACCATTTCTGCTCTGGTTTTCAGTGTATTACACCAATACACCCACCTGATGACATCCTTTCAAGAGCAAAGGCAGCAATTGGCAGAAATCCGCTTCTTTGAGGCACTGAGAAATTGCTGAGCTGAAGCCAAGTCCTGCAGTGTCCCTGTCACCTGCAGAGTCACCGCATGCTCGCCACGGTAGCAGGCATTGTGACAAAGGTTCTATGTCAGCTGGGTGTGGCAGCCAGGCGCCCCCTAGGGGAGGAGGAGCCTGTCAGCCCTGGGCCTGTCACTGCCTGCTGTCCCTGCTGTCACCAGCCAGGCCTCTGGAAACTGGTCAAACCATGCTCAGACTTGCGGCCAAAGAGGCCCAAAGTCTCCAACAGACAAGTCAGGAAGAAAGATTTGGGACAGAGGTAGAAAGCAAAGGGAGCAGGAGAAATGGAAGGAAGAATAAACAGTAGTGTTGGGCTGCAGGAGTGAGATGGAGGAATTGCCAGAAAAGAGGCAGGAAGCAGGAGAGTGAGAGAAAAGGAAAGAAGAGACATGCAGCCGGACGAGGGTTTAGTGAGAGAGGATGGGACAGAGAACAGGATGAGAAGGAAATAAGGCAAGGCAAGGACAGGCAAGGACAGGCAAGGCAAGGCTAGGCTGCAGGACATTTTTTTACTATCTGCTTTCTAGAACATTCGTCTTCAGAGGAGGAGGAGAGCCATAAGACCTTATGGATTAGGCCCAAGCAAAAACCCCAGCTACTTGAGACACTTAGACTAAGCCTAAAACACCAAGGTCTCTCCACAAGGATGGTTTTTATACTGTACTTCCACAATCTGATGGCAGTACAAAAAAATAAGCTGCAGATCTCCTTAGGCTGAGTCATGGTGCCTTGGTGCAGGGATCATGCATATCATGGGAATATTTCACCATTTCTGCTCTGGTTCTCAGTGTCTTACACCAAAACACCCACCTGATGACATCCTTTCAAGAGCAAAGGCAGCAATTGGCAGAAATTTGCTTCTTTGGTCAACTGAGAAATTGCTGAGCTGAAGCCAAGTCCTGCAGTGTCCCTGTCACCTAAGGAGTCACCGCATCCTCGCCACGGCTGAGGGCATTGTGACAAAGGTTCTATGTCAGCTGGGTTTGGCAGCCGAGCGCCACCCTAGGGGAGGAGGAGCCTGTCAGCCCCGGGCCTGTCACTGCCTGCTGTCCCTCCTGTCACCAGCCAGGCCTCTGGAAACTGGTCAAACCATGCTCAGACTTGGGGCTAACGAGACCCAAAGTCTCCAACAGACAAGTCGGGAAGAAAGATATGGGACAGAGGAAGAAAGCGAAAGGAGCACGAGAATGGGAAGGAAGAATAAACAGTAGTGTTGGGCTGCAGGAGTGAGATGGAGAAATTGCCAGAAAAGAGGCAGGAAGCAGGAGAGTGAGAGAAAAGGAAAGAAGAGACATGCTGCCAGACGAGGGTTTAGTGAGAGAGGATGGGACAGAGAACAGGATGAGAAGGAAATAAGGCAAGGCAAGGACAGGCAAGGACAGGCAAGGCAAGGCTAGGCTGCAGGACATTTTTTTACTATCTGCTTTCTAGAACATTCGTCTCCAGACGAAGAGGAAAGCCATAAGACCTTATGGATTAGGCCCAAGCAAAAACCCCAGCTACTTGAGACACTTAGACTAAGCCTAAAACACCAAGGTCTCTCCACAAGGATGGTTTTTATACTGTACTTCCACAATCTGATGGCAGTACAAAAAAATAAGCTGCAGATCTCCTTAGGCTGAGTCATGGTGCCTTGGTGCAGGGATCATGCATATCATGGGAATATTTCACCATTTCTGCTCTGGTTCTCAGTGTCTTACAACGAAACACCCACCTGATGACATCCTTTCAAGAGCAAAGGCAGCAATTGGCAGAAATCCGCTTCTCTGAGGCACTGAGAAATTGCTGAGCTGAAGCCAAGTCCTGCAGTGTCCCTGTCACCTGCAGAGTCACCGCATGCTCGCCACGGTAGCAGGCATTGTGACAAAGGTTCTATGTCAGCTGGTTTTGGCAGCCGAGTGCCACCCTAGGGGAGGAGGAACCTGTCAGCCCCGGGCCTGTCACTGCCTGCTGTCCCTCCTGTCACCAGCCAGGCCTCTGGAAACTGGTCAAACCATGCTCAGACTTGTGGCCAAAGAGGCAGAAAGTCTCTAACAGACAAGTCGGGAAGAAAGATTTGGGACAGAGGTAGAAAGCAAAGGGAGCAGGAGAAATGGAAGGAAGAATAAACAGTAGTGTTGGGCTGCAGGAGTGAGATGGAGGAATTGCCAGAAAAGAGGCAGGAAGCAGGAGAGTGAGAGAAAAGGAAAGAAGAGACATGCAGCCGGACGAGGGTTTAGTGAGAGAGGATGGGACAGAGAACAGGATGAGAAGGAAATAAGGCAAGGCAAGGACAGGCAAGGACAGGCAAGGCAAGGCTAGGCTGCAGGACAATTTTTTGCTATATGCTTTCTGGAACATTCGTCTTCAGACGAGGAGGAAATCCATAAGACCTTATGGATTAGGCCCAAGCAAAAACCCCAGCTACTTGAGACACTTAGACTAAGCCTAAAACACCAAGATCTCTCCACAAGGATGGTTTTTATACTGTACTTCCACAATCTGATGGCAGTACAAAAAAATAAGCTGCAGATCTCCTTAGGCTGAGTCATGGTGCCTTGGTGCAGGGATCATGCATATCATGGGAATATTTCACCATTTCTGCTCTGGTTTTCAGTGTATTACACCAAAACACCCACCTGATGACATCCTTTCAAGAGCAAAGGCAGCAATTGGCAGAAATCCGCTTCTTTGGGGAACTGAGAAATTGCTGAGCTGAAGCCAAGTCCTGCAGTGTCCCTGTCACCTGCAGAGTCACCGCATCCTCGCCACGGTAGCGGGCATTGTGACAAAGGTTCTATGTCACCTGGGTTTGGCAGCCGAGCGCCACCCTAGGGGAGGAGGAGCCTGTCAGCCCCGGGCCTGTCACTGCCTGCTGTCCCTCCTGTCACCAGCCAGGCCTCTGGAAACTGGTCAAACCATGCTCAGACATGGGGCTAACGAGACCCAAAGTCTCCAACAGACAAGTCGGGAAGAAAGATATGGGACGGAGGAAGAAAGCGAAAGGAGCACGAGAATGGGAAGGAAGAATAAACAGTAGTGTTGGGCTGCAGGAGTGAGATGGAGGAATTGCCAGAAAAGAGGCAGGAAGCAGGAGAGTGAGAGAAAAGGAAAGAAGAGACATGCTGCCAGACGAGGGGTTAGTGAGAGAGGATGGGACAGAGAACTGGATGAGAAGGAAATAAGGCTAGGCAAGGACAGGCAAGGACAGGCAAGGCAAGGCTAGGCTGCCGGACATTTTTTTACTATTTGTTTTCTAGAATATTCATCTTGAGACAAAGAGGAAAGCCATAAGACCTTATGGATTAGGCCCAAGCAAAAACCCCAGCTACTTGAGACACTTAGACTAAGCCTAAAACACCAAGATCTCTCCACAAGGATGGTTTTTATACTGTACTTCCACAATCTGATGGCAGTACAAAAAAATAAGCTGCAGATCTCCTTAGGCTGAGTCATGGTGCCTTGGTGCAGGGATCATGCATATCATGGGAATATTTCACCATTTCTGCTCTGGTTTTCAGTGTATTACACCAATACACCCACCTGATGACATCCTTTCAAGAGCAAAGGCAGCAATTGGCAGAAATCCGCTTCTTTGAGGCACTGAGAAATTGCTGAGCTGAAGCCAAGTCCTGCAGTGTCCCTGTCACCTGCAGAGTCACCGCATGCTCGCCACGGTAGCAGGCATTGTGACAAATGTTCTATGTCAGCTGGGTTTGGCAGCCGAGCGCTACCCTAGGGGACGAGGAGCCTGTCAGCCCCGGGCCTGTCACTGCCTGCTGTCCCTCCTGTCACAAGCCAGGCCTCTGGAAACTGGTCAAACCATGCTCAGACTTGGGGCCAAAGAGGCCCAAAGTCTCCAACAGACAAGTCGGGAAGAAAGATATGGGACAGAGGAAGAAAGCGAAGGGAGCAGGAGAATGGGAAGGAAGAATAAACAGTAGTGTTGGGCTGCAGGAGTGAGATGGAGGAATTGCCAGAAAAGAGGCAGGAAGCAGGAGAGTGAGAGAAAAGGAAAGAAGAGACATGCAGCCAGGCGAGGGTTTAGTGAGAGAGGATGGGACAGAGAACAGGATGAGAAGGAAATAAGGCAAGGCAAGGACAGGCAAGGACAGGCAAGGCAAGGCTAGGCTGCAGGACATTTTTTTGCTATATGCTTTCTAGAACATTCGTCTTCAGAGGAGGAGGAGAGCCATAAGACCTTATGGATTAGGCCCAAGCAAAAACCCCAGCTACTTGAGACACTTAGACTAAGCCTAAAACACCAAGGTCTCTCCACAAGGATGGTTTTTATACTGTACTTCCACAATCTGATGGCAGTACAAAAAAATAAGCTGCAGATCTCCTTAGGCTGAGTCATGGTGCCTTGGTGCAGGGATCATGCATATCATGGGAATATTTCACCATTTCTGCTCTGGTTTTCAGTGTATTACACCAAAACACCCACCTGATGACATCCTTTCAAGAGCAAAGGCAGCAATTGGCAGAAATCCGCTTCTTTGGGGAACTGAGAAATTGCTGAGCTGAAGCCAAGTCCTGCAGTGTCCCTGTCACCTGCAGAGTCACCGCATCCTCGCCACGGTAGCGGCCATTGTGACAAAGGTTCTATGTCAGCTGGGTTTGGCAGCCGAGCGCCACCCTAGGGGAGGAGGAGCCTGTCAGCCCCGGGCCTGTCACTGCCTGCTGTCCCTCCTGTCACCAGCCAGGCCTCTGGAAACTGGTCAAACCATGCTCAGACTTGGGGCTAACGAGACCCAAAGTCTCCAACAGACAAGTCGGGAAGAAAGATATGGGACAGAGGAAGAAAGCGAAAGGAGCACGAGAATGGGAAGGAAGAATAAACAGTAGTGTTGGGCTGCAGGAGTGAGATGGAGAAATTGCCAGAAAAGAGGCAGGAAGCAGGAGAGTGAGAGAAAAGGAAAGAAGAGACATGCTGCCAGACGAGGGTTTAGTGAGAGAGGATGGGACAGAGAACAGGATGAGAAGGAAATAAGGCAAGGCAAGGACAGGCAAGGACAGGCAAGGCAAGGCTAGGCTGCAGGACATTTTTTTACTATCTGCTTTCTAGAACATTCGTCTCCAGACGAAGAGGAAAGCCATAAGACCTTATGGATTAGGCCCAAGCAAAAACCCCAGCTACTTGAGACACTTAGACTAAGCCTAAAACACCAAGGTCTCTCCACAAGGATGGTTTTTATACTGTACTTCCACAATCTGATGGCAGTACAAAAAAATAAGCTGCAGATCTCCTTAGGCTGAGTCATGGTGCCTTGGTGCAGGGATCATGCATATCATGGGAATATTTCAACATTTGTGCTCTGGTTCTCAGTGTCTTACAACGAAACACCCACCTGATGACATCCTTTCAAGAGCAAAGGCAGCAATTGGCAGAAATCCGCTTCTCTGAGGCACTGAGAAATTGCTGAGCTGAAGCCAAGTCCTGCAGTGTCCCTGTCACCTGCAGAGTCACCGCATGCTCGCCACGGTAGCAGGCATTGTGACAAAGGTTCTATGTCAGCTGGTTTTGGCAGCCGAGTGCCACCCTAGGGGAGGAGGAACCTGTCAGCCCCGGGCCTGTCACTGCCTGCTGTCCCTCCTGTCACCAGCCAGGCCTCTGGAAACTGGTCAAACCATGCTCAGACTTGTGGCCAAAGAGGCAGAAAGTCTCTAACAGACAAGTCGGGAAGAAAGATTTGGGACAGAGGTAGAAAGCAAAGGGAGCAGGAGAAATGGAAGGAAGAATAAACAGTAGTGTTGGGCTGCAGGAGTGAGATGGAGGAATTGCCAGAAAAGAGGCAGGAAGCAGGAGAGTGAGAGAAAAGGAAATAAGAGACATGCAGCCGGACGAGGGTTTAGTGAGAGAGGATGGGACAGAGAACAGGATGAGAAGGAAATAAGGCAAGGCAAGGACAGGCAAGGACAGGCAAGGCAAGGCTAGGCTGCAGGACAATTTTTTGCTATATGCTTTCTGGAACATTCGTCTTCAGACGAGGAGGAAATCCATAAGACCTTATGGATTAGGCCCAAGCAAAAACCCCAGCTACTTGAGACACTTAGACTAAGCCTAAAACACCAAGATCTCTCCACAAGGATGGTTTTTATACTGTACTTCCACAATCTGATGGCAGTACAAAAAAATAAGCTGCAGATCTCCTTAGGCTGAGTCATGGTGCCTTGGTGCAGGGATCATGCATATCATGGGAATATTTCACCATTTCTGCTCTGGTTCTCAGTGTCTTACAACGAAACACCCACCTGATGACATCCTTTCAAGAGCAAAGGCAGCAATTGGCAGAAATCCGCTTCTCTGAGGCACTGAGAAATTGCTGAGCTGAAGCCAAGTCCTGCAGTGTCCCTGTCACCTGCAGAGTCACCGCATCCTCGCCACGGTAGCGGGCATTGTGACAAAGGTTCTATGTCAGCTGGGTTTGGCAGCCGAGCGCCACCCTAGGGGAGGAGGAGCCTGTCAGCCCCGGGCCTGTCACTGCCTGCTGTCCCTCCTGTCACCAGCCAGGCCTCTGGAAACTGGTCAAACCATGCTCAGACTTGGGGCTAACGAGACCCAAAGTCTCCAACAGACAAGTCGGGAAGAAAGATATGGGACAGAGGAAGAAAGCGAAAGGAGCACGATTATGGGAAGGAAGAATAAACAGTAGTGTTGGGCTGCAGGAGTGAGATGGAGGAATTGCCAGAAAAGAGGCAGGAAGCAGGAGAGTGAGAGAAAAGGAAAGAAGAGACATGCTGCCAGACGAGGGGTTAGTGAGAGAGGATGGGACAGAGAACTGGATGAGAAGGAAATAAGGCTAGGCAAGGACAGGCAAGGACAGGCAAGGCAAGGCTAGGCTGCCGGCCATTTTTTTACTATTTGTTTTCTAGAATATTCATCTTGAGACAAAGAGGAAAGCCATAAGACCTTATGGATTAGGCCCAAGCAAAAACCCCAGCTACTTGAGACACTTAGACTAAGCCTAAAACACCAAGATCTCTCCACAAGGATGGTTTTTATACTGTACTTCCACAATCTGATGGCAGTACAAAAAAATAAGCTGCAGATCTCCTTAGGCTGAGTCATGGTGCCTTGGTGCAGGGATCATGCATATCATGGGAATATTTCACCATTTCTGCTCTGGTTTTCAGTGTATTACACCAATACACCCACCTGATGACATCCTTTCAAGAGCAAAGGCAGCAATTGGCAGAAATCCGCTTCTTTGAGGCACTGAGAAATTGCTGAGCTGAAGCCAAGTCCTGCAGTGTCCCTGTCACCTGCAGAGTCACCGCATGCTCGCCACGGTAGCAGGCATTGTGACAAAGGTTCTATGTCAGCTGGGTGTGGCAGCCAGGCGCCCCCTAGGGGAGGAGGAGCCTGTCAGCCCTGGGCCTGTCACTGCCTGCTGTCCCTCCTGTCACAAGCCAGGCCTCTGGAAACTGGTCAAACCATGCTCAGACTTGGGGCCAAAGAGGCCCAAAGTCTCCAACAGACAAGTCGGGAAGAAAGATATGGGACAGAGGAAGAAAGCGAAGGGAGCAGGAGAATGGGAAGGAAGAATAAACAGTAGTGTTGGGCTGCAGGAGTGAGATGGAGGAATTGCCAGAAAAGAGGCAGGAAGCAGGAGAGTGAGAGAAAAGGAAAGAAGAGACATGCAGCCAGGCGAGGGTTTAGTGAGAGAGGATGGGACAGAGAACAGGATGAGAAGGAAATAAGGCAAGGCAAGGACAGGCAAGGACAGGCAAGGCAAGGCTAGGCTGCAGGACATTTTTTTGCTATATGCTTTCTAGAACATTCGTCTTCAGAGGAGGAGGAGAGCCATAAGACCTTATGGATTAGGCCCAAGCAAAAACCCCAGCTACTTGAGACACTTAGACTAAGCCTAAAACACCAAGATCTCTCCACAAGGATGGTTTTTATACTGTACTTCCACAATCTGATGGCAGTACAAAAAAATAAGCTGCAGATCTCCTTAGGCTGAGTCATGGTGCCTTGGTGCAGGGATCATGCATATCATGGGAATATTTCACCATTTCTGCTCTGGTTTTCAGTGTATTACACCAAAACACCCACCTGATGACATCCTTTCAAGAGCAAAGGCAGCAATTGGCAGAAATCCGCTTCTTTGGGGAACTGAGAAATTGCTGAGCTGAAGCCAAGTCCTGCAGTGTCCCTGTCACCTGCAGAGTCACCGCATCCTCGCCACGGTAGCGGCCATTGTGACAAAGGTTCTATGTCAGCTGGGTTTGGCAGCCGAGCGCCACCCTAGGGGAGGAGGAGCCTGTCAGCCCCGGGCCTGTCACTGCCTGCTGTCCCTCCTGTCACCAGCCAGGCCTCTGGAAACTGGTCAAACCATGCTCAGACTTGGGGCTAACGAGACCCAAAGTCTCCAACAGACAAGTCGGGAAGAAAGATATGGGACAGAGGAAGAAAGCGAAAGGAGCACGAGAATGGGAAGGAAGAATAAACAGTAGTGTTGGGCTGCAGGAGTGAGATGGAGAAATTGCCAGAAAAGAGGCAGGAAGCAGGAGAGTGAGAGAAAAGGAAAGAAGAGACATGCTGCCAGACGAGGGTTTAGTGAGAGAGGATGGGACAGAGAACAGGATGAGAAGGAAATAAGGCAAGGCAAGGACAGGCAAGGACAGGCAAGGCAAGGCTAGGCTGCAGGACATTTTTTTACTATCTGCTTTCTAGAACATTCGTCTCCAGACGAAGAGGAAAGCCATAAGACCTTATGGATTAGGCCCAAGCAAAAACCCCAGCTACTTGAGACACTTAGACTAAGCCTAAAACACCAAGGTCTCTCCACAAGGATGGTTTTTATACTGTACTTCCACAATCTGATGGCAGTACAAAAAAATAAGCTGCAGATCTCCTTAGGCTGAGTCATGGTGCCTTGGTGCAGGGATCATGCATATCATGGGAATATTTCACCATTTCTGCTCTGGTTCTCAGTGTCTTACAACGAAACACCCACCTGATGACATCCTTTCAAGAGCAAAGGCAGCAATTGGCAGAAATCCGCTTCTCTGAGGCACTGAGAAATTGCTGAGCTGAAGCCAAGTCCTGCAGTGTCCCTGTCACCTGCAGAGTCACCGCATGCTCGCCACGGTAGCAGGCATTGTGACAAAGGTTCTATGTCAGCTGGTTTTGGCAGCCGAGTGCCACCCTAGGGGAGGAGGAACCTGTCAGCCCCGGGCCTGTCACTGCCTGCTGTCCCTCCTGTCACAAGCCAGGCCTCTGGAAACTGGTCAAACCATGCTCAGACTTGTGGCCAAAGAGGCAGAAAGTCTCTAACAGACAAGTCGGGAAGAAAGATTTGGGACAGAGGTAGAAAGCAAAGGGAGCAGGAGAAATGGAAGGAAGAATAAACAGTAGTGTTGGGCTGCAGGAGTGAGATGGAGGAATTGCCAGAAAAGAGGCAGGAAGCAGGAGAGTGAGAGAAAAGGAAAGAAGAGACATGCAGCCGGACGAGGGTTTAGTGAGAGAGGATGGGACAGAGAACAGGATGAGAAGGAAATAAGGCAAGGCAAGGACAGGCAAGGACAGGCAAGGCAAGGCTAGGCTGCAGGACAATTTTTTGCTATATGCTTTCTGGAACATTCGTCTTCAGACGAGGAGGAAATCCATAAGACCTTATGGATTAGGCCCAAGCAAAAACCCCAGCTACTTGAGACACTTAGACTAAGCCTAAAACACCAAGATCTCTCCACAAGGATGGTTTTTATACTGTACTTCCACAATCTGATGGCAGTACAAAAAAATAAGCTGCAGATCTCCTTAGGCTGAGTCATGGTGCCTTGGTGCAGGGATCATGCATATCATGGGAATATTTCACCATTTCTGCTCTGGTTCTCAGTGTCTTACAACGAAACACCCACCTGATGACATCCTTTCAAGAGCAAAGGCAGCAATTGGCAGAAATCCGCTTCTCTGAGGCACTGAGAAATTGCTGAGCTGAAGCCAAGTCCTGCAGTGTCCCTGTCACCTGCAGAGTCACCGCATCCTCGCCACGGTAGCGGGCATTGTGACAAAGGTTCTATGTCAGCTGGGTTTGGCAGCCGAGCGCCACCCTAGGGGAGGAGGAGCCTGTCAGCCCCGGGCCTGTCACTGCCTGCTGTCCCTCCTGTCACCAGCCAGGCCTCTGGAAACTGGTCAAACCATGCTCAGACTTGGGGCTAACGAGACCCAAAGTCTCCAACAGACAAGTCGGGAAGAAAGATATGGGACAGAGGAAGAAAGCGAAAGGAGCACGATTATGGGAAGGAAGAATAAACAGTAGTGTTGGGCTGCAGGAGTGAGATGGAGGAATTGCCAGAAAAGAGGCAGGAAGCAGGAGAGTGAGAGAAAAGGAAAGAAGAGACATGCTGCCAGACGAGGGGTTAGTGAGAGAGGATGGGACAGAGAACTGGATGAGAAGGAAATAAGGCTAGGCAAGGACAGGCAAGGACAGGCAAGGCAAGGCTAGGCTGCCGGCCATTTTTTTACTATTTGTTTTCTAGAATATTCATCTTGAGACAAAGAGGAAAGCCATAAGACCTTATGGATTAGGCCCAAGCAAAAACCCCAGCTACTTGAGACACTTAGACTAAGCCTAAAACACCAAGATCTCTCCACAAGGATGGTTTTTATACTGTACTTCCACAATCTGATGGCAGTACAAAAAAATAAGCTGCAGATCTCCTTAGGCTGAGTCATGGTGCCTTGGTGCAGGGATCATGCATATCATGGGAATATTTCACCATTTCTGCTCTGGTTTTCAGTGTATTACACCAATACACCCACCTGATGACATCCTTTCAAGAGCAAAGGCAGCAATTGGCAGAAATCCGCTTCTTTGAGGCACTGAGAAATTGCTGAGCTGAAGCCAAGTCCTGCAGTGTCCCTGTCACCTGCAGAGTCACCGCATGCTCGCCACGGTAGCAGGCATTGTGACAAAGGTTCTATGTCAGCTGGGTGTGGCAGCCAGGCGCCCCCTAGGGGAGGAGGAGCCTGTCAGCCCTGGGCCTGTCACTGCCTGCTGTCCCTGCTGTCACCAGCCAGGCCTCTGGAAACTGGTCAAACCATGCTCAGACTTGCGGCCAAAGAGGCCCAAAGTCTCCAACAGACAAGTCAGGAAGAAAGATTTGGGACAGAGGTAGAAAGCAAAGGGAGCAGGAGAAATGGAAGGAAGAATAAACAGTAGTGTTGGGCTGCAGGAGTGAGATGGAGGAATTGCCAGAAAAGAGGCAGGAAGCAGGAGAGTGAGAGAAAAGGAAAGAAGAGACATGCAGCCGGACGAGGGTTTAGTGAGAGAGGATGGGACAGAGAACAGGATGAGAAGGAAATAAGGCAAGGCAAGGACAGGCAAGGACAGGCAAGGCAAGGCTAGGCTGCAGGACATTTTTTTACTATCTGCTTTCTAGAACATTCGTCTCCAGACGAAGAGGAAAACCATAAGACCTTATGGATTAGGCCCAAGCAAAAACCCCAGCTACTTGAGACACTTAGACTAAGCCTAAAACACCAAGGTCTCTCCACAAGGATGGTTTTTATACTGTACTTCCACAATCTGATGGCACTACAAAAAAATAAGCTGCAGATCTCCTTAGGCTGAGTCATGGTGCCTTGGTGCAGGGATCATGCATATCATGGTAATATTTCACCATTTCTGCTCCGGTTTTCCGTGTATTACACCAAAACACCCACCTGATGACATCCTTTCAAGAGCAAAGGCAGCAATTGGCAGAAATCCGCTTCTTTGGGGAACTGAGAAATTGCTGAGCTGAAGCCAAGTCCTGCAGTGTCCCTGTCACCTGCAGTCACCGCATCCTCGCCACGGTAGCGGGCATTGTGACAAAGGTGCAATGTCAGCTGTGTGTGGCAGCCAAGCACCCCCTGTCACTGCCTGCTGTCCCTCCCGTCACCAGCCAGGCCTCTGGAAACTGGTCAAACCATGCTCAGACTTGGGGCCAAAGAGGCCCAAACTCTCCAACAGACAAGTCCTTAGGAAAGATATGGGACAGAGGAAGAAAGCAAAGCGAGCAGGAGAATGGGAAGGAAGAATAAACAGCAGTGTTGGGCTGCAGGAGTGAGATGGAGGAATTGCCAGAAAAGAGGCAGGAAGCAGGAGAGTGAGAGAAAAGGAAAGAAGAGACATGCAGCCAGACGAGGGTTTAGTGAGAGAGGATGGGACAGAGAACAGGATGAGAAGGAAATAAGGCAAGGCAAGGACAGGCAAGAACAGGCAAGGCAAGGCTAGGCTGCAGGACATTTTCTTACTATCTGCTTTCTAGAACATTCGTCTCCAGACGAAGAGGAAAGCCATAAGACCTTGTGGATTAGGCCCAAGCAAAAACCCCAGCTACTTGAGACACTTAGACTAAGCCTAAAACACCAAGATCTCTCCACAAGGATGGTTTTTATACTGTACTTCCACAATCTGATGGCAGTACAAAAAAATAAGCTGCAGATCTCCTTAGGCTGAGTCATGGTGCCTTGGTGCAGGGATCATGCATATCATGGGAATATTGCACCATTTCTGCTCTGGTTTTCAGTGTATTACACCAAAACACCCACCTGATGACATCCTTTCAAGAGCAAAGGCAGCAATTGGCAGAAATCCGCTTCTTTGGGGAACTGAGAAATTGCTGAGCTGAAGCCAAGTCCTGCAGTGATCCTGTCACCTGCAGAGTCACCGCATCCTCGCCACGGTAGCGGGCATTGTGACAAAGGTTCTATGTCAGCTGGGTTTGGCAGCCGAGCGCCACCCTAGGGGAGGAGGAGCCTGTCAGCCCCGGAACTGTTACTGCCTGCTGTCCCTCCTGTCACCAGCCAGGCCTCTGTAAACTGGTCAAACCATGCTCAGACTTGGGGACAAAGAGGCCCAAAGTCTCCAACAGACAAGTCGGGAAGAAAGATATGGGACAGAGGTAGAAAGCGAATGGAGCAGGATAATGGGAAGGAAGAATAAACAGTAGTGTTGGGCTGCAGGAGTGAGATGGAGGAATTGCCAGAAAAGAGGCAGGAAGCAGGAGAGTGAGAGAAAAGGAAAGAAGAGACATGCAGCCAGACGAGGGTTTAGTGAGAGAGGATGGGACAGAGAACAGGATGAGAAGGAAATAAGGCAAGGCAAGGACAGGCAAGGACAGGCAAGGCAAGGCTAGGCTGCAGGACATTTTTTTGCTATCTGCTTTCTAAAACATTCGTCTTCAGACGAGGAGGAAAGCCATAAGACCTTATGGATTAGGCCCAAGCAAAAACCCCAGCTACTTGAGACACTTAGACTAACCCTAAAACACCAAGATCTCTCCACAAGGATGGTTATTATACTGTACTTCCACAATCTGCTGGCAGTAAAAAAACATAAGCTGCAGATCTCCTTAGGCTGAGTCATGGTGCCTTGGTGCAGGGATCATGCATATCATGGGAATATTTCACCATTTCTGCTCTGGTTTTCAGTGTATTACACCAAAACACCCACCTGATGACATCCTTTCAAGAGCAAAGGCAGCAATTGGCAGAAAAACTTTTTTTGGGGAACTGAGAAATTGCTGAGCTGAAGCCAAGTCCTGCAGTGTCCTTGTAACCTGCAGAGTCACTGCATCCTCGCCACGGTAGTGGGCATTGTGACAAAGGTTCAATGTCAGCTGGGTGTGGCAGCCGAGCGCCACCCTAGGGGAGGAGAAGCCTGTCAGCCCCGGGCCTGACACTGCCTGCTGTCCCTCCTATCACAAGCCAGGCCTCTGGAAACTGGTCAAACCGTGCTCAGACTTGGGGCCATAGAGGCTCAAAGTCTCCAACAGACAAGTCGGGAAGAAAGATATGGGACAGAGGAAGAAAGCGAAGGGAGCAGGAGAATGGGAAGGAAGAATAAACAGTAGTGTTGGGCTGCAGGAGTGAGATGGAGGAATTGCCAGAAAAGAGGCAGGAAGCAGGAGAGTGAGAGAAAAGGAAAGAAGAGACATGCAGCCAGGCGAGGGTTTAGTGAGAGAGGATGGGACAGAGAACAGGATGAGAAGGAAATAAGGCAAGGCAAGGACAGGCAAGGACAGGCAAGGCAAGGCTAGGCTGCAGGACATTTTTTTGCTATATGCTTTCTAGAACATTCGTCTTCAGAGGAGGAGGAGAGCCATAAGACCTTATGGATTAGGCCCAAGCAAAAACCCCAGCTACTTGAGACACTTAGACTAAGCCTAAAACACCAAGATCTCTCCACAAGGATGGTTTTTATACTGTACTTCCACAATCTGATGGCAGTACAAAAAAATAAGCTGCAGATCTCCTTAGGCTGAGTCATGGTGCCTTGGTGCAGGGATCATGCATATCATGGGAATATTTCACCATTTCTGCTCTGGTTTTCAGTGTATTACACCAAAACACCCACCTGATGACATCCTTTCAAGAGCAAAGGCAGCAATTGGCAGAAATCCGCTTCTTTGGGGAACTGAGAAATTGCTGAGCTGAAGCCAAGTCCTGCAGTGTCCCTGTCACCTGCAGAGTCACCGCATCCTCGCCACGGTAGCGGCCATTGTGACAAAGGTTCTATGTCAGCTGGGTTTGGCAGCCGAGCGCCACCCTAGGGGAGGAGGAGCCTGTCAGCCCCGGGCCTGTCACTGCCTGCTGTCCCTCCTGTCACCAGCCAGGCCTCTGGAAACTGGTCAAACCATGCTCAGACTTGGGGCTAACGAGACCCAAAGTCTCCAACAGACAAGTCGGGAAGAAAGATATGGGACAGAGGAAGAAAGCGAAAGGAGCACGAGAATGGGAAGGAAGAATAAACAGTAGTGTTGGGCTGCAGGAGTGAGATGGAGAAATTGCCAGAAAAGAGGCAGGAAGCAGGAGAGTGAGAGAAAAGGAAAGAAGAGACATGCTGCCAGACGAGGGTTTAGTGAGAGAGGATGGGACAGAGAACAGGATGAGAAGGAAATAAGGCAAGGCAAGGACAGGCAAGGACAGGCAAGGCAAGGCTAGGCTGCAGGACATTTTTTTACTATCTGCTTTCTAGAACATTCGTCTCCAGACGAAGAGGAAAGCCATAAGACCTTATGGATTAGGCCCAAGCAAAAACCCCAGCTACTTGAGACACTTAGACTAAGCCTAAAACACCAAGGTCTCTCCACAAGGATGGTTTTTATACTGTACTTCCACAATCTGATGGCAGTACAAAAAAATAAGCTGCAGATCTCCTTAGGCTGAGTCATGGTGCCTTGGTGCAGGGATCATGCATATCATGGGAATATTTCACCATTTCTGCTCTGGTTCTCAGTGTCTTACAACGAAACACCCACCTGATGACATCCTTTCAAGAGCAAAGGCAGCAATTGGCAGAAATCCGCTTCTCTGAGGCACTGAGAAATTGCTGAGCTGAAGCCAAGTCCTGCAGTGTCCCTGTCACCTGCAGAGTCACCGCATGCTCGCCACGGTAGCAGGCATTGTGACAAAGGTTCTATGTCAGCTGGTTTTGGCAGCCGAGTGCCACCCTAGGGGAGGAGGAACCTGTCAGCCCCGGGCCTGTCACTGCCTGCTGTCCCTCCTGTCACCAGCCAGGCCTCTGGAAACTGGTCAAACCATGCTCAGACTTGTGGCCAAAGAGGCAGAAAGTCTCTAACAGACAAGTCGGGAAGAAAGATTTGGGACAGAGGTAGAAACCAAAGGGAGCAGGAGAAATGGAAGGAAGAATAAACAGTAGTGTTGGGCTGCAGGAGTGAGATGGAGGAATTGCCAGAAAAGAGGCAGGAAGCAGGAGAGTGAGAGAAAAGGAAAGAAGAGACATGCAGCCGGACGAGGGTTTAGTGAGAGAGGATGGGACAGAGAACAGGATGAGAAGGAAATAAGGCAAGGCAAGGACAGGCAAGGACAGGCAAGGCAAGGCTAGGCTGCAGGACAATTTTTTGCTATATGCTTTCTGGAACATTCGTCTTCAGACGAGGAGGAAATCCATAAGACCTTATGGATTAGGCCCAAGCAAAAACCCCAGCTACTTGAGACACTTAGACTAAGCCTAAAACACCAAGATCTCTCCACAAGGATGGTTTTTATACTGTACTTCCACAATCTGATGGCAGTACAAAAAAATAAGCTGCAGATCTCCTTAGGCTGAGTCATGGTGCCTTGGTGCAGGGATCATGCATATCATGGGAATATTTCACCATTTCTGCTCTGGTTCTCAGTGTCTTACAACGAAACACCCACCTGATGACATCCTTTCAAGAGCAAAGGCAGCAATTGGCAGAAATCCGCTTCTCTGAGGCACTGAGAAATTGCTGAGCTGAAGCCAAGTCCTGCAGTGTCCCTGTCACCTGCAGAGTCACCGCATCCTCGCCACGGTAGCGGGCATTGTGACAAAGGTTCTATGTCAGCTGGGTTTGGCAGCCGAGCGCCACCCTAGGGGAGGAGGAGCCTGTCAGCCCCGGGCCTGTCACTGCCTGCTGTCCCTCCTGTCACCAGCCAGGCCTCTGGAAACTGGTCAAACCATGCTCAGACTTGGGGCTAACGAGACCCAAAGTCTCCAACAGACAAGTCGGGAAGAAAGATATGGGACAGAGGAAGAAAGCGAAAGGAGCACGATTATGGGAAGGAAGAATAAACAGTAGTGTTGGGCTGCAGGAGTGAGATGGAGGAATTGCCAGAAAAGAGGCAGGAAGCAGGAGAGTGAGAGAAAAGGAAAGAAGAGACATGCTGCCAGACGAGGGGTTAGTGAGAGAGGATGGGACAGAGAACTGGATGAGAAGGAAATAAGGCTAGGCAAGGACAGGCAAGGACAGGCAAGGCAAGGCTAGGCTGCCGGCCATTTTTTTACTATTTGTTTTCTAGAATATTCATCTTGAGACAAAGAGGAAAGCCATAAGACCTTATGGATTAGGCCCAAGCAAAAACCCCAGCTACTTGAGACACTTAGACTAAGCCTAAAACACCAAGATCTCTCCACAAGGATGGTTTTTATACTGTACTTCCACAATCTGATGGCAGTACAAAAAAATAAGCTGCAGATCTCCTTAGGCTGAGTCATGGTGCCTTGGTGCAGGGATCATGCATATCATGGGAATATTTCACCATTTCTGCTCTGGTTTTCAGTGTATTACACCAATACACCCACCTGATGACATCCTTTCAAGAGCAAAGGCAGCAATTGGCAGAAATCCGCTTCTTTGAGGCACTGAGAAATTGCTGAGCTGAAGCCAAGTCCTGCAGTGTCCCTGTCACCTGCAGAGTCACCGCATGCTCGCCACGGTAGCAGGCATTGTGACAAAGGTTCTATGTCAGCTGGGTGTGGCAGCCAGGCGCCCCCTAGGGGAGGAGGAGCCTGTCAGCCCTGGGCCTGTCACTGCCTGCTGTCCCTGCTGTCACCAGCCAGGCCTCTGGAAACTGGTCAAACCATGCTCAGACTTGCGGCCAAAGAGGCCCAAAGTCTCCAACAGACAAGTCAGGAAGAAAGATTTGGGACAGAGGTAGAAAGCAAAGGGAGCAGGAGAAATGGAAGGAAGAATAAACAGTAGTGTTGGGCTGCAGGAGTGAGATGGAGGAATTGCCAGAAAAGAGGCAGGAAGCAGGAGAGTGAGAGAAAAGGAAAGAAGAGACATGCAGCCGGACGAGGGTTTAGTGAGAGAGGATGGGACAGAGAACAGGATGAGAAGGAAATAAGGCAAGGCAAGGACAGGCAAGGACAGGCAAGGCAAGGCTAGGCTGCAGGACATTTTTTTACTATCTGCTTTCTAGAACATTCGTCTCCAGACGAAGAGGAAAACCATAAGACCTTATGGATTAGGCCCAAGCAAAAACCCCAGCTACTTGAGACACTTAGACTAAGCCTAAAACACCAAGGTCTCTCCACAAGGATGGTTTTTATACTGTACTTCCACAATCTGATGGCACTACAAAAAAATAAGCTGCAGATCTCCTTAGGCTGAGTCATGGTGCCTTGGTGCAGGGATCATGCATATCATGGTAATATTTCACCATTTCTGCTCCAGTTTTCCGTGTATTGCACCAAAACACCCACCTGATGACATCCTTTCAAGAGCAAAGGCAGCAATTGGCAGAAATCCGCTTCTTTGGGGAACTGAGAAATTGCTGAGCTGAAGCCAAGTCCTGCAGTGTCCCTGTCACCTGCAGTCACCGCATCCTCGCCACGGTAGCGGGCATTGTGACAAAGGTGCAATGTCAGCTGTGTGTGGCAGCCAAGCACCCCCTGTCACTGCCTGCTGTCCCTCCCGTCACCAGCCAGGCCTCTGGAAACTGGTCAAACCATGCTCAGACTTGGGGCCAAAGAGGCCCAAACTCTCCAACAGACAAGTCCTTAGGAAAGATATGGGACAGAGGAAGAAAGCAAAGCGAGCAGGAGAATGGGAAGGAAGAATAAACAGCAGTGTTGGGCTGCAGGAGTGAGATGGAGGAATTGCCAGAAAAGAGGCAGGAAGCAGGAGAGTGAGAGAAAAGGAAAGAAGAGACATGCAGCCAGACGAGGGTTTAGTGAGAGAGGATGGGACAGAGAACAGGATGAGAAGGAAATAAGGCAAGGCAAGGACAGGCAAGAACAGGCAAGGCAAGGCTAGGCTGCAGGACATTTTCTTACTATCTGCTTTCTAGAACATTCGTCTCCAGACGAAGAGGAAAGCCATAAGACCTTATGGATTAGGCCCAAGCAAAAACCCCAGCTACTTGAGACACTTAGACTAAGCCTAAAACACCAAGATCTCTCCACAAGGATGGTTTTTATACTGTACTTCCACAATCTGATGGCAGTACAAAAAAATAAGCTGCAGATCTCCTTAGGCTGAGTCATGGTGCCTTGGTGCAGGGATCATGCATATCATGGGAATATTGCACCATTTCTGCTCTGGTTTTCAGTGTATTACACCAAAACACCCACCTGATGACATCCTTTCAAGAGCAAAGGCAGCAATTGGCAGAAATCCGCTTCTTTGGGGAACTGAGAAATTGCTGAGCTGAAGCCAAGTCCTGCAGTGATCCTGTCACCTGCAGAGTCACCGCATCCTCGCCACGGTAGCGGGCATTGTGACAAAGGTTCTATGTCAGCTGGGTTTGGCAGCCGAGCGCCACCCTAGGGGAGGAGGAGCCTGTCAGCCCCGGAACTGTTACTGCCTGCTGTCCCTCCTGTCACCAGCCAGGCCTCTGTAAACTGGTCAAACCATGCTCAGACTTGGGGACAAAGAGGCCCAAAGTCTCCAACAGACAAGTCGGGAAGAAAGATATGGGACAGAGGTAGAAAGCGAAGGGAGCAGGATAATGGGAAGGAAGAATAAACAGTAGTGTTGGGCTGCAGGAGTGAGATGGAGGAATTGCCAGAAAAGAGGCAGGAAGCAGGAGAGTGAGAGAAAAGGAAAGAAGAGACATGCAGCCAGACGAGGGTTTAGTGAGAGAGGATGGGACAGAGAACAGGATGAGAAGGAAATAAGGCAAGGCAAGGACAGGCAAGGACAGGCAAGGCAAGGCTAGGCTGCAGGACATTTTTTTGCTATCTGCTTTCTAAAACATTCGTCTTCAGACGAGGAGGAAAGCCATAAGACCTTATGGATTAGGCCCAAGCAAAAACCCCAGCTACTTGAGACACTTAGACTAACCCTAAAACACCAAGATCTCTCCACAAGGATGGTTATTATACTGTACTTCCACAATCTGCTGGCAGTAAAAAAACATAAGCTGCAGATCTCCTTAGGCTGAGTCATGGTGCCTTGGTGCAGGGATCATGCATATCATGGGAATATTTCACCATTTCTGCTCTGGTTTTCAGTGTATTACACCAAAACACCCACCTGATGACATCCTTTCAAGAGCAAAGGCAGCAATTGGCAGAAAAACTTTTTTTGGGGAACTGAGAAATTGCTGAGCTGAAGCCAAGTCCTGCAGTGTCCTTGTAACCTGCAGAGTCACTGCATCCTCGCCACGGTAGTGGGCATTGTGACAAAGGTTCAATGTCAGCTGGGTGTGGCAGCCGAGCGCCACCCTAGGGGAGGAGAAGCCTGTCAGCCCCGGGCCTGACACTGCCTGCTGTCCCTCCTATCACCAGCCAGGCCTCTGGAAACTGGTCAAACCGTGCTCAGACTTGGGGCCAAAGAGGCTCAAAGTCTCCAACAGACAAGTCGGGAAGAAAGATATGGGACAGAGGAAGAAAGCGAAGGGAGCAGGAGAATGGGAAGGAAGAATAAACAGTAGTGTTGGGCTGCAGGAGTGAGATGGAGGAATTGCCAGAAAAGAGGCAGGAAGCAGGAGAGTGAGAGAAAAGGAAAGAAGAGACATGCAGCCAGACGAGGGGTTAGTGACAGAGGATGGGACAGAGAACAGGATGAGAAGGAAATAAGGCAAGGCAAGGCCGGGCAAGGACAGGCAACGCAAGGCTAGGCTGCCGGACATTTTTTTGCGTTATAGTTTCCAGTCCATTTGTCTTCAGATGAAGAGGAAAGCCATAAGATCTTATGGATTAGGCCCAAGCAAAAACCCCAGCTACTTGAGACACTTAGACTAAGCCTAAAACACCAAGATCTCTCCACAAGGATGGTTTTTATACTGTACTTCCACAATCTGATGGCAGTAAAAAACAATAAGCTGCAGATCTCCTTAGGCTGAGTCATGGTGCCTTGGTGCAGGGATCATGCATATCATGGGAATATTTCACCATTTCTGCTCTGGTTTTCAGTGTATTACACCAAAACACCCACCTGATGACATCCTTTCAAGAGAAAAGGCATCAATTGGCAGAATAACTTTTTTTGGGGAACTGAGAAATTGATGAGCTGAAGCCAAGTCCTGCAGTGTCCTTGTCACCTGCAGAGTCAACGCATCCTCGTCACGGTAGCGGGCATCGTGACAAAGGCGCAATGTCAGCTGCGTGTGGCAGCCAAGCACCCCCTGTCACTGCCTCCTGTCCCTCCTGTCAGCAGCCAGGCCTCTGGAAACTGGTCAAACCATGCTCAGACTTGGGGCCAAAGAGGCCCAAACTCTCCAACAGACAAGTCGTGAGGAAAGATATGGGACAGAGGAAGAAAGCAAAGGGAGCAGGAGAGTGGGAAGGAAGAATAAACAGTAGTGTTGGGCTGCAGGAGTGAGATGGAGGAATTGCAAGAAAAGAGGCAGGAAGCAGGAGAGTGAGAGAAAAGGAAAGAAGAGACATGCAGCCAGACGAGGGGTTAGTGAGAGAGGATGAGACAGAGAACAGGATGAGAAGGAAATAAGGCAAGGCAAGGACGGGCAAGGACAGGCAAGGCAAGGCTAGGCTGCAGAACATTTTTTTGCTTTATAGCTTCCAGCCCATTCGTCTTCAGACGAAGAGGAAAGCCATAAGACCTTATTGATTAGGCCCAAGCAAAAACCCCAGCTACTTGAGACACTTAGACTAAGCCTAAAACACTAAGATCTCTCCACAAGGACGGTTTTTATACTGTACTTCCACAATCTGATGGCAGTACAAAAAAATAAGCTGCAGATCTCCTTAGGCTGAGTCATGGTCCCTTGGTGCAGGGATCATGCATATCATGGGAATATTTCACCATTTCTGCTCTGGTTTTCAGTGTATTACACCAAAACACCCACCTGATTATATCCTATCAAGAGCAAAGGCAACAATTGGCAGAAATCCGCTTCTTTGGGGAACTGAGAAATTGCTGAGCTGAAGCCAAGTCCTGCAGTGTCCCTGTCACCTGCAGATTCACTGCATCCTCACCACGGTAGCGGGCATTGTGACAAAGGTTCAGTGTCAGCTGGGTGTGGCAGCCGAGCGCCCCCTAGGGGAGGGGAGCCTGTCAGCTCTGGGCCTGTCACTGCCTGCTGTCCCTCCTGTCACCAGCCAGGCCTCTGGAAACTGGTCAAACCATGCCCAGACATGCGGCCAAAGTAGCCCAAAGTCTCCAACAGACAAGTCGGGAAGAAAGATATGGGACAGAGGAAGAAAGCAAAGGGAGCAGGAGAGTGGGAAGGAAGAATAAACAGTAGTGTTGGGCTGCAGGAGTGAGATGGAGGAATTGCCAGAAAAGAGGCAGGAAGCAGGAGAGTGAGAGAAAAGGAAAGAAGAGACATGCAGCCAGACGAGGGGTTAGTGAGAGAGGATGGGACAGAGAACAGGATGAGAAGGAAATAAGGCAAGGCAAGGACAGGCAAGGACAGGCAAGGCAAGGCTAGGCTGCAGGACATTTTTTTGCTATCTGCTTTCTGGAACATTCGTCTTAAGACGAGGAGGAAAGCCAATAGACCTTAGGGATTGGGCCCAAACAAAAATCTGAGCTGCTAGGGACACTTAGACTAAGCCGAAATTCGAAGATCACTCCATAAGGATGGTTTTTATACGGTACTTCCACAATCTGCTGGCCGTACAAAAAAATAAGCTGGAGATATCCTTAGGCTGAGTCATGGTGCCTTGGTGCAGGGATCATGCATATCATGGGAATATTTCACCATTTCTGCTCTGGTTTTCAGTGTATTACACCAAAACACCCACCTGATGACATCCTTTCAAGAGCAAAGGCAGCAATTGGCAGAAATCCGCTTCTTTGGGGAACTGAGAAATTGCTGAGCTGAAGCCAAGTCCTGCAGTGTCCCTGTCACCTGCAGAGTCACTGCATCCTCGCGATGGTAGCGGGCATTGTGACAAAGGTTCAATGTCAGCTGTGTGTGGCAGCCAAGCGCCCCCTAGGGGAGGGGAGCCTGTCAGCCCCAGGCCTGTACTGCCTGCTGTCCCTCCTGTCACCAGCCAGGCCTCTGGAAACTGGTCAAACCATGCTCAGTCTTGGGGCCAAAGAGGCCCAAAGTCTCCAACAGACAAGTCGGGAAGAAAGATATGGGAGAGAGGAAGAAAGCGAAGGGAGCAGGAGAAAGGGAAGGAAGAATAAACAGTAGTGTTGGGCTGCAGGAGTGAGATGGAGGAATTGCCAGAAAAGAGGCAGGAAGCAGGAGAGTGAGAGAAAAGGAAAGAAGAGACATGCAGCCAGACGAGGGTTTAGTGAGAGAGGAATGGACAGAGAACAGGATGAGAAGGAAATAAGGCAAGGCAAGGACAGGCAAGGACAGGCAAGGCAAGGCTAGGCTGCAGGACATTTTTTTACTATCTGCTTTCTAGAACATTCATCTTCAGACGTGGAGGAAAGCCATAAGACCTTATGGATTAGGCCCAAGCAAAAACCCCAGCTACTTGAGACACTTAGACTAAGCCTAAAACACCAAGATCTCTCCACAAGGATGGTTTTTATACTGTACTTCCACAATCTGATGGCAGTACAAAAGAATAAGCTGCAGATCTCCTTAGGCTTTGTCATGGTGCCTTGGTGCAGGGATCATGCATATCATGGGAATATTTCACCATTTCTGCTCTGGTTTTCAGTGTATTACACCAAAACACCCACCTGATGACATCCTTTCAAGAGCAAAGGCAGCAATTGGCAGAAATCCGCTTCTTTGGGGAACTGAGAAATTGCTGAGCTGAAGCCAAGTCCTACAGTGTCCTTGTCACCTGCAGTCACTGCATCCTCGCCACGGTAGCGGGCATTGTGACAAAAGTTCTATGTCAGCTGGGTGTGGCAGCCGAGCGCCCCCTAGGGGAGGAGGAGCCTGTCAGCCCCGGGCCTGTCACTGCCTGCTGTCCCTCCTGTCACCAGCCAGGCCTCTGGAAACTGGTCAAACGACGCTCAGACTTGGGGCCAAAGAGGCCCAAAGTCTCCAACAGACAAGTCGGGAAGAAAGATATGCGACTGAGGTAGAAAGCGAAGGGAGCAGGAGAAAGGGAAGGACGAATAAACAGTATTGTTGGGCTGCAGGAGTGAGATGGAGGAATTGCCAGAAAAGAGGCAGGAAGCAGGAGAGTGAGAGAAAAGGAAAGAAGAGACATGCAGCCAGACGAGGGTTTAGTGACAGAGGATGGGACAGAGAACAGGATGAGAAGGAAATAAGGCAAGGCAAGGACAGGCAAGCACAGGCAAGGCAAGGCTAGGCTGCAGGACATTTTTTTGCTATCTGCTTTCTAGAACATTCGTCTTAAGACGAGGAGGAAAGCCAAAAGACCTTAGGGATTAGGCCCAAACAAAAATCTGAGCTGCTAGGGACACTTAGACTAAGCCGAAATTCGAAGATCACTCCATAAGGATGGTTCTTATACGGTACTTCCACAATCTGCTGGCCGTACAAAAAAATAAGCTGGAGATATCCTTAGGCTGAGTCATGGTGCCTTGGTGCAGGGATCATGCATTTCATGGGAATATTTCACCATTTCTGCTCTGGTTTTCAGTGTATTACACCAAAACACCCACCTGATGACATCCTTTCAAGAGCAAAGGCAGCAATTGGCAGAAATCCGCTTCTTTGGGGAACTGAGAAATTGCTGAGCTGAAGCCAAGTCCTGCAGTGTCCCTGTCACCTGCAGAGTCACCGCATCCTCGCCACGGTAGCGGCCATTGTGACAAAGGTTCTATGTCAGCTGGGTTTGGCAGCCGAGCGCCACCCTAGGGGAGGAGGAGCCTGTCAGCCCCGGGCCTGTCACTGCCTGCTGTCCCTCTTGTCACCAGCCAGGCCTCTGGAAACTGGTCAAACCATGCTCAGACTTGGGGCCAAAGAGGCCCAAAGTCTCCAACAGACAAGTCAGGAAGAAAGATATGGGACAGAGGTAGAAAGCAAAGGGAGCAGGAGAAATGGAAGGAAGAATAAACAGTAGTGTTGGGCTGCAGGATTGAGATGGAGGAATTGCCAGAAAAGAGGCAGGAAGCAGGAGAGTGAGAGAAAAGGAAAGAAGAGACATGCAGCCGGACGAGGGGTTAGTGAGAGAGGATGGGACAGAGAACAGGATGAGAAGGAAATAAGGCAAGGCAAGGACAGGCAAGGACGGGCAAGGCAAGGCTAGGATGCAGGACATTTTTTTACTATCTGCTTTCTAGAACATTCGTCTTCAGACGAAGAGGAAAGCCATAAGATCTTATGGATTAGGCCCAAGCAAAAACCCCAGCTACTTCAGACACTTAGACTAAGCCTAAAACACCAAGATCTCTCCACAAGGATGGTTTTTATACTGTACTTCCACAATCTGCTGGCAGTACAAAAAAGTAAGCTGCAGATCTCCTTAGGCTGAGTCATGGTGCCTTGGTGCAGGGATCATGCATATCATGGGAATATTTCACCATTTCTGCTCTGGTTTTCAGTGTATTACACCAAAACTCCCACCTGATGACATCCTTTCAAGACCAAAGGCAGCAATATGCAGAAATCCGCTTCTTTGGGGAACTGAGAAATTGCTGAGCTGAAGCCAAGTCCTGCAGTGTCCCTGTCACCTGCAGAGTCACCGCATCCTCGCCACGGTAGTGGGCATTGTGACAAAGGTTCTATTTCAGCTGGGTGTGGCAGCCGAGCGCCCCCTAGGGGAGGAGGAGCCTGTCAGCTCTGGGCCTGTCACTGCCTGCTGTCCCTCCTGTCACCAGCCAGGCCTCTGTAAACTGGTCAAACCATGCTCAGACTTGGGGCCAAAGTGGCCCAATGTCTCCAACAGACAAGTCGGGAAGAAAGATATGGGACAGAGGAAGAAAGCGAAGGGAGCAGGAGAATGGGAAGGAAGAATAAACAGTAGTGTTGGGCTGCAGGAGTGAGATGGAGGAATTGCCAGAAAAGAGGCAGGAAGCAGGAGAGTGAGAGAAAAGGAAAGAAGAGACATGCAGCCAGACGAGGGGTTAGAGAGAGAGGATGAGCCAGAGAACAGGATGAAAAGGAAATAAGGCAAGGCAAGGCCGGGCAAGGACAGGCAAGGCAAGGCTAGGCTGCAGGACATTTTTTTGCTATCTACATTCTAGAACTTTCGTCTTCAGAAGAGGAGGAAAGCCAAAAGACCGTAGGGATTAGGCCCAAGCAAAAACCCCAGCTACTTGAGACACTTAGACTAAGCATAAATCACCAAGATCTCTCCACAAGGATGCTTTTTATACTGTACTTCCACAATCTGATGGCAGTACAAAAAAATAAGCTGCAGATCTCCTTAGGCTGAGTCATGGTGCCTTGGTGCAGGGATCATGCATCTCATGGGAATATTTCACCATTTCTGCTCTGGTTTTCCGTGTATTACACCAAAACACCCACCTGATGACATCCTTTCAAGAGCAAAGGCAGCAATTGGCAGAAATCCGCTTCTTTGGGGAACTGAGAAATTGCTGAGCTGAAGCCAAGTCCTGCAGTACCCCTGTTACCCGCAGAGTCACCGCATCCTCGCCGCGGTAGCGGGCGTTGTGACAAAGGTTCTATGTCAGATGGGTGTGGCAGCCAAGCGTCCCCTAGGGGAGGAGAAGCCTGTCAGCCCCGGGCCTGTCACTGCCGGCTGTCCCTCCTGTCACGAGACAGGCCTCTGGAAACTGGACAAACCATGCTCAGACTTGGGGCCAAAGAGGCCCAAAGTCTCCAACAGACAAGTCGGGAAGAAAGATATGGGACAGAGGAAGAAAGCGAAGGGAGCAGGAGAATGAGAAGGAAGAATAAGCATAAGTGTTGGGCTGCAGGAGTGAGATGAAGGAATTGCCAGAAAAGAGGCAGGAAGCAGGAGAGTGAGAGAAAAGTAAAGAAGAGACATGCAGTCAGACGGGGGGTTAGTGAGAGAGGATGGGACAGAGAACAGGATGAGAAGGAAATAAGGCAAGGCAAGGACAGGCAAGGACAGGCAAGGCAAGGCTAGGCTGCAGGACATTTTTTTGCTTTATAGTTTCCAGCCCATTCGTCTTCAGACGAAGAGGAAAGCCATAAGACCTTATGGATTAGGCCCAAGCAAAAACCCCAGCTACTTGAGACACTTAGACTAAGCCTAAAACACCAAGATCTCTCCACAAGGATGGTTTTTATACTGTACTTCCGAAATCTGATGGCAGTGCAAAAAAATAAGCTGCAGATCTCCTTAGGCTGAGTCACAGTGCATTGGTGCAGGGATCATGCATATCATGGGAATATTTCACCATTTCTGCTCTGGTTTTCAGTGTATTACACCAAAACACCCTCCTGATGACATACTTTCTAGAGCAAAGGCAGCAATTGGCAGAATTCCGCTTCTTTAGGGAATTGAGAACTTGCTGAGCTGAAGCCAAGTCCTGCAGTGTCCCTGTCACCTGCAGAGTCACCGCATCCTCGCCACGGTAGCGGGCATTGTGACAAAGGTTCAATGTCAGCTGGGTGTGGCAGCCGAGCACCCCCTGTCACTTCCTGCTGTCCCTCCTGTCACCAGCCAGGCCTCTGGAAACTGGTCAAACCATGCTCAGACTTGGGGCCAAAGAGGCCCAAAGTCTCCAACAGACAAGTCGGGAAGAAAGATATGGGACAGAGGAAGAAAGCGAAGGGAGCAGGAAAAAGGGAAGGAAGAATGAACAGAAGTGTTGGTCTGCAAGAGTGAGATGGAGGAATTGCCAAAAAAGAGGCAGGAAGCAGGAGGGTGAGAGAAAAGGAAAGAAGAGACATGCAGCCAGACGAGGGGTTAGTGAGAGAGGATGGAACAGAGAACAGGATGAGAAGGAAATAAGGCAAGGCAAGGACAGGCAAGGACAGGCAAGGCAAGGCTAGGCTGCAGGACATTTTTTTGCTATCTGCTTTCTAGAACATTCGTCTTCAGATGAGGAGGAAAGTCATAAGACCTTATGGATTAGGCCCAAGCAAAAACCCCAGCTACTTGAGACACTTAGACTAAGCCTAAAACACCAAGATCTCTCCACAAGGAAGGTTTTTATACTGTACTTCCACAATCTGCTGGCAGTACAAAAATAAAAGCTGCAGATCTCCTTAGGCTGAGTCATGGTGGTTTGGGGACGTGATCATGCATATCATGGGAATATTTCACCATTTCTGCTCTGGTTTTCAGTGTATTACAGCAAAACACCCACCTGATGACATCCTTTCAAGAGCAAAGGCAGCTATTGGCAGAAATCCGCTTCCTTGGGGAACTAAGAAATTGCTGAGCTGAAGCCAAGTCCTGCAGTGTCCCTGTCACCTGCAGAGTCAAAGCATCATCGCAACGGTAGCGGGCATTGTGACAAAGGTTCAATGTCAGCTGGGTGTGGCAGCCAAGCGCCCCCTAGGGGAGGGGAGCCTGTCAGCCCAAGGCTTGTCACTGCCTGCTGCCCCTCCTGTCACCAGCCAGGCCTCTGGAAACTGGTCAAACTATGCCCAGACTTGGGGCCAAAGTGGCCCAATGTCTCCAACAGACAAGTCGGGAAGAAAGACGTGGGAGAGAGGGAGAAAGTGAAGGGAGCAGGAGAAAGGGAAGGAAGAATAAACAGTAGTGTTGGGCTGCAGGAGTGAGATGGAGGAATTGCCAGAAAAGAGCCAGGAAGCAGCAGAGTGAGAGAAAATGAAAGAAGAGACCTGCAGCCAGACGAAGGATTAGTGAGAGAGTATGGGACAGAGAACAGGATGAGAAGGAAATAAGGCAAGGCAAGGACAGGCAAGGACAGGCAAGGCAAGGCTAGGCTGCAGGACATTTTTTTGCTATCTGCTTTCTAGAACATTCGTCTTCAGACGAGGAGGAAAGCCATAAGACCTTATGGATTAGGCCCAAGCAAAAACCCCAGCTGCTTGAAACACTTAGACTAAGCCTAAAACACCAAGATCTCTCCACAAGGATGGTTTTTATACTGTACTTCCACAATCTGATGGCAGTACAAAAGAATAAGCTGCAGATCTCCTTAGGCTTTGTCATGGTGCCTTGGTGCAGGGATCATGCATATCATGGGAATATTTCACCATTTCTGCTCTGTTTATCAGTGTATTACACCAAAACACCCTCCTGATGACATCCTTTCTAGAGCAAAGGCAGCAATTGGCAGAATTCCGCTTCTTTAGGGAATTGAGAACTTGCTGAGCTGAAGCCAAGACCTGCAGAGTACCTGTCACCTGCAGAGTCACCGCATCCTCGCCACGGTAGCGGGCATTGTGACAAAGGTTCAATGTCAGCTGGGTGTGGCAGCCGAGCACCCCCTGTCACTTCCTGCTGTCCCTCCTGTCACCTGCCAGGCCTCTTGAAACTGGTCAAACCATGCACAGACTTGGGGCCAAAGAGGCCCAAAGTCTCCAACAGACAAGTCAGGAAGAAAGATGTGGGACAGAGGAAGAAAGCGAAGGGAGCAGGAGAATGGGAAGGAAGAATAAACAGAAGTGTTGGTCTGCAGGAGTGAGATGGAGGAATTGCCAGAAAAGAGGCAGGAAGGAGGAGAGTGAGAGAAAAGGAAAGAAGAGACATGCAGCCAGACGAGGGGTTAGTGAGAGAGGATGGGACAGAGAACAGGATGAGAAGGAAATAAGGCAAGGCAAGGACAGGCAAGGACAGGCAAGGCAAGGCTAGGCTGCAGGACATTTTTTTGCTTTATAGTTTCCAGCCCATTCGTCTTCGGAGGAAAGCCATAAGACCTTACGGATTAGGCACAAGCAAAAACCCCAGCTACTAGTGACACTTAGACTAAGCCTAAAATACCAAGATCTCTCCACAAGGATGGTTTTTATACTGTACTTCCACAATCTGATGGCAGTACAAAAAAATAAGCTGCAGATCTCCTTAGGCTGAGTCATGGTGCCTTGGTGCAGGGATCATGCATATCATGGGAATTTTTCATCATTTCTGCTCTGGTTTTCAGTGTATTACACCAAAACACCCACCTGATGACATCGTTTCAAGAGCAAAGACAGCAATTGGCGGAATTCCTCTTTTTGGGGAAGTGAGAAATTGCTGGGAGAAGCCAAGTCCTGCAGCGTCCCTGTCACCTGCAGAGTCACCGCATCCTCGCCACGGTAGCGGGCATTGTGACAAAGGTTCTGTGTCAGCTGGGTGTGGCAGCCGAGCGCCCCCTAGGGGAGGAGGAGCCTGTCAGTCCCGGGCCTGTCACTGCCTGCTGTCCCTCCTGTCACCAGCCAGGCCTCTGAAAACTGCTCAAACCATGCCCAGACTTGGGGCCAAAGTGGCCCAAAGTCTGCAACAGACAAGTCGGGAAGAAAGATATGGGACAGAGGGAGAAAGCGAAGAGAGCAGGAGAAAGGGAAGGAAGAATAAACAGTAGTGTTGGGCTGCAGGAGTGAGATGGAGGAATTTCCAGAAAAGAGGCAGGAAGGAGGAGAGTGAGAGAAGAGGAAAGAAGAGACATGCAGCCAGACGAGGGGTTAGTGAGAGAGGATGGGACAGAGAACAGGATGAGAAGGAAATAAGGCAAGGCAAGGACAGGCAAGGACAGGCAAGGCAAGGCTAGGCTGCAGGACATTTTTTTGCTTTATAGTTTCCAGCCCATTCGTCTTCAGACGAAGAGGAATGCCATAAGACCTTATGGATTAGGCCCACGCTTAAACCACAGCTACTTGAGACACCTAGACTTTGCCTAAAACACCAAGATCTCTCCACAAGGATGGTTTTTATACTGTACTTCCACAATCTGATGGCAGTACAAAAATAAAAGCTGAAGATCTCCTTAGGCTGAGTCATGGTGCCTTGGTGCAGGGATCATGCATATCATGGGAATATTTCACTATTTCTGCTCTGGTTTTCAGTGTATTACAGCAAAACACCCACCTGATGACATCCTTTCAAGAGCAAAGGCAGCAATTGGCAGAATTCCTCTTTTTGGGGAAGTGAGAAATTGCTGAGCTGAAGCCAAGTCCTGCAGCGCCCCTGTCACCTGCAGAGTCACCGCATCCTCGCCACGGTAGCGGGCATTGTGACAAAGGTTCTGTGACAGCTGGGTGTGGCAGCCGAGCGCCCCCTAGGGGAGGAGGAGCCTGTCAGTCCCGGGCCTGTCACTGCCTGCTGTCCCTCCTGTTACCAGCCAGGCCTCTGAAAACTGCTCAAACCATGCCCAGACTTGGGGCCAAAGTGGCCCAAAGTCTCCAACAGACAAGTCGGGAAGAAAGATATGGGACAGAGGGAGAAAGCGAAGAAAGCAGGAGAAAGGGAAGGAAGAATAAACAGTAGTGTTGGGCTGCAGGAGTGAGATGGAGGAATTGCCAGAAAAGAGGCAGGAAGCAGGAGAGTGAGAGAAAAGGAAAGAAGAGACATGCAGCCAGACGAGGGTTTAGTGAGAGAGGATGGGACAGAGAACAGGATGAGAAGTAAATAAGGCAAGGCAAGGACAGGCAAGGACAGGCAAGGCAAGGCTAGGCTGCAGGACATTTTTTTGCTATCTGCTTTCTAGAACATTCGTCTTCAGACGAGGAGGAAAGCCATAAGACCTTATGGATTAGGCCCAAGCAAAAACCCCAGCTACTTGAGACACTTAGACTAAGCCTAAAACACCAAGATCTCTCCACAAGGATGGTTTTTATACTGTACTTCCACAATGTCGAGGGTTAAGATTGCGGGGTGACAATAAAACCCTGGCAGATGTATTGTTAACCCCCTCTCCCCCTCCCACACTTCCCCCACCCTCTCCCCCCTTTTCACTAAGGAGGGGCAATTGGGAGGAAAAGAAGCACAGAGTGAAGAGAGTTGGAAAAAATTAAAGATGTTTTACTAAAGCTACTAATAAGAATAGAGAAAATAATACAAAATATACAAAACCAATCCTGAAAGTCTCAGCAACTGCAGAGCCGGCACCCGAAGTCCTGGATTAGACTCTGCAGCCAATCGGAGCTGGATTCAGTCTCTCACTAGGCCTCAGTTTGCAGGGACGACTAGCAAGGTCCTCTTCTAATGTCGGCCATAAGCAGAAGGGAAAAGGGAAAACCAACACGAGATCCTCGTGATCTCCCACTTTTATATGAAGTATTCACGTGAATGGAATGTTATACCCAGTTGGTCAGTTTCTTGGTCTCTTTCTTCTCGTCGCCCCTCTCGCGAGATGTCCATCCGTGCTTATCAATAAGTTTGCATTCCATTGCTAGGTTTACCAAAACATGTGTCTGGTTCTCCAGGAAAATGCAGTCAACATGAAAGCTTTAGCTGACAGGCAAATTCACTGAGAGAGAAACTTGTTTTTTAACAAAACCAGGACATTCCACCCCTTATAATATGCCATTCACTGAATGCTTAAACCTTATCAATACAATCTATCAATATAATCTAATTAATCACTGCTACTATATATATACACATATGCACATATATACACAGGAGTAATTAATCAGTGGACCATCCTTTGAAAAGTTCATTAAGTTCATTTTGTCACGACAGTCTCCCAGGGCAGGAAAAATGGTACAAGTGCATCTCATGACCACTGTTTGTGGGTTGAAGACATCAACTTCGAAGAAGTTGTCAGGCGCCACTCGAAGAAGCTAGCTCTGGTTTCATCATCACTGTCTTCATCTGGAAAACACTTATTAAACACTATTAGTACGGCAATTCACATCATGCAGTTCAGTATTGCATATTTTCACCTAAACTCAAATCCCCTTGAGGTACACACCGAACTTCTCCATCCTTAAGCATCACCCACCAGGTGCTGCCAGGTCCCTGGGCAAAAACAATCCCACGAATGGGCTTGCCTTTGCCTGAGGCAGGAGTAACCCAGACTGCCTTTCCTAACATGTTTTTCATGTGTACTACAGGGACTTTATCTCCTTCTACAGTCCGTAGAATTTCTGATTGGGCAGGCCCGGCTCGATTGGTTGATCCCCTGGTGTTGACCAACCAAGTGGCTTTTGCTAAATGTGAATCCCAGTTTTTAAAGGTTCCACCACCAAGTGCCTTTAGTGTAGTTTTTAGCAAACCATTGTACCTTTCAATTTTCCCAGAGGCTGGTGCATGATATGGAATATGATATACCCACTCAATACCATGTTCTTTGGCCCAATTGTCTATAAGACTGTTTTTGAAATGAGTACCGTTGTCTGATTCAATTCTTTCTGGCGTACCGTGTCGCCAAAGGACTTGCTTTTCAAGGCCCAAGATAGTATTTCGGGCTGTAGCATGAGGTACGGCATATGTTTCCAACCATCCAGTGATTGCTTCCACCATTGTAAGTACATACCGCTTACCTTGACGTGTTTGTGGAAGTGTAATATAATCAATCTGCCAAGCTTCTCCATACTTATACTTTAACCATCGCCCCCCATACCATACAGGCTTTAACCGTTTTGCTTGTTTGATTTCGGCGCAAGTCTCACATTCATGAATAACCTGTGAAATAGTGTCCATAGTTAAATCCACCCCTCGATCGCGAGCCCATTTATATGTTGCATCTCTACCTTGATGCCCTGAAGCATCATGGGCCCACCGAGCTAGGAAAAGTTCACCTTTATGTTGCCAGTCCAAGTCCACCTCAGCTACTTTAATCTTAGCAGCTTGATCTGCTTGTTGATTGTTTAGATGTTCCTCGGTGGCTCGACTTTTAGGCACATGAGCATCTACGTGACGAACTTTCACAGGCAGGTTCTCTAGGCGAGCAGCAATGTCTTGCCACAGTGTGGCAGCCCAAATGGGTTTACCTCTGCGCTGCCAGTTGCTTTTCTTCCATTGCTGTAGCCACCCCCACAAGGCATTTGCTACCATCCAAGAGTCAGTGTAGAGATAAAGTATTGGCCACTTCTCTCGTTCAGCAATGTCCAAAGCCAGTTGGATGGCTTTCACTTCTGCAAATTGACTAGATTCACCTTGTCCTTCAGTGGCTTCTGTAACTTGTCGTGTGGGACTCCACACAGCAGCTTTCCACCTTCGATGTTTTCCTACAAGACGACAGGATCCATCTGTGAACAGTGCATACTGCTTATCTGTCTCTGAAAGAGTATTATATGGTGGTGCTTCTTCAGCACGTTTTACTTCCTCCTCATCTGGAGACATCCCAAAGTCTTTGCTTTCTGGCCAGTCTGTAATCACTTCTAAGATCCCTGGGCGATTGGGATTTCCAATTCGAGCTCGTTGTGTGATCAATGCAATCCATTTACTCCACATAACTTCGGTTGCATGATGTGGAGAGGGAACTGTTCCTTTGAACATCCAGCTCAGCACGGGCAGTCGAGGTGCCAGGAGGAGCTGTGCTTCAGTACCGATCACTTCTGAAGCAGCTCAAACTCCTTCATATGCTGCTAGTATCTCTTTTTCAGTTGGAGTATAGTTGGCCTCAGATCCTTTGTATCCTCGACTCCAAAAACCTAAGGGTCGACCTCGGGTTTCTCCTGGTGCTTTCTGCCAGAGGCTCCAGGTAAGTCCATTATCTCCGGCTGCAGTGTAGAGCACATTTTTAACATCTAGTCCAGTCCGAACTGGTCCAAGGGCCACCGCATGAGTTATCTCACGCTTAATTTGTTCAAAGGCTTGTCGTTGTTCAGGGCCCCACTCAAATTGGTTCTTTTTACGAGTCACTCGATAGAGAGGGCTCACAATCTGGCTGTAGTCAGGAATATGCATTCTCCAAAAACCTACAACGCCCAAGAAAGTCTGTGTCTCCTTTTTATTAGTAGGTGGAGACATTGCTGCAATTTTGTTGATCACATCCATTGGGATCTGACGACGGCCATCTTGCCATTTTATTCCTAAAAACTGTATCTCTCGTGCAGGTCCCTTGACCTTGCTTCATTTTATGGCAAAACCAGCATCCAAAAGAATCTGAATTATTCTCTCACCTTTCTCGAAGACTTCTTTCGCTGTGTTGCCCCATACGGTGATGTCATCAATATATTGCAAGTGTTCTGGAGCTTTACCTTGCTCCAGCGTGGTCTGGATCAGTCCGTGGCAGATGGTAGGACTGTGTTTCCACCCCTGGGGCAAGCGATTCCACGTGTACTGGATGCCTCTCCAGGTGAAAGCAAACTGCGGCCTGCACTCTGCTGCTACAGGAATAGAGAAAAATGCATTAGCAATGTCAATTGTAGCATACCACTTAGCTGCCTTTGACTCCAGTTCAAATTGCAGTTCTAGCATGTCAGGCACAGCAGCACTCAGTGGTGGCGTAACTTCATTCAGGCCACGATAGTCTACAGTTAGTCTCCACTCATCACTAGACTTACGCACTGGCCAGATTGGGCTGTTAAAAGGTGAGCGAGTCTTACTGATCACACCTTGGCTTTCCAATTGACGGATCAACTTCTGGATAGGAATCAAAGAGTCTCGGTTGGTGCGATATTGCCGACGATGCACTGTCGTGGTAGCAATTGGCACCTGCTGATCGTCAACCATCAGCAGTCCAACAACACAAGGATCATCTGAAAGACCAGGCAAATCAGACAGCTGTTCAATTTTCTCAGTGTCCACAGCTGCTATACCAAATGCCCACCTATACCCTTTTGGGTCCTTAAAATACCCTCTCTTGAGGTAGTCTATGCCAAGGATGCATGGAGCATCTGGACCAGTCACAATGTGATTTAACAAAACCAGGACACACAATCTGATGGCAGTACAAAAAAATAAGCTGCAGATCTCCTTAGGCTGAGTCATGGTGCCTTGGTGCAGTGATCATGCATATCATGGGAATGTTTCACCATTTCTGCTCTGGTTATCAGTGTATTACACCAAAACACCCACCTGATGACATCCTTTCAAGACCAAAGGCAGGAGTTGGCAGAATTCCTCTTTTTGGGGAAGTGAGAAATTGCTGAGCTGAAGCCAAGTCCTGCACTGTCCCTGTCACCTGCAGAGTCACCGCATACTCGCCACGGTAGCGGCATTGTGACAAAGGTTCTATGTCAGCTGGGTGTGGCAGCCACGCGCCCCCTAGGGGAGGGGAGCCTGTCAGCCCCGGGCCTGTCACTGCCTGCTGTCCCTCCTGTCACCAGCCAGGCCTCTGGAAACTGGTCAAACCATGCTCAGACTTGGGGCCAAAGAGGCCCAAAGTCTCCAACAGACAAGTGGGGAAGAAAGATATGGGACAGAGGAAGAAAGCGAAGGGAGCAGGAGGAAGGGAAGGAAGAATAAACAGTAGTGTTAGGCTGCAGGAGTGAGATGGAGGAATTGCCAGAAAAGAGGCAGGAAGGAGGAGAGTGAGAGAAAAGAAAGAAGAGACATGCAGCCAGACGAGGGGTTAGTGAGATAGGATGGGACAGAGAACAGGATGAGAAGGAAATAAGGCAAGGCAAGGACGGGCAAGGACAGGCAATGCAAGGCAAGGCTGCAGGACATTTTTTTGCTTTATATTTCCCAGCCCATTCGTCTTCAGACGAAGAGGAATGCCATAAGACCTTATGGATTAGGCCCACGCAAAAACCACAGCTACTTGAGACACCTAGACTTAGCCTAAAACACCAAGATATCTCCACAAGGATGGTTTTTATACTGTACTTCCACAATCTGCCGGCAGTACAAAAATAAAAGCTGAAGATCTCCTTAGGCTTTGTCATGGTGCCTTGGTGCAGGGATCATGCATATAATGGGAATATTTCACCATTTCTGCTCTGGTTTTCAGTGTATTACACCAAAACACCCACCTGATGATATCATTTCAAGAGCAAAGGCAGCAATTGGCAGAATTCCTCTTTTTGGGGAAGTGAGAAATTGCTGAGCTGAAGCCAAGTCCTGCAGTGTCCCTGTCACCTGCAGAGTCACCGCATCCTCGTCACGGTAGCGGGCATTGTGACAAAGGTTCTAGGTCAGCTGGGTGTGGCAGCCGAGCGCCCCCTAGGGGAGGAGGAGCCTCTCAGCCCCGGGCCTGTCACTGCCTGCTGTCCCTCCTGTCACAAGCCAGGCCTCTGGAAACTGGTCAAACCATGCCCAGACGTGGGGCCAAAGTGGCCCAAAGTCTCCAACAGACAAGTCGAGCAGAAAGATATAGGACAGAGGGAGAAAGCAAAGGGAGCAGGAGAAAGGGAAGGAAGAATAAACAGTAGTGTTGGGCTGCAGGAGTGAGGTGGAGGAATTGCAAGAAAAGAGGCAGGAAGCAGGAGAGTGAGAGAAAAGGAAAGAAGAGACATGCAGCCAGACGAGGGGTTAGTGAGAGAGGATGGGACAGAGAACAGGATGAGAAGGAAATAAGGCAAGGGAAGGACGGGCAAGGACAGGCAAGGCAAGGCAAGGCTGCAGGACATTCTTTTGCTATATAGTATTCCAGCCCATTCGTCTTCAGACGAAGAGGAATGCCATAAGACCTTATGGATTAGGCCCATGCAAAAACCACAGCTACTTGAGACACCTAGACTTAGCCTAAAACACCAAGATCTCTCCACAAGGATGGTTTTTATACTGTACTTCCACAATCTGCTGGCAGTACAAAAATAAAAGCTGAAGATCTCATTAGGCTGAGTCATGGTGCCTTGGTGCAGGGATCATGCATTTCATGGGAATATTTCACTATTTCTGCTCTGGTTTTCAGTGTATTACACCAAAACAGCCACCTGATGACATCCTTTCAAGACCAAAGGCAGCAATTGGCAGAATTCCTCTTTTTGGGGAAGTGAGAAATTGCTGAGCTGAAGCCAAGTCCTGCAGTGTCCCTGTCACCTGCAGAGTCACCGCATCCTCGCCACGGTAGCGGGCATTGTGACAAAGGTTCTGTGTCAGCTGGGTGTGGCAGCCGAGCGCCCCCTAGGGGAGGAGGAGCCTGTCAGTCCCGGGGGTGTCACTGCCTGCTGTCCCTCCTGTCACCAAACAGGCCTCTGAAAACTGGTCAAACCATGCCCAGACTTGCGGCCACAGTGGCCCAAAGTCTCCAACAGACAAGTCAGGAAGAAAGATATGGGACAGAGGGAGAAAGCGAAGGGAGCAGGAGAAAGGGAAGGAAGAATAAACAGTAGTGTTGGGCTGCAGGAGTGAGATGGAGGAATTGCCAGAAAAGAGGCAGGAAGCAGGAGAGTGAGATAAAAGTAAAGAAGAGACATGCAGCCAGACGAGGGGTTAGTGAGAGAAGATGGGACAGAGAAAAGGATGAGAAGGAAATAAGGCAAGGCAAGGACGGGCAAGGACAGGCAAGGCAAGGCTAGGCTGCAGGACATTTTTTTGCTTTATGGTTTCCAGCCCATTCGTCTTCAGACGAGGAGGAAAGCAGTAACACCTTATGGATTAGGCCCAAGCAAAAACCCCAGCTACCTGAGACACTTAGACTAAGCCTAAAACACCAAGATCTCTCCACAAGGATGGTTTTTATACTGTACTTCCACAATCTACTGGCAGTACAAAAATAAAAGCTGAAGATCTCCTTAAGTTGAGTCATAGTGCCTTGGTGCAGGTTTCATTCATATCATGGGAATGTTTCACCATTTCTGCTCTGGTTATCAGTGTATTACACCAAAACAGCCACCTGATGACATCCTTTCAAGAGCAAAGGGAGGAATTGGCAGAAATCTGCTTCTTTGTGGAACTGAGAAATTGCTGAGCTGAAGCCAAGTCCTGCAGTGTCCCTGTCACCTGCAAAGTCACCGAATCCTCACCATGGTAGCGGGCATTGTGACAAAGGTTCTATGTCAGCTGGGTGTGGCAGCTGAGCGCCCCCTAGGGGAGGGGAGCCTGTCAGCCCTGGTCCTGTCACTGCCTGCTGTCCCTCCTGTCACCAGCCAGGCCTCTGAAAACTGGTCAAACCATGCCCAGACTTGCGGCCACAGTGGCCCAAAGTCTCCAACAGACAAGTTGGGAAGAAAGATATGGGACAGAGGGAGAAAGCGAAGAGAGCAGGAGAAATGGAAGGAAGAATAAACAGTAGAGTTGGGCTGCAGGAGTGAGATGGAGGAATTTCCAGAAAAGAGGCAGGAAGCAGGAGAGTGAGAGAAAAGGAAAGAAGAGACATGCAGCCAGACGAGGGGTTAGTGAGAGAGGATGGGACAGAGAACAGGATGAGAAGGAAATAAGGCAAGGCAAGGACAGGCAAGGACAGGCAAGGCAAGGCTAGGCTGCAGGACATTTTTTTGCTTTATGGTTTCCAGCCCATTCGTCTTCAGATGAAGAGGAAAGCCGTAAGACCTTATGGATTACCCCAAGCAAAAACTCCAGCTACCTGAGACACTTAGACTAAGCCTAAAACACCAAGATCTCTCCACAAGGATGGTTTTTATACTGTACTTCCACAATCTGATGGCAGTACAAAAAAATAAGCTGCAGATCTCCTTAGGCTGAGTCATGGTGCCTTGGTGCAGGGATCATGCATATCATGGGAATGTTTCACCATTTCTGCTCTGGTTATCAGTGTATTACACCAAAACACCCACCTGATGACATCCTTTCAAGACCAAAGGCAGGAATTGGCAGAAATCTGCTTCTTTGTGGAAGTGAGAAATTGCTGAGCTGAAGCCAAGTCCTGCAGTGTCCCTGTCACCTGCAGAGTCACCGCATCCTCGCCATGGTAGCGGGCATTGTGACAAAGGTTCAATGTCAGCTGGGTGTTGCAGCCGAACGATCCCTAGAGCAGGGGATCCTGTCAGCCCCGGGGATGTCACTGCCTGCTGTCCCTCCTGTCACCAGCCAGGCCTCTGGAAACTGGTCAAACCATGCTCAGACTTGGGGCCAAAGAGGCCCAAATTCTCCAACAGACAAGTGGGGAAGAAAGATATGGGACAGAGGAAGAAAGCGGAGGGAGCAGGAGAATGGGAAGGAAGAATAAACAGCAGTGTTGGCTGTAGGAGTGAGATGGAGGTATTGCCAGAAAAGAGGCAGGAAGCAGGAGAGTGAGAGAAAAGGAAAGAAGAGACATGCAGCCAGACGAGGGGTTAGTGAGAGAGGATGGGACAGAGAACAGGATGAGAAGGAAATAAGGCAAGGCAAGGACGGGCAAGGACAGGCAAGGCAAGGCTAGGCTGCAGGACATTTTTTTGCTTTATAGTTTCCAATCCATTTGTGTTTTGACAAAGAGCAAATTCATAAGAACTTATGGATTAGGCCCAAGCAAAAACCCCAGCTACTTGAGACACTTAGACTAAGCCTAAAACACCAAGATCTCTCCACAAGGATGGTTTTTATACTGTACTTCCACAATCTGATGGCAGTACAAAAAAATAAGCTGCAGATCTCCTTAGGCTGAGTCATGGTGCCTTGGTGCAGTGATCATGCATATCATGGGAATGTTTCACCATTTCTGCTCTGGTTATCAGTGTATTACACCAAAACACCCACCTGATGACATCCTTTCAAGACCAAAGGCAGGAATTGGCAGAAATCTGCTTCTTTGTGGAAGTGAGAAATTGCTGAGCTGAAGCCAAGTCCTGCAGTGTCCCTGTCACCTGCAGAGTCACCGCATCCTCGCCATGGTAGCGGGCATTGTGACAAAGGTTCAATGTCAGCTGGGTGTTGCAGCCGAACGATCCCTAGAGCAGGGGAGCCTGTCAGCCCCGGGGGTGTCACTGCCTGCTGTCCCTCCTGTCACCAGCCAGGCCTCTGGAAACTGGTCAAACCATGCTCAGACTTGGGGCCAAAGAGGCCCAAATTCTCCAACAGACAAGTGGGGAAGAAAGATATGGGACAGAGGAAGAAAGCGGAGGGAGCAGGAGAATGGGAAGGAAGAATAAACAGCAGTGTTGGCTGCAGGAGTGAGATGGAGGTATTGCCAGAAAAGAGGCAGGAAGCAGGAGAGTGAGAGAAAAGGAAAGAAGAGACATGCAGCCAGACGAGGGGTTAGTGAGAGAGGATGGGACAGAGAACAGGATGAGAAGGAAATAAGGCAAGCCAAGGACGGGCAAGGACAGGCAAGGCAAGGCTAGGCTGCAGGACATTTTTTTGCTTTATAGTTTCCAATCCATTTGTGTTTTGACAAAGAGCAAATTCATAAGACCTTATGGATTAGGCCCAAGCAAAAACCCCAGCTACTTGAGACACTTAGACTAAGCCTAAAACACCAAGATCTCTCCACAAGGATGGTTTTTATACTGTACTTCCACAATCTGATGGCAGTACAAAAAAATAAGCTGCAGATCTCCTTAGGCTGAGTCATGGTGCCTTGGTGCAGGGATCATGCATATCATGGGAATGTTTCACCATTTCTGCTCTGGTTATCAGTGTATTACACCAAAACACCCACCTGATGACATCCTTTCAAGACCAAAGGCAGGAATTGGCAGAAATCTGCTTCTTTGTGGAAGTGAGAAATTGCTGAGCTGAAGCCAAGTCCTGCAGTGTCCCTGTCACCTGCAGAGTCACCGCATCCTCGCCATGGTAGCGGGCATTGTGACAAAGGTTCAATGTCAGCTGGGTGTTGCAGCCGAACGATCCCTAGAGCAGGGGAGCCTGTCAGCCCCGGGGATGTCACTGCCTGCTGTCCCTCCTGTCACCAGCCAGGCCTCTGGAAACTGGTCAAACCATGCTCAGACTTGGGGCCAAAGAGGCCCAAATTCTCCAACAGACAAGTGGGGAAGAAAGATATGGGACAGAGGAAGAAAGCGGAGGGAGCAGGAGAATGGGAAGGAAGAATAAACAGCAGTGTTGGCTGCAGGAGTGAGATGGAGGTATTGCCAGAAAAGAGGCAGGAAGCAGGAGAGTGAGAGAAAAGGAAAGAAGAGACATGCAGCCAGACGAGGGGTTAGTGAGAGAGGATGGGACAGAGAACAGGATGAGAAGGAAATAAGGCAAGCCAAGGACGGGCAAGGACAGGCAAGGCAAGGCTAGGCTGCAGGACATTTTTTTGCTTTATAGTTTCCAATCCATTTGTGTTTTGACAAAGAGCAAATTCATAAGACCTTATGGATTAGGCCCAAGCAAAAACCCCAGCTACTTGAGACACTTAGACTAAGCCTAAAACACCAAGATCTCTCCACAAGGATGGTTTTTATACTGTACTTCCACAATCTGATGGCAGTACAAAAAAATAAGCTGCAGATCTCCTTAGGCTGAGTCATGGTGCCTTGGTGCAGGGATCATGCATATCATGGGAATGTTTCACCATTTCTTCTCTGGTTATCAGTGTATTACACCAAAACACCCACCTGATGACATCCTTTCAAGACCAAAGGCAGGAACTGGCAGAAATCTGCTTCTTTGTGGAAGTGAGAAATTGCTGAGCTGAAGCCAAGTCCTGCAGTGTCCCTGTCACCTGCAGAGTCACCGCATCCTCGCCATGGTAGCGGGCATTGTGACAAAGGTTCAATGTCAGCTGGGTGTTGCAGCCGAACGATCCCTAGAGCAGGGGAGCCTGTCAGCCCCGGGGGTGTCACTGCCTGCTGTCCCTCCTGTCACCAGCCAGGCCTCTGGAAACTGGTCAAACCATGCCCAGACTTGGGGCCAAAGAGGCCCAAATTCTCCAACAGACAAGTGGGGAAGAAAGATATGGGACAGAGGAAGAAAGCGAAGGGAGCAGGAGAATGGGAAGGAAGAATAAACAGCAGTGTTGGCTGCAGGAGTGAGATGGAGGTATTGCCAGAAAAGAGGCAGGAAGCAGGAGAGTGAGAGAAAAGGAAAGAAGAGACATGCAGCCAGACGAGGGGTTAGTGAGAGAGAATGGGACAGAGAACAGGATGAGAAGGAAATAAGGCAAGGCAAGGACGGGCAAGGACAGGCAAGGCAAGGCTAGGCTGCAGGACATTTTTTTGCTTTATAGTTTCCAATCCATTTGTGTTTTGACAAAGAGCAAATTCATAAGACCTTATGGATTAGGCCCAAGCAAAAAGCCCAGCTACTGGAGACACTTAGACTAAGCCTAAAATACGAAGATCTCTCCACAAGGATGGTTTTTATACTGTACTTCCACAATCTCCTGGCAGTACAAAAAAATAAGCTGCAGATCTCCTTAGGCTGAATCATGGTTGTTTGGTGCAGGGATCATGCATATCATGGGAATATTTCACCATTTCTGCTCTGGTTTTCAGTGTATTACACCAAAACACCCACCTGATGACATCCTTTCAAGACCAAAGGCAGCAATTGGCAGAATTCCTCTTTTTGGGGAAGTGAGAAATTGCTGAGCTGACATGAAGTCCTGCAGTGTCCCTGTCACTGCAGAGTCACCGCATCCTCGCCACGGTAGCGGGCATTGTGACAAAGGTTCTGTGTCAGCTGGGTGTGGCAGCCGAGTGCCCCCTAGGGGAGGAGGAGCCTGTCAGTCCTGGGCCTGTCACTGCCTGCTGTCCCTCCTGTCACCAGCCAGGCCTCTGAAAACTGGTCAAACCATGCCCAGACTTGGGGCCAAAGTGGCCCAAAGTCTCCAACAGACAAGTCGGGAAGAAAGATTTGGGACAGAGGGAGAAAGCGAAGGGAGCAGGAGAAAGGGAAGGAAGAATAAACAGTAGTGTTGGGCTGCAGGAGTGAGATGGAGGAATTGCCAGAAAAGAGGCAGGAAGGAGGAGAGTGAGAGAAAAGGAAAGAAGAGACATGCAGCCAGACGAGGGTTTAGTGAGAGAGGATGGGACAGAGAACAGGATGAGAAGGAAATAAGGCAAGGCAAGGTCAGGCAAGGACAGGCAAGGCAAGGCTAGGCTGCAGGACATTTTTCTGCTATCTGCTTTCTAGAACATTCGTCTTCAGACGAGGAGGAAAGCCATAAGACCTTATGGATTATGCCCAAGCAAAAACCCCAGCTACTTGAGACACTTAGACTAAGCCTAAAATACGAAGATCTCTCCATAAGGATGGTTTTTATATTGTACTTCCACAATCTGCTGGCAGTACAAAAATAAAAGCTGCAGATCTCCTTAGGCTGAGTCATGGTGGTTTGATGCAGGGATCATGCATATCATGGGAATATTTTACCATTTCTGCTTTGGTTTTCAGTGTACTACACCAAAACAGCCACCTGATGACATCCTTTCAAGAGCAAAGGCAGCAATTGGCAGAATTCCTCTTTTTGGGGAAGTGAGAAATTGCTGAGCTGAAGCCAAGTCCTGCAGTGTCCCTGTCACCTGCAGAGTCACCGCATCCTCGCCACGGTAGCGGGCATTGTGACAAAGGTTCTATGTCAGCTGGGTGTGGCAGCCGAGCGCCCCCTAGGGAAGGGGGAGCCTGTCAGCCCCGGGCCTGTCACTGCCTGCTGTCCCTCCTGTCACCAGCCAGGCCTCTGGAAACTGGTCAACCATGCCCAGACTTGGGGCCAAAGTGGCCCAAAGTCTCCAACAGACAAGTCAGGAAGAAAGATATGGGACAGAGGCAGAAAGCGAAGGGAGTAGGAGAAGGGGAAGGAAGAATAGACAGTAGTGTTGGGCTGCAGGAGTGAGATGGAGGAATTGAAAGAACAGTGGCAGGAGGCAGGAGAGTGAGTGTCGCGGTTGAGATGGACAAACGACATGGACCAAGTTCTTTCAAGATGAAATAATCGATGCCATTTATTGCTACAAGTGCATTTTTATACAATTCTACCAGTTCATTTTTCTTTTCACTATTGGTTACAAGTTACAGCACTAGCATCTCATTGGTTAATTTTTCTATCATCTATGTTATTCTTCTATCCCCTTCTCTCTCTCCCATACATCTCTCCTCTCTCTGGATACTGCTTTACTCCCATCCTTCTCTAGAGTAAATGTTAATATCTCAAGGCTGATCTCTAGTCTCATATTTTCTGTCAAGGATTCCACAGACCCGCTGCAGTTTCCCACAATTCCCCCTTTTTTCATTTGTGCTAAAAATACTGCCCTCATTGTCCGCTGCAGGGCCCTTTGCACCAGAGAAATCATGCATGGCAACATTAGTAACACAACCACAACAATCATCAAAATTATCAGTCCGGTTTTCACTACTGATAACAACCATCCTAAAAACCCTCAACCCCTAAGCAATTTATTTAACAAATCCCATCAAAATCTTCACACCCATGTCCTTGAGCTAATAACAAAAAATCTATCGCGGCCCTACTCTGCCGTGTGGCGTGTCTTAGAGAATCTACATCTAAAAAAAGTCCACTTAAAGCCTTTTAAATTCTGTTAGTTTGCTTAACTAGCCAGCACCCTAATTTTCTAAAATATTTAAAGCTTTTACCTGTGCCAACACCAGATCTCTTGATCCTAAAACCCTTAACCTTGATCCCCAAAAATGTACATTATCCTCACATTTTGACTCATATACACGCAAAAAAGTGTTTTTCTCGTCTTGCTCTTCTGTGATCTATTATCATAGATACATTGGGCGTTAAGAGAGTTAATAGTCCCAAAATACACAGTCCTTCAACAGCATTAGAAGGAATTCCTGGTCAGGCCCTATCTCCACTGATCAAGAATACACCATACAGGAGGTTTTGGGGTCGCTCTCCCACATTATCAATGACATCCCTTGGATTCTTCTGCGAGGCACTGCACCAAGTTTCATTTCTATAGTCACCAAGGGTAGCATTAACATTTTTCAGTTTTATCCATTCATGCTTTAGCATATTGTCCTGGCACTTTTCACAAACCAGCTGGATACAAGCATCCATGGGCACAGATGCCAGCAATTTCTGTTCCTGTGGTTCAATGTCTATTTCCGGGAGACAGTTAATCCAAAGTGCCATGTTAGTATTATTACAGTTTGTTGCAATGCCTTTGCATCGACCATTATTTTGAAACAATTGTGTGATGCTGCTGTAGTCATCAAGGGGGATGCCAACCAAGCATGTGTGGAACGGGTTTTCTGGAGATGGCCATAGCTAGGCATATGGAGTCCTGGTCAATCATGTTGGCTAAAGTACTCCACATGTTAGTCTTTGTCTGTGCGGGCATCCAAAACACAGCAGCTGCAACAGTCATTGTCAGGAAGATAACACAGGTTTCACGTTTCGTGCCAGCAACCGTTACCGCCCTTGATCTGTAAAGACACAAGCATAACCTCTCCCCCAGGTTATCAATTGATGCGGCCTTTTCCATTGACCATTAACTAGTCATTTGGCCATAACTAATGTAGGTTCTTTCTGATTTAGCATGGTTTTGGGTCGCACTTGCAAAGTATTTCATCACATACAATGCTTTTGACAATTGGTTTTGTGGTGTTTTCCCTACTTCTCCCCCCTTTTCGTTTAAAAAAAAAAGAACAAAGCCAAAACAAAAAACACAGTTCAGAAGCAGATACATGCATTGGACCTTGACTACGTACTCAGAATCACAAATCAAATTTAGAGGTTTCTCCTTACAAAAACTCTAAGTAATGTAAAGCTGTGCCAAGTTCTGCTATTTGGGTTGAACCTTCAATAATTTTTACAGAATGATGCCAATTGTTATCTTCACACCAAACTACTACAGCTTTATGAGACTTCCCAGAACCATCAACAAAAACTTTGCAAGTATGTAGGATCAGACCAAATACAAGTATGGCCTATGGCCTGATGTTAAAGACTTGCAGGTTCTGCAGCAATTTACATTTTACATTTATGCATGCCAAAAGCTGTGCTGTTAAGAAAACCAGCTAGTGCAATTTACAAGGACGTAGATTACAAATAAAATTAAAAAATCAGAATTAAATTTCACAAATGTTACATATATGACAAAAGGATCATGGCCTATTGAAACTTAAATTCATTCCCTGCTTTTCTTGATCAGAGTAACAAGCAGTATATCAGTCTGCTAGCAATCTCATCACACTGTTCCACAATAGCCACAGGTTGTTTCTATGTTGTAGCTATAAATAGACAAATCTGCAAGTCCAATCGAATACAGTCAACCTGTAAGGTTGTCATAAATTTATTCCTCAAAGTTTCCAACTCCATTTTGGCTGTCATATTTATTGGATATTGTTTTCCCTTACCAGATTGAAGTCCTTGTTCAGATCAATCAGTGTAGTATTTGCTTTATCGAAACATTGGCTATTAATACTAGTGGAAATACAGCATTTGAAATTTCATTGGAGATTTCTCACTTGCAGCAAGCAGATCTGCGCCATCCAAGCAGCTTCTTGTAGGCTATGCAACTAAACAGAATTCTCAGAAAACGTTATTTGAGCTTACAATTTACTTAACAAATCTTAACCTAGGAGAGGTATAGGAGTTTCTAACAACTATAAGAATTCATGTATTTAAACTTTGTTCCAAATTTGGCATTCCATTGGTCTCAAAAACGGCCTTTCTTTCATTCTCTCTCATGACCTCAAAAACTAGCATGGTGAATTTACTAAGAAGTCACTTACAACTAATTACCACAGAATAAGTCTATTAACAAATTTTTGGTTTAATTTTCCAGTTTCATTAGAACTATGGGTCTGCTAAGGACGCCTTTAAACTTCACCCTTGGACTCCTTCATGCAGCATTACAGCTCCCTAGCAGTAATATTGCTTGGGAGAGGGGCGCGGGGGGGAATAAAACTTCCCTCTCGCCCCCATCTGAGATGGCAAGATGTACAGCCCAGCATGAAAACACATCAGTTTGAACTCCACATCAAACCAATCTGGCTCCACTCCACACTCAAACCAGTACCAGTCTGACCCAGAGAAGCACTGAACACTGTGACCCCCCAAAGCTGACCAGTGTGAAAAGACTGACTTCAGCAAGGAGGTAAAATTATGAGCTCTTTTCCCCAGATGTGTCAAAACCTAGGAAACAAGACAGAAGCAAAAATAAACAACACCAACAACCCCTGATTCAAAGCTGAAAAACAACACAGTGCCACAACAAAAATGGATGACACAACTTCAGGGAAAGAAAAAAAAAAAAAAGGACAGAGCAGGGGGAGTAAAGCCCCCCTTTCTCTGCTTTAAAAGCGGGCAGACAGTTTTTTCCAGTTGTTTTTTCTTTCACTTCCTGCTGCAGTTTTAGACATAACCAAGGTCACGCAGCTGGGATAATGGCTGGTACGAAGTAGGAGGCTCTGGGAAACTTCTCAGTTACAATGAGCTGCACATAGGCCTAGGATATTTTGCTCTTTTGTTTACCCATTTCATTCCAACTACAAATTTCAAGTAGCTCAGAAATAGTTACATTCCTTATCTCCATTTACCTTTTACAATTTAGAGATGTCAAAAACAGTATAAACCAGTATAGCAAACATAAATCCATCATTCTATTTTCCTAGATCTAAATCAGTTAATATTCTAGCAACTTTTAAATACAACCTCTCCTAAATTCACATCTATCATAGCATTTTAACAATTTAAATGCTTTCCTAACAATATAAGCAATTACTCTAATGTATAAGGATGCATCCTAAGGGGGAGCAAGGTGGAATTTTAGCAGTGGAACTGGTTCCCATTTTGTAATTATCTCCCCAAACAAGATTCTTTTGGTACCAAATATGAATATGCAAACTAAAATACTGAGCTCAGATACAAAAACCATATATCAAGTTCAAATAAGCAGATGGATCACAGTTACACTAATTTAAGACAATATCTCAACTTTTTGCATTGCACCTTTGGGCTTCCTACTGCTCAGCCAGGTGGAGGTACCTCTGGGTCTCCCTGACAAAATAGGTCAGTGCACGCTGGAGCCCCATCGGCCCCCGCAGCGAGCTGGACTGGGCAAGGCCTGTTTTGTTTTGTTTTGTTTTGTTTTTTCGTGTCTCATCTGGTGCGCCACAGCTGCTATTCCAAAACCAGGATTCTTTACATGATGTGCGTACGGAAAAGCCAAATCCAGCACACCGAGATGAGACACAGCCTGTCACAGAGTTGCACAAGTCTGAATGCCAGAATAAAGGTAGCATGCTAGAGAAAAGAGAAAAAAAAAAAAAAAAAAAGACAGCTACTACACACAAAATTTTACCATCACATTCATGCAGTAAAGAACTAAATTACTCATGATCTTCTGAATTATCACAAAATGCACATTTTGAGTCAATGAATTCTCATGATTTAACAGACTGTGAACTTATCGTACCATATAACAAAGACCTACCAAAATTGTAACATGCTTAAACCGATACCCACAAAGAAAACGGGTTAATGAGGAAAGCAGCATCTTGCAGACTTTAGCAAGTTTACTGTGACCTGTGTGTTATCAGTTAACTCTCTCTCAGCTTGTTGACGTTCAAATCGTTCCAGCTGTAAAACTGTCTGTAATGATCTAATGATCTCTTGTAGAGTTTTTTTTTGTCCTTCTCACCTTAAAAACAACATTAATTGCAACAAAATTCTATTCTCCAGACACTTTTCCCAATCATTTAACATAAACAGCAGTGAACACTGATTTCAATATTTAACAAGATCTTCCTTCCTCATAATTCCGAGTGCTTTCCTAAGTTTTAAAACACCTCCCAATACTGATTTTTTAGGAACACAACTGAAAACAATTATTCCTGACTCCCTCTTGCAAGTAAAAACCTTGAGAAGGGGGAGGGAGGGGTAGAAAACACAGGCTGCTTGCAGCATGACTGGGAAAAATGGGGAGAGAGTTTTACGGCGCACTGAAAAACAACTAGTAAAACAATTAACTCCCATTCCTAACAAGCTGCTTGATTTTCAGAGAGACAATACACAGAAACACACAATATGTACTGTAAAACTTGCAGATAACATGTTGATAGCAAACATTAGCATCCTCAACTGCTAATTTCAACAGCAATGCTTCGTTAGCTTCTAAGTTTTCAATCTGCTTATTGATAGTCTCTTGAAGATGGTCAATAAATTGCATGTAATTCTCACTGGGACCCTGATTAATAGTTGCAAATGATTTGGCTGCATTGTTGGTTCCAGGCACCTTTACTGTAGCTTGATATGCGAGGTCTGTTGACTGCTTCAGGATTTCAGAAAGTTATCGTGCCTGTAGTTGTGGTGTCTCAATTAGTGTCTCTTCCAGAAACGCAGAGGGTCCTGTGGATTAACTGCAATCGAAACTGGGGGTAAATCCCAGCTTTTTGGTAAGTTCAGTTTACGCTCTGAAACTCTACCCCCACCCTCAGGAATTTGCTTTTTAGCAGCATGGGAGGAAGGCGGGGGCAGGTTGGGGGGACCCAAATCTGTAGGAATTACGTTATTTGGCTCGGTCTGGCTCACCACGGGGGGGTCATCCCCACCTAAATCTCCAGGCAAGGGGGGATAGGAAAAAAAAAATGTCCATTTTTTTCTTCCGCGACTGATAGCGTCAGAGCAGAGGGTTGAACTGTGATTAATGGAGGTGACGCAGACAGCGGAACCGCAGTTGATGATGGTAGAGGAGAGGTTCGAGCCGTGATTGATGACAGCGGAGCGGTCGGCCGAACGCACCGCTCCAACCGGTGCTCCAAGGGCCCCTTCCTGAGATCGTTTATAACCCAACGCTGTTTTTTCATGTGAGTCTTTCATAACGTTTTTCTGATCTCAGGGCCACAGATACATACGCTCCTCCTTTACTCCTTTTAACTTTCCAAGAAAGTGCCACGGATCCTTATCCGTGTCAGATAATATGGACTTGGGCAGTTTTGACGAATCCTTAGTAACAGGGGAGGTCAGAGTAGTGCTTAATCTTGCCTTTCCCTCCGAATCTGGCCCAGGAGAGCCAGGAAGACCATCCCGCTCCGCCGCCTCTGCCTGTTGCTGTTTTAACTCTTTCAGATTACCTAAAAACAAGTGCCACGTCGTTAACAGTTCAGTTGCTTCCTTGGGCCCTTGGGTAGCACTGTCAAACAGTTTATCCCCCAAGTCCATCCATTGTGATGTGACACATTAAATGCTGTCACAGGATTAACCTCTAAGCCTTGTGCTTTGCCCCATAGTAACATTTTTCTTAAAGTCAGTTCCGGAAGGCTAGCACCCTGCTTCTTCAGAAGCAGCTTCCATGTAGATAATATAGTACCCTTTTCTTTAGATAAGTTTCACCCCCCCGTTCCCGGTAGCTCACCTACTCCTTAGCAAGGTGTCTTTTCAACGATACGGATCTTCGGCAGCTCTCCTCGGCTGCTCTTATCAGCTATACCAGGCTCCATCTCCACGGCTCTTCTTTGGCGGTTCACAGCTTCACGCTGTCACCTTCTCATGCGAGATCCTCTTCAGGTAGGATCACGTCGGGGTCACCATATGTCGCGGTTGAGACGGACAAAAGACATGGACCAAGTTCTTTCAAAATGAAAGTAATACATGCCATTTATTGCTACAAGTGTATTCTTATACAATTCTACCAGTTCATGTGTCTTTTCGCTATTGGTTACAAGTTACAGCACTAACATCTCATTGGTTAATTTTTCTATCATCCATGTTATTCTTCTAACCCATTCTCTCTCACGGGTACACCTCTCCTCTCTCCGGATACTCCTTTACTCCCATCCTTCTCAAGGGTAAATCTTAATATCTCAAGGCTGAGCTCTACTCCCATATTTTCTGTCAAGGATTCCACAGACCTGCTGCAGTTTCCCCCACCGAACAGAAATGGTGAAATATTCCCAAGATATGCGTGATCCCTGCACCAAAACACCATGACTCAGCCTAAGGAGATCTGCAGCTTATTTTTTTGTACTGCCAGGAGATTGTGGAAGTACAGTATAAAAACCATCCTTGTGGAGAGATCTTCGTATTTTAGGCTTAGTCTAAGTGTCTCCAGTAGCTGGGCTTTTTGCTTGGGCCTAATCCATAAGGTCTTATGGCTTTCCTCCTAGTCTGAAGACGAATGTGCTAGAAACTATAAAGCAAAAACATGTCCTAGAGCCTAGCCTAGCCTTGCCTTGCCTGTCCTTGCCCGTCCTTGCCTTGCCTTATTTCCTTCTCATCCTGTTCTCTGTCCCATCCTCTCTCACTAACCCCTCGTCTAGCTGCTTGTCTCTTCTTTCCTCTCTTCTTTCCTTTTCTCTCACTCTCCTGCTTCCTGCCTCTTTTCTTTCAATTCCTCCATCTTACTCCTGCAGCCCAATACTACTTTTTATTCTTCCTTCCCTTTCTCCTGTTCCCTTCGCTTTCTTCCTCTGTCCCATATCTTTCTTCACAACTTGTCTGTTGGAGACTTTGGGCCTCTTTGGCCCCAAGTCTAAGCATGGTTTGACCAGTTTTCAGAGGCCTGGCTGGTGACAGGAGGGACAGCAGATAGCGACAGGCCGGGGGCTGACAGGCTCCCCCTCCCCTAGGGGGCGCTCGGCTGCCACACCCAGCTGACATTGAACCTTTGTCACAATGCCCGCTACCGTGGCGAGGATGCGGTGACTCTGCAGGTGACAGGGACACTGCAGGACTTGGTGTCAGCTCAGCAATTTCTCAGTTTCCCAAATAAGCGGAATTCTGCCAATTGCTGCCTTTAGTCCTGAAATGATGTCATCAGGTGGGTGTTTTGGTGTAATACACTGAAAACAGAGCAGAAATATTGAAATATTCCCATGATATGCATGATCCCCACACCAAACTGTGATGAAGTGATGAAGTAGTGAAGTAGTGATGAAGACTACTTACTTCATCCTGAAGATCCCCTGAACAACCACCAGAGGACACTGTGCATGCTTAGAGTAGTTCCAAGGTGTTGCAACTGATATTGTGAAATGATTGTGTAACCTAATGAATATGCAATATACACGTTGTAACTTTAATGAATATGTATGTAACCAAATTGTTTAAATGTAGTGGAGTTTGAATCAGTGGTCGAAGCCAGCTTTGGGTGTGAACCCCTGGTTTCCCAGCGCTGAAATAAAGCACCGCATATAACTACACCCGTGGTTATGTGTCTTGAATGCTAACATTTTTGGCAACCCAGATGGGACTTCGCGAGCATTGCTGAGGCAGATCACGTCTTGATCCTGCTCCAGCTAGCACCGAGGTATTCTTGGGGAGCGCATCGGACGCGACCGACCCTCTGCTGCTCACGACGGACCTCTGACTGATAAGAAGGTGCTTTATCTGGATTATTGGGTACCCACCTGGTCTGGTTCTGGTCTGGTAGCCTGCTGGTCAGGCATCTGGTAGCCTGCCCGTCAGACGCAGCGAAAGCCACACTTGGTTGGGCAGGGAGCTCCCGGGGTATTGCCTAGGCAGCCATCCGTCAGACAGAGGGAAACCTCTGCAGGTTTGGCATCTGGTCTGATTATTTGTGCGCACCTGGTCTGGTTATTTGTGCTGCTCAGCACCTGGTCTGCATTTCTGGTGATTTAGTCTGTATTCACTGTTGAAATCGGTGATCTGATCCGTGTTTTACTGTTGTTCTGGTAAAGTTTCCTGTGTTATCTTTCTGTGTTGATATGTCTGATTCAAAGGTATTGCCGTTGAGTTGTTTACTGAAACATTGGAAAGAGGTTGGGTTTGGACAGTCTACGCATAAAAAGAAGTTAATTGAGTATTGCACTCATTGGTGGCCTGAGTATAAATTACCAAATGAAGTACAGTGGCCACTGGAGGGCACTTTGAACCATGAAATTATTGCTGAATTAATGAGGTTTTGTCAGAGAGAGGGCAGATGGGATGAAGTTCCATACGTCGATCTCTTCTTCTATCTCAAGTGAAAGCATGATTGGAGAAAGGGCTGTGGGTTAATGTTAGTGCAAAGTAACAGAGATAATAAGTGTACGGGATGCACAACGGTAAAGAAACGCATGACATGTTTGGCTGTAGAAAATAGCAGTGGTAATGATTCAAAGACGGATTTACTGTGTCTCGATGTTGCGCCTTCTGAGGGAGTGGTACCAATTAGACCCTCCGCGCCTGTCCTTCCCGTTGATAGTGATAGTGATGACGGGCAATAGCCGGTGTAAAAGGGATAACCGTAACCCAAATATCTCACCGAACTAGAAACAGGGAAAAAGAAAAGGAAGCGCAAAAGGGGGGAGGATTATTAAATGTGATAGCACCCCTGCGGCAGGCAGTAGGTGTTGGGGGGGAACCAGTCTATGTAAAAGTCCCATTTTCGCCGGGGGATTTAGTGATCTGAAAGCAGTCGGCTGGTCCTTATCGGGAAGACCCAGATAAGGTTGCAAAAGTGATTAAGATGATAATTAAGATGCAGAATCCTGATTGGGATGATTTACAAGTCATTCTAGACACATTAATGGATTCTACAGAAAAGGATATGGTTATACGGGTTGCAAGATATAAGGTGAGAGAAGATATCCGGAATGGGAGAGTAGAGGGCAATGTTGATGAGAATTCTCCAAAGGAAGGTCCCCGATGGGATTATAATACAGGAGGTGGGTTATGCCGTCTCCGGAGATATCAGGATTGGTTATTGATTGGTGTTCAAACTGCTATGCCGAAGCAAATGGATTGGTCAAAATTGTATAATGTAAGGTAGGAAAAGAATGAGTCTCCCTCAGCCTTTTTAGAAAGATTGAAAGAAGCTGCCAAAAGATATACAGATTTAGACATAGAAACGGAACAAGCGAAAACTCAGTTGGCTCTAATTTTCTTAGGGCAATCTCAAGATGACATTCGAAAGAAGTTGCAGAAATTAGAGGGTGCACAATTAAGGGATCTGGACGTAATGTTAGAAACAGCTTGGAAAGTTTATAATAATAGAGAAAAAGAACAATCGAGATGCCACCAGCAAAATTTGTTGGCTTTGATCCAGGGACAAGGCAGGGGAGTAGGGGTCTGGGGTAGGGGAGCTGGAAATAGTCAAGGAGGAGGTCGGGGACGTGGTTCGTGGATTGCCCAAGGAACTCCCCTGAGACCCCTCATGAGGCTTGGCATAAATCAATGTGCTTATTGTAGGCAAGAAGGACACTGGAAAAATGAATGCCCGGCTAGGAACCCCATGGGTCAGATGTCCAATGCGACGGGAAATGCGGTACAGACTATGGTGTTAGGGGAATACAGTAATGACAGCTGACTATATGAAGGCACGGAAGTGAAAACCCAGAATAAGGAGCCCTTAGTGACAATACAAGTGGGAGACCGGGACGTAAGATTTTTAGTAGACACATGGGCTACTTACTCTATATTAAATTCCTTACAGGGGGCGGTGGGTCACAGAGCTACAACAATTGTTGGTGCCACAGGGAAGGAGGAAGTACGGCCATTCCTGCAACCTTTGGATTTGTGTTTTGGAGAAAAGGAGCTAACCCACGAGTTCTTATATGTTCCAGATTGTCCAGTTTCTCTTTTAGGATGAGATATGCTGACTAAATTAGATGCCACGATAACATTTGAGGATGGAAATTTGGTAATGAAAGTTCCGGAGTCAAAGGTAGGACAAATTTTACTATTAAAGGAAAATCCAATTGTAAAAATACCTCAGGCAACAGAAGATGCAGTGATTCCCACGGTATGGGAAACTGACATACCTGGGAAGTCAAAAGCAGCTAAACCTGTGAAAGTAGAGTTGAAGGAAGGTGCTAAACTGGTACGGTTAAGACAGTGCCTATTGAAATTGGAAGCCAGATTAGGAATAGTATCTTTAATTGAGAAATTTTTGAAATATGGAATTCTAGAAGAATGTGAATCAGAATACAATACTCCAATCTTTCCAGTAAAGAAACCTGATGGTAGCTATCGACTAGTCCAAGACTTACGAGCAATAAACCAGATCACTAAGGACATACATCCGGTAGCTGCAAATCCGTATACCTTGTTAACATCTGTGAAAGAGAAATATAAATGGTTTACAGTATTTGATTTAAAAGATGCCTTCTTCTGCATACCCCTTGACCAGGAAAGCAAAAAGCAATTTGCTTTTGAATGGGAGAATCCATACAACAGGAGAAAGGCCAATTAACCTGGACACGCCTTCCACAAGGATTTAAGAATAGTCCAACTATCTTCGGAAATCAACTAGCCAAAGAACTTGAGGAGTGGACTACGAGAGGATATATTGGAATTCCTCGACAATGGTATTTGTTGCTGCAATATGTGGATGATATTCTGATTGCTGCTGAGACCCAAGAACTTTGCATTCAGGTAACATTGAAATATTGAATCAATTAGGAATGAATGGATATAAAGTGTCAAAAAATAAAGCTCAGATTGCATCCACAACTGTGATCTATCTAGGATGCGAGCTTTCTCAAGGACAGCGAAGACTGGGTATAAACTGTGTACATGCTATCTGTGCGATCTCAGAACCGTGTAACTTACATGAATTAAGATCTTTTCTAGGAATGGCAGGATGGTGCAGGCTCTGGATCATGGACTATGGACTTATTGCCAAACCTTTATATGACGCACAGAAGAATAAGACCTTGGTGTGGGAAAGACCACAACAAGAAGCTTTCCAAAAATTGAAACAAGCTTTAATGCAAGCGCCTGCTTTGGGCCTACCTGATCTGAGTAAAGACTTTCAGTTATTTGTACATGAACGACAGAGACTTGCCCTAGGGCTATTAACCCAACTGCTGGGATCTTGGAAAAGGCCCGTAGGTTATTTTTCTGAACAACTTGACCTGGTAAGTGCTGGATGGCCGGCATGCTTGTGGGCGGTGGCTGCTACCATGATATTAATTCAGGAAGTCCAGAAACTGACCATGGGGAAAAAGATCAAAGTGTTTGTATCCCACATGGTGACTACTGTATTGGAACAAAAGGGGGGCCATTGGCTTTCCCCAAGTAGAATGATGAAATATCAAGCGATTTTGACAGAACAGGATGATGTTATCCTAAAAACAACTAACCTAATGAATCCAGCTGTGTTTTTAAGCGCAGAGACTGAAGAAGAAGACCTGGAACATGATTGTGTGGAGGTCATCGAATACGCCCACGCAAGTCGTCCTGACCTGAAGGACACCCCATTGGAGGAGGCGGATTGGGAACTTTTTACTGATGGCAGTAGTTTTGTGGAAAGCGGAGTACGGTATGCAGGATATGTGATTACTACTGCCAAAACAGTAATTGAAGCCAAATCCCTACCACCAAACACATCGGCACAGAAAGCTGATAGCCCTGACTAGGGCATTGGAGCTCAGTGAGGACAAAAGGGTCAATATTTGGACTGACTCAAAATATGTATTCGGAGCTGTTTATGTGCATGGAGCTCTTTGGAAAGAGCGTGGACTACTTTCCTCCCAAGGAACAAACATCAAGTACCAGAAGGAAATATTGAACTTGATTAATGCCGTTCAAAAGCCATCACTAGTTGCCATCATGCACTGTAAAGCTCATCAGAGTGGGACATCGAAAATTATTGAAGGAAACCGACTTGCTGATCAGACAGCCCGATCAGTGGCACGACAAGTCTGGATGATGGTGGGTCTTGTCTCCCAGAAGGTAAGAGCAATTGATTTATTACCTACACCTTCAGAGGCACCTGAATATTCTACAGAAGATGAGAAATTGGCAAGATTAGTAAAAACCGTCAAGGATAATTCTGGATGGTATGTAATCACCAACGAACAAATTGTGGTGCCAATCGCAATTATGAGAGGAATACTTCAGGCGGAGCACCAGAAGTGTCATTGGGGTGCAGAAGCATTGGTAACATACCTGAGAAAATGGATTATCTCAGTCCAGATGTTAACAATGGCAAAATCTATCACAGCCAAATATGAAATTTGTTTAAAAAATAATCCTTTAGTAAAAAGAAAAGTAGATATGGAAAAATTAGGACAGGTGTACAACCAGGAGATTATTGGCAAATAGATTATGTAGAACTCCCCAAAACTCGAGGATTCAGATATCTATTAGTTGGGGTATGTACCTTTTCAGGATGGCCAGAAGACTTCCCTTGTCGCACCAACTGGGCACAAGAAACTGTAAAATGGTTATTGAAGGAAATAATTCCTAGATTTGGGGTACCATTGGGAATATCATCTGATAGGGGGCCACACTTTGTTGCTCAAGTGGTAAAGAAAGTTAGTAGATGCTTGGGAATTAAATGGGAATTACATACCCCGTGGAGACCCCAGTCTAGTGGCCAAGTGGAGAAAATGAATCAGACATTGAAACGACAACTTAGCAAAATTTGCCAGGAAGCAAAAATTCAATGGCCACAGGCCTTACCAATAGCGTTATTGCGAATTAGGATTAAACCTAGGAGCGGAATGTCCGTAAGTCCATACGAGATTTTGTATGGCAAACCATATGAAGCACCTGATCCGAATCCAAGTGTACATGTAAAAGGTAATCAGGATGTATACAATTATGTGTTGTCTCTCGGCAGGATATTGAATCGGCTCAGATCCGCATTCGTGTGGAATCGCCCACTAGCACTTGAGAATCTGGTACATGATATAGAGCCTGGAGACACGGTGTGTATAAAGACTTGGAGAGAAGATCCTCTAAAAGAACGTTGGGATGGACCCTATCAAGTACTTTTAACTACATTTACCGCGATCAAGGTTGCTGAAATAGACTCCTGGGTACACTACACCCGAGTGAAGAAAGTCCTAAAATGGTGGCAATCGCAACTAGTGGGTCCAACCACACTTAAAATCACGACGCAGGATGTCTAGCTTTTGTTATCTTTTTGTGTTTATAGTAGTGTATGTACCCAGACTATATGCCACGCTGATTTGCAAAGTCGCTGGAGAGCCATTATGTAGGACACGAAGGGCTATAGGAGATAGTGACAACACTCAAATGCCACAAGTAGTGCAGAGTGGACAGAATCAGGCAGAGAATCTGATGATAGGACTAATTCGAGATTTTGCACGAACCCAAAATGCCAGTAGCATCACTGCTTGCCTTCCCATTCCGAAATCGGCCAAAGACCCAATACAATGGGGAATATCTACAACCTTACCGAGAATGAATAAAACTGGTAAGATAGTATGTGAATCTCGCACCAGGCTGGAGCAAGTGCCAACCAAACAATGGGCAAAAAGTGGACTTAAAAGAAGTATAATGTCAAGAGAAAACTGTATAAGCCGAAAAGAAAATATAGGGCGTATCATATACGACCTTGGAGGTCCAATAGAATTACAAAAGGAAATAGGAGTAGAGTGCACATATGAAAAATGGATTACCAAGATGGCATATGAAAAGGTTAATCGGACCTATTGGGAATGTAAAGATCAGGATAATCAGAACATAACTGAATCATGGAATAACATGTGGACGTTGAGTATAGTACAGCAATATTAATATAGTGAAGCATTTCCATGGTGTATACGATGGACCAATGTAACAAGAGGAGTAACAGTACCGTGGTGGAATTGCTCTTGAGTAATAACCTGCCAGACAGGTGTGAGAGAAATACCTCTGTCCATCATTAAAGTTGCAGTAATCACAGGTTGCATTCGTCAGAAACAATTGGATCCAAAGGATCAAAATAGGCGTTGATGGAGATAAGACAGATTGTAGAGGAACTATAGGCAGTGTGGGACATTTGGTTTGGGCCTTAAGTGATGGAACCTGGACAACACATTTACCGATAGCAGGACCTGTAAGGGAGGTTACTTTGGGGTTACCAACCCTATGTCCCATTTGGAAAAGGTCACCTTTGAAGAATAGGCAAGAACTCCTACAAGTTAGGCACAAACGAGAGATAGATGAAGATGATGTGTGGCACGAACCATCGGGTAGTGTTAAATTCGGCTGGGCATTAGAATCCTTCTTTGCACCAATCGCAGCCGATAGAAACAGAGAAATGATTGACAGATTAATTGGACAGATGGATCGATTGGCAAGGGTAACCAAAAAGGGTTTTCGAGGTTTCAATATACAATTGCAAGCTATGACCAAAATGACTTTGCAGAACAGAATGGCACTTGACATAATGTTGCTAAAAGAAAATGGGGTTTGTGGGTATTTAAAGGATAGGGTTGATCATTGCTGCATTCATATCCCAAACGTAACCTCTGAAGTGGAGAAAGATATTTCCCGATTAACCCAAACAAAAAAGGAACTGCAAGTGGAAAAACAAGACGTAGAGCAGAGCTGGATTGGGGCCTTGCTAGGCAAATTGAACCTGAACCTGGGAGGATGGGTACATTCGTTATTGGAAAGTTTATTTTTGCTTGCTATTATAGTTGCTCTGTTCTTTTTGCTGTATGCTTGTATTAAGCATCAAATAAGTCAATCAAACGCCAGGAACGACCGCATCTTTACTGTTCTTAGCAGACCCACTTTTGACAACCCTCCGGCTTATAAGGAGAACATAATGTAGTGAAAATGCATTGTCTAGGAATAGAAAAGCATTTTCAAAGGGGGGAAATGTTATAGTTGAACTCAATTTTGTGGGCTGTGTTTTGATTCTGCAGACCATATCCAAGATTCCTACCTTATCGTAAAAGCTATGCAGGTTATATACGAGCTTATATTTTAGAGAACTGAAAGTTAGTACTTATCTTATCTTAAAAGAATAAGATGTGCTGAGAAGGTACATTTGCTGTCATCCAAGAATTTATATAACTTTATGCGAAGTGCGCATGTGCTGTGATGAAAGGTGAAAAGTACACTAGTGATGAAGACTACTTACTTCATCCTGAAGACCCCCTGAACGACCACCAGAGGACACTGCACATGCTTAGAGTAGTTCCAAGGTGTTGCAACTGATATTGTGAAATGATTGTGTAACCTAATGAATATGCAATATACACGTTGTAACTTTAATGAATATGTATGTAACCAAATTGTATAAATGTAGTGGAGTTTGAATCAGTGGTCGAAGCCAGCTTTGGGTGCGAACCCCTGGTTTCCCAGCACTGAAATAAAGCGCCGCATATAACTACACCCGTGGTTATGTGTCCTGAATGCTAACACACTGGTAGAGTCTTGCACCTGGGCAGGAACAAGCCCAGGTTCTAGTCTGAGCTGGGGAAGGACCTGTTGGAGAGCAGTGTAGGGGAAAGGGACCTGGGGGTCCTGGGGACAGCAGGGTGACCATGAGCCAGCACTGGACCCTTGTGGACGGGAAGCCAATGGTACCTGGGGTGGGTTAGAAGGGGGTGGTCAGTAGGTCAGAGAGGTTCTCCTGCCCCTCTACTCTGCCCTGGGGAGACCACACCTGGAATATTGTGTCCAGTTGTGGCCCCTCAGTTCCAGCAGGACAGGGAACTGCTGGAGAGAGTCCAGTGCAGGGCAACAAAGATGCTGAAGGGAGTGGAGCATGTCCCATGTGATGAAAGGCTGAGGAAGCTGGGGGTCTGGAGCTGGAGAAGAAGAGACTGAGGGGGGACTCATTCATGGGGATCAATATTGAAAGGGTGAGTGTCAGGAGGATGGAGCCAGGCTCTTCTCGGTGACAACCAGTGACAGGAAAAACGGCAATGGGTGCGAACTGGAACACAGGAGGTTCCACTGAAATATGAGAAGAAATTTCTTTCCAGTGAGGGTGCCAGAGCCTGGACCAGGCTGCCCAGGAAGGTCCAGACATTCTTCTCTGCAGACATTCAAACCTGCCTGGACAGCTTCCTGTGTAACCTCATCTGGGTGTTCCTGCTCTAGCCGGGGGATTGGACTGGATGAGATTTCGAGGTCGCTCAGCATCCCTGGCATTCTGTGATTCTGTGAATCATCCTCACATCGTTTTGCAGGTGCTCTGAAAGCATTTACAATGGGTGCGTCTTTTGTAAGTGAATCACACTGTACATGAATTTAGCAGCTTCTCTTCACTCTCCATTCCCAGATGTGCTCTCACGCGGGCAGCCCCACTGGGGCCAATGCCCAACGAGGATATTGATGTCGGCAACTTAGAAGCCCTGGAAAAATCCCGCAGTTTCAGTCAGTCCTTGAGGCTGGCGGAGAAGGAGAGCAGGGAGCCAAACTGGGGGCAGATGGCCCGGCAGCACAGCAGCCCCAGCCAGGTACTCGCCCAAGGGGCTGCGCCATGCGGGGCTTTGCTGCTGGAGGTCAAGAAAGCTGTTGCTGGGGCTGCATTTTGCCCCAAACTGTGCTCTGGAAAGAGCTGATGAGGGGCTTTGGCACAAGGTGGGCCCTTTTCTGATGTAGAAGTTTGCAGAGTGCAAATGTTTCAGGGAATCGAATGCAGTTCTGGGAGGAGGGAGGCTGGCCAGGACCTGCCAAGAGACATGGAACAGAGTAGAGGAGTGATTCCTTGGAATCATAGAATCATTTGGTTGGAAAAGACCCTCAAGACCATCGAGTCCAACCATAACCCACCCCCAGCATTGCCCCATATCCTGAGAACCTCATCTCCATCTGTCCAACCCCTCCAGGGATGGTGACTCCATCACTGCCCTGGGCAGCCTGTACCAATGCCCAACAGCCCTTTGGGGAAGCAATTGTTCCCAGGATCCAACCCTATCCTGCCCTGTGGCAACTTGAGGCTGTTTCATCTTGTCCTAAACCCAGTAGTGTCAGAGGAACCAGAGCACGAACCAGAGTTTTAGACTACCTGGAGCAAATAACCCAGTTTGGCTGCAGAGACCAGAGCTGCTCCTCGGCTGGGAAACCGCTGGGTCTGGGGTTGCGATGAGCTGGGGGAGGAGGAGGCGGCAGACGTGTGGAGGTGCCGAGAGAAGGCAGAGGTGGTAGATTCGAGTCTCTGCTGTCTTGGAGTTTGCGTCTCTTTCACAGCCTCTCTAACACTCTGCAGGTGTTTTGTGTTTGGGTATTTTGGGTATTGGAATTTATCAGCTATGTGATTTTTTCACCCCTGTCTGAAGAGCCAAAGACAGACATCAGCCTGCTGCATGAGAAGCTGCTGTGGGCAAAGGAAATCAAGGCAAGAAAGAAGAACCGCCAGATTGCCAAGCTGGAGAGAGCAGCGTGGCTCTGGACAGGTCTGTGCCCCGCCACCCTCTCCCTGCCCTGGCCGCGCTGGGTCCTCTGGTGTCACCTCCAGCGTTTCCCTCTTCTCGCAGCGCTGATCCCCCTCGATGAGGTCAGAGCTGAGTGGGAGAAGAGCAGCAGCCCGTTCCACAAGCAGCGCGTGGCCGAGCACTGTGTTGCGGAGAGAACTTCCATCAGAGTTCCAGACCCGAGCGGACGGAGGAAGAAATGCAGCCGACTCAATATGAGTGATAAAGCATACTTCAATTTATTGATACATTAAGCTGGTTTATATAAGACTTACAGTAATTATGCCTACTCATCTATTGATTGGATAGTATACAATAATTATGCCTACTCGTCACCTATTGATTGGATAGCATATATAATGAACTCAACCCTCTTGCGGTTTCTCTGGAATGCAACCTCCTCACCCTGCTGGAGATAGTTCCCTAAACTTGTTTATCTAAACGCTCAGTTGACCGAGAGTAACCGCTCAGTACTTTTCCACTATGCTACACCAGACTCATGCTAACTGAGGCCTACTCATGCTAACTCAGAACAAATTTTCCTGATATAACGGATCAGTAGAGCCATGCCCCTTCTCTATTAGCTATGTCCCAACACTGTGTGGTGTTTCGTGACTTGTTCCGAGGGGCCACACTCCCCGCTGCATCATCTTGAGGGTGGAGTACAGCCAGGAAGACGAGCACGCCGTGCCGGTCTGCTATGGGAACATGGTGACTCCGTCAGAGGTGTGTGAGGGGAGTGGGGCACAGCCTTGGCCCCACGGGAAGCCTCTGGTTTTCTCAGAAGCTCCTCATGGGCATTGTCTGCCCTGGGGGATTTTGTTTAGAAGAGTATTTCCTCTGTGATGATCCAAACTGTTTATTGGACGTGATAAAGACAGAACTTTGCAACAGGATGGCTGTCTGTCAGCAGGCTGATGTTTCTTAAGGCTCTGGGGGCTCTCCGGTGGAGCTGGATGACTTGGTGTCGCAGCCATGCCTGGTCTGTGCTGGGTCCTGGCCATGCCTGTGACCGGTTCGTGTTCTTTGCCTTGAAAATCATGACCTGATCTTAATGGAATGTGTTGTTTCAGTGACAGACATTCTGTTTTGTCGCTCATTTAGGCTTCCAGTCCTCCTGCAGTGTCATCCGAGGCAGATAAAGGCTCCCTGCGGATTGTGCTGCTCACAAATCCAGGTGAGTAGCAGGTTCTTTACAAAGAACATGTTTAAACAGGATGGTTTCCCTCTGCTCTTGTTTGCTGCTGTTTCTTTTGGCTGCACAGGCAGAGATGATGTTGTATCATCTGAATAGGGATGTGTTACATATGCAGGAAAGATTGTAGCCTCCCCAAAGCTCTAGCAGTTGAGAGATGAGACAGGACCGGTGTCGCAGTGTAGTGGAAGCAATTCCCTGACTCCCGTTTTTTGTTTCCCCCCAGACTCCTCTCCCTCAGAAGTCTGCCTGGCAGGTGCATTAGCTGCCACTGCTCACTCTGGGAAACTGAGGCAGGGTGAAGCAGCTGACCAAGAAGTCCCTTTAATCTTGAAATTACCTCTGTCGAGTTCTCATTTGAAGCTCAGTCCTATAAGAATGAGTTACTCTTTTGCTAGGAAAGGATTGCTGGGTGGTCTTGAGCTGCCCTGTTGGTTCAAAGCGGGTCTGGGGGTTCTCACTTTGGGGTTGATGCGAACACTGGCCTCAAGTTGTGCCAGGGGAGGTTCAGATTGGATATTAGGAAACATTTCTTCCTGGAAAGGGTTGTAGAGTACTGGAACAGGCTGCCCAGGGCAGTGGTGGAGTCACCATCCCAGGAAGACTTTAAAAGACGTGTAGATGAGGTTCTTGTGGACATGGGTTAGTGCCAGAGTTGGGTTATGGTTGGGCTCAATGATCTTGAGGGTCTCTTCCAACCCAAATGATTCTGTGATCCTATCACGAAGTCGCCTTTCTCTGTTGCAGGACGTTGAAGAGACGCGCACTCGGAGTACCTGCACCGGCTGGTGTGAGTACCGCACAGCAGAGCCGCGCTGCTGGGCTCGGGGAAAGCCCCGGCGGAGCGGGCAGAAACTCCTTCAACAGAGCTCTGGAATAAGGATTTGCTGAGACAGTTCTGTGGTTCTCTGGTGCTCCTGCCAGTGGCTTCTTCACGCCCATGTTCTGGGTCCTGCTAAAGATGCAGGAGTTCAGGTGTTGCTGCTGTTTGGCTTTCAAAATGCTGAGTGTGATATTTTTTTCCCAGTGAAAGCAGCCTCTGCTGTCTGTTTGCTTGTCAAACAGGGCGTAGGTTGTGTCACAACGTAGCCCAGAGTGATGTGCAATCCTGGGGGAATCTGCTGGCCCTAAGGGAAGGAAATGAATGGATATATAGTGAAGTAAACCTGTGTGTGTTCAGGACGAACGTCCCAGGCAATGACATGCAGTCGGGGAAGAAGATCTGCCGTCACCTGCCCCCTTTCCCCGCCGTGGGCACTGGCTGCCATCACTTCATCTTCCTGCTCTTCAAGCCAGAACTGCTCCATCGATTCCAGCGAGGATGATGGGCCCAGGCCCTGGGCACTGAGGCTGTTGCTGGGCGGTTCACACTCTCTTGGCCAGGCTGTTCTTGCGTGTTCTGATGACAAGGTCGTTACTGCTGGAGGAGAGCAAGTTCCTTGGAGTCTGCAGGGTTTTTAGGGCTGCTCTGAGTTTGTGTGTCGCCTGAAGCCGCAATCCCAGCCCTGCAAGCACTGTGCTGTCCTGTTGCTTTAAACCAGTCCATTAAGAAAGTGTTTTTTTCCTGCCTGGAGCAGAAAAGTGCAGAGGGCTGGAGAAGCTGGGAGAAGTTTTGATGTGCCTTCCTTTTCCACCTCTGTTTTATAGACTCAGGAGTGCTGTGGGGAAGTAGTTGCCTGCCAGAGTGCTGCAAGAAAAGAGAATCACATCAGCTCTCGTGCTTGTGTGTTGTTTCCAGCCACAGGCTCAAGATGTGAACCTTGAGCACGTTTGACTTGTACAGAAAGCATGAGGGATGCCATGATCCAGGCAGGGCTGGTATTTCAACAGTGCCAGTGGGACAGCTGCGTTACCTGGGTCTTCCATCAGCTCCTCAGTGAGAAATGGCCCGTGTCGGGGGCTGGGGAGCCGTGACGCAGCCCTGGGGTGAGGCACAGGGCTGGTGAACAAGCTGTGCCCGTGGGCTCCTGCTTGGTCCCGGCACTTGTCTGGGAGCTGTTACAGCACAGACTGGGCGCTTATGGAGCCATCCTCCCCCAAACTAACAGCAGTCTGAGGAAACAGCCTCTTAAAAGCCCATTTTGAATGAGCATTTTAAAATAACATTGAGAGCCTTCACCAGGGCGTGCTCGACCAGCCCTGGTTGGTGTGGGGGGCCCTTGTTAGCGGTGGAGAGGGCCTGGGGTTCGGATTTGTGCTGTCTCGCTATCGCTCTGTGTCACCCCTTAACAGATAGGAGAGAGCTTGTGTTTGAATTTGTGCGGCCGCCCATTTACCATCCTCCCCAGGTGAAGTTCCCGCGCCACCAGCCCCTGGGGTACCTGGACAGACAGCGAGACACCAAGGAGCCCATGTACGGCATTTCCTAGGGCCGGGCCTCCCCTCGAGGTGCTCTTCTCCGCTCTGGCAGGAAGGGCTGGGCTTGTTCTTCCCGTATTTTGACTCTGAGGACTGTGGCCCCTGCAGAGTGGTGGGACGGGAGGACGGACCCTTCTGTCTCATGCTGGCATCTCGGGGCAGAGGCGCTTTGTGCCGAGCGTCCTCTCCATCACCCGCTTGGGATTCTCTGGTCCGTGACCCACCGAGCAGTCCCCGGTGGTGGGGCAGCTCCACCTGCAAACTCTGCGCACAGCACCGTGCCAACTGTATGGCTGTAAGATCCTGGAAAAATCATTAAATGAACTCAAATCAAGGATTCAGTGCTCCTTTTGCTGAGCCTTTCCTTTCCGTGCTGCTCCAGGATGTGTTGTTGCAGAGCAAGAAGCAGACCCTCACTTGTTCCTGTTAAGGGCACCAACCCCTCTGCCATCCCAGCCCTCCAGGAGCCGGGTTTCGGAGGAAAAAACCCAAACTGCAGCCCAACATGGCAGCAAAAACCACAGGGAACATCCCAATTTCGTGAAGGGTCCCAGATCCCTAACCCCAGCAACCTTTTCTGCCGACACTGCTGGGTTTCTGTGCTGTGTTCCCCAGAATAAGGATCAAGGAAGCTGCTTAAGAAAATGGCAGCCAGAGGAGTTGGGCAGGGGAATGCCCCAAAAAATCCTTTTTTCCTCTCCAAAAAATGCCTTTTTCCCTCAAAGACCCCTATTCCCCCCCAAGAAAAAAAAAGCTTTTTCGCAGAAAATCTTCTTTTCCCCTCAAAAACCCCTCTTCTCCCCCAAAAACCCTTTTTTCCACAAAAAAACCCTTTTTTTCCCCACAAAAACCCACACTTTCCTCAAAAACCCCTTTTTTCTTCTTTTAATCCCCCACGTACCTCCCCATAACCCATTTCCTGCCAAAACTATTTTCCTCCATTTTCCCCCCAAAAAACCCACATTTTCCCACTAAAAACCACATTTTTTCTCCTCATAATAACCCCGTTTCCCACCCCAAAAAAACCTATTTTTCTCAAAAATAATCCTCTTTTTACCCCAAAAAGCCTTTTTTGCCTCATAAAACCCTATTCCCCCAAAAAAACACATTTTTTCTCTCATAAAACCCCCATTTTCCCACCAAAAAAACCCATTTTTCCCCCCCAAAAAACCTATTTCCCCCCCCAGAAACCCTTTTTTTGTCATAAAAAAACCCTTTTCCCCCAAAAAAATCATTTCCCCCAAAAAAAACCTCTCATTTCCCCCCAAAAAATTTACTTTTTCACCTCATAAAAAATCAATTTTCCCAAAAAAACCCTTCTTTACCTCATAAAATCCCAATTTTCCCCAAAAAAACCCATTTTTCTCCTCATCAAATCCCTATTATTTCTCTCCAAAAAATGTTTTCCTCTCATAAAAACCTGATTTTCCCCAAAAACCCCTTTATTTCCCCAAAAAAGAGCCTTTTATCCCATCATATAAGCCCCATTTTCCTAAAAAAAACCCTTTTTTCACCTCATAAAATCCCAATTTTCCCCAAAAAAAACCTTTTTTATCCTCATAAAAACCCCATTTTCTGCCCCTAAACCCCCTATTTTTTTTTCAAAAAAAATCCTTTTTTCTCTCCTAAAAATGCCTTTTTTCCTCAAAAAAACCTTTTCTCCCTCCCAATAAAAACCCCTTTTCCACAAAAAACCCCACTTTTTCCTAAAAAAAACCCTTTTCTTCTTTTAAACCCCCATGTACCTCCCCATAACCCATTTCCCACCAAAACTGTTTTCCTCCATTTTCCCCCCCAAAAAAACACCTTTTCTCACTAAAAACCACCATTTTTCTCCTCTTAATAACTCAATTTCCCCAAAAAAGCCCCTTTTTTCCCCAAAAAAATCCTCTTTTTACCCCAAAGAGCCTTTTTTTGCCTCATAAAACCCCATTCCCCCCCAGAACCCCACTTTTTTCTATCATAAAAACCCATTTTCCTCAAAAAACCCCCATTCTTTTCTGCCAAAAAACCCACTTTTTTTTCCTCTCATAAAAACCCCATTTCCCCCCAAAAAAACCTACTTTTTCTCCTCATAAAAACCCCATTTTCCTCAAAAAACACCCCACATTTTTTCCTCCAAAACACCTTTTTTTTTTTTTTTCTGTCATAAATAAACCTTTTTGCCCCCACGAAACCCCTCATTTTCCCCATAAAAATTCCATTTTCAAACAAAACCTTTTTTACCTCATAAAATCCCAATTTCCCCCCCCCCAAAAAAAACCCTTTTTTACTTCACAAAAACCCCGGTTTTCTCCTCATAAAATCCCCATTATTTCCTTCAAAAAAATGTTTTCCTCTCATAAAAACCTGATTTTCCCCAAAAAACCCTTTTTTTCCCCCAAAAAAGAGCCACTTTTCCCCTCATAAAACCCCCTTTTTTTAAAAAAAAAAAAAACTTTTTCACCTCATAAAATCCCAATTTTAACCCCCATTTCCCCCCAAAAAATCCCCAATTTTTCCCAAAAAACCCTTTTCTCCTCTCCAAAAAATGCCTTTTTTTCCTCAAAAACCTATTTTCTCACCCCAAAAAAACCCTTTTTCCCCCAAATCTCCCATTTTTTCCCCAAAAATCCCTATTTTTTCCTCCAAAAAAAGGTTTTTCTTCTTTAAAACACCACATACCTCCCCATAACCCACTTCCCGCCAAAACCATTTTCCTCCTTTCCCCCCCCCAAAAAAAACACTTTTTCCCACTAAAAAAAACACCTTTTTTCTCCCCAAATCCAAATTTACCTCAAACCCCCATTTTTTTTCCCCACAACCCCCTATTTTTTGCCAAAAAAAACTTTTATTCTTTTTTTAAACCCCCACGTACCTCACCATACCCCATTTCTCACCAAAACTGTTTTCCACCATTCCCTCCAAACCCCACTTTTTCCCCCAAAAAAAATCTTTTTTCTCCCCAAATCCAAATTTACCCTCAAACCCCTATTCCTTCCCCAAAAATGCACATTTTTTAATTAAAACTCCTTTTAATTCACTTACACCCCACGTACGTCCCCATGCTCCGTCTCCCACCAAAACCCCGCCGTTTTGCTCCTTGAAACAGGTGTTTTTCCTGCCAAAACCAGGTGTCTGGGCACCCCCTGCAGGATGTACAGCTGCCTGGTGTGCATCCCATCGCCGCCCCCCATCGCCCCCCGCGGCATCGTCCCCTCCAAGCGCCAGTGCGTGTCCGGGGGCAGCAGGAACACCTCCTGGTTTGGGAAGAGCTTCAACTCCAAGAGCACCCAGCACGGATCCTCCTCCAAGTCCGGGAAACGTGAGTTTGGGGGCCAAGATGGATGCTGGGGGACAACATGGCTGCTGGGGGCACAAGATGGCTGCCGGGGAGGAAGGGACAAGATGGCCGCCAGGGGGAAGGGACAACATGGCCACTGGGGGGTAGGGGACACGATGGCAGCCAAGGGGACAAGATGGCCACTGAGGGGACAGCATGGCTGCTGGGGGGACAAGATGGCTGCCAGGGGGACAACATGGCCGCTGGGGGGAAGGTGACAAGATGGCGGCCAAAGGGGTTGGGACAAGATGGTGGCCAAGGGAAAAGGATGGCAGACAAAGGGGTTGGGATAAGATGGCAGCCAGGGGGACAACATGGCGGGTGAGAGGTAAACAGGACAAGATGGTGGCTGAGGGGACAAGATGGCGGCAATTGTGAGGTAAATCTTGGCAATTCTGAGGTAAATCTTGGCCATTTTGAGGTAAACTTGCAATTTTGAGGTAAATGGCTCATTTTGGAGTGAATCTTGGCAATTCCAAGGTGTTTTTTTGCGATTCTGAGGTAAATTTTTGCGATTTTGAGACAAATCTTTGTGGCGCAGTAAAGGGCGATGACCTGTAGAGCATCAAGAAGGAGCTGAGCCAGATCAAGCAGAGAGCCTGGAGCGCATCAACTGTGAGCAGAGTGCGTTGGGGCAAACCCCCCCCGATTTCAGTCAAAAACCCAAATGTGGGGCAGAACCCCCGATTTCCGTCAAAACCCCCAAATCCAGAGCAAACCCCCCGGTTTTAACATTCTGGGCCTTCTTCCCCCAGAGCAGAAGAGCGAGAAGGCCGAGGAGCACAAGGAGAACAACGGCGGTGCAGGGGGGAAGGGTGAGCCTGCGGGCACCGCCGACGAGTCAGGGGAGGAGGGAGACCCGCTGGATGACGAGGAGGCCGAGGAGCCGGGAGACGAGCAGGTGGGGGCGGGGATGCGTCAAACACCGACATTTCCCAAATTCCAACATTTTCAAAATTCAAAATTTTCAAAATTCTGAAATTTCAAAATTTTGAAATTTTCAAAATTCCTTTTTGAATTTTCAGAATTTGAAAATTTTCACAATTCAAACATTTCAAAAATTTCAAAATTGTCAAAATTTCAGAATGTTCAAAATTGAAAATGTCATTTTCAAAATTCCCGAATTTTGAAATCTTCAAAATCTGAGTTTTCAAAATTTCAGTTTTCAAAATTCAAAAATAGCAACATTTTCAAAATCCAAAAATTTTCATAATCCCAAATGTTGAAATTTTCAAAATTTCCAAATTTACAAAAGTCATTAAAAAAAAATCAGAATTCTGAAATTTTCAAAATTCTGAAATTTTGAAATTTTCAATTAAAAAAATCATAGTTCAAAAATCTTCAAATAAAGAAGAATATAATTCAAGATTTGCAGAAATATAGAATCCTCAAAATTTGAAAATTCTCAAAATTTGAAATTTTTCAGAATTTGAAAAATCTCAAAAATAGAAAAAAATCAGGAAATTCTAGCAATTCTGAGGTAAATTCTTCCACTTTTGAGAGCGATGTGGTGATTCTGAGGCAAATTTTGGCTGTTTTGAGGTGAATTTTGGGGATTTGGAGGTGAAATTTGGATTTTGGGTGAAATGGTCCCAATTCTGTGTTCCCGCCACTGGAGTCCATCAAGGGGGATGAGAAGGAGGCGAAGGAGGCGAGGATGACCGGGACAGCGCCAACAGGGAGGATGATTCCTAAAGCCCCAAACCCGCCCCCGTTCACCCCAATAGGCCCCCTTTCCTGCCCCTGTGCTCATGCTGTCGTGGCCCCTCCCCCACCCCCGGCCCCGCCCCCCCTTTTAATTTTGATACCTTGTTACGAGTTGATGATTAAAGGACGGATGGTTTGTAGCTACGGGGTGACCCATAAGTGACGTGGGCACCCATAGAGCCCCATAGAGATTATAGAGACCATAGAAACTCATACTGACTCATAGATTGACCCATAGAAACCCAGTGACCAATGGGGACGCAGAGCTCTGCAAGCCCCGCCCTCCCAACCGTTGTGGGCGGGGCCAATCCCCATTTCCGACGATGCTCTGTGGCAACTCCTGCGCTTGGGGCCCCCCTTGGGCCGCCCCCCCCCCCGCTTTTCCTGCTGTGAGGTATTGGGGGGGGGAGGGGGCACAAAGGGGCGGGGCTGATTCTGACCCCTTCCCCACCCCCCCCAGGTGCCCCCACAGCAGCTTCGCGTGGCTGCCCCTCCCCCCGCCCCCCAGCGGGACGCGACCCCTCCAGGGCGGGATGGGGGAAGGGGAAGGAGGGGTCCCCCCGGGGGCGCTGAGCGAATACGAGACGGTGATGGCCGCGCTGGGGAGCCCCCTGGAGGAGGAACTGGAACCAGCTGCCACGCTTCCCCTCCCGCCGCTGGAGCCCCGCATGATCCTGCAGGTGGGACCCAGGAGCTGGGGTGCGGACCCGAGAAGTTCGGGAGGGCCCCTCAGCTCCGCCCTCTGTCGTAGGCGGAGGGCGTACTCTCCACCTGCTTCCTGTCTGCCATCTTGGGGCCGCCGCGTGACCTGCCGGACCTGGAAGCCATTTTGGAAGAGGAGGAGGAGGAGGAGGAAGCCAAGATGGCGGCAGTAGCGGGACGTGTCGACCCTCCCAACATGGTGCCCGTCGCCATGGAGACACCGCCCGCTCCCAAGATGGCAGCCGCGACGCGCCCTGACACCCCCAAGATGGCGGATGCCGTGGAGACGAGCGCCGACCCTCCCAAAATGGCGCCTGTAAGCATGGAGACGCGCGCTGACCCTCCCAAGATGGCGGATGCCGTGGAGATGAGCGTCGACCCTCCCAAAATGGCGTCTGTAGCCATGGAGACGCCCGCTGACCCTCACAAAATGGCGCCCGTAACTATGGAGACAGGCACCGACCCTCTCAAGATGGCGACGATGCCGCGGCGCAGGAAGCTCCAGCCAATCGGGGCACGTTTAATCCGGCGCCGGGGGCGCGTCCGGCAGTGGGGGCGGTGCCGAGAGCGCCAGCCGGGGCGGGGCCAGCGCGCGGCGGGGCGGGCGCTTCCTATTGACCAATAGGGAGAGTGGAGATGAGACCCTCACACCCGGGAACGAGAACGTTGCACCAGTAAACGCCAGTCGCACCAGTTTAAACCAGTGACCCCCAGAGCCCACCAGTTTGTCCCAGTATAACCCAGTACCCCCCATAACCCCTCCCAGTCCCCCCCAGTATAAACCAGTAACATCCCAGTATAAAGCAGTGCCCACAAACCCCCTCCCAGTTCCCTCCTATTGACTCCCATTGACCCCAGTCCCCCCTGCACCCCGTTACCTGTCCCTGGTGAAGGTGCTGGTGCAGGGTCAGGTGGGGGCTGGGCACCGACAGCCCTTCCCCCACCCAACCCCCCAACTCTGGCGCCGTGTTGTACATGGTGACCACGGTCCCCCGCCCCCCACGGCCACGCCCAGCGCCCTGAATGGACAGCGGGGTCATGTGATGGGGGGAGGGCCCTCCTGAAATCCTAGGTCCCACCCAGAACTCCTGGGTCCCTCCCAAACACCTGGGTCCATTGGGGCACTCCTGGTTCCCCCCCTGAACTCCTTAGTTCCCCCGGAACTCCTGGGTCTGTCCCGGACTCCTCGGTCCCCTCCTGAACCCCTGGGTCCCTTGGGGCACTCCTGGGTCCCTCCCGAACTCCTGGGTCCACTGGGGCACTCCTGGGTCCCCTAGTTTGGTTGGAAGCTGTCACTCACAACTGGACACACTCCGGGGGGCTCAGGGTGAATAGGACCCGCACTCTCATTGCGTGCCCGGGATTGGCTCCTGGCCGCAGGGGGTGGAGCCCGTCGCTGGCTCCGCCTCTGCTCGAGGCACCGCCCACTTCCAGCCCCCGCCGACAGCTTCACCCTACCGGGGACGCACTTGGGACATCCAAAAAAACCCTTAATTCCCCACGAATTCCCTTGTTTTGCACCAAAATCCCCTTAAAATGCCCCAAAATCTGATTAATTTCCTATAATTCCCCCTTATTTCTGTTAATTTAATTAAAAACGCCCCAAAAGCCCCTTAAATCGCCTCTAAATCAATTTAAGTTGCCCCCAAATCACTTTAATTACCCCGTTTTTCCCCAAACCCTCGTTATGCCCCCCAAAACCCCCTTAAAATGCCTCAAACACATGCTCCACCTTTAAATACACCCTCCAGGCCCCGCCCACCGAAGCCCCGCCCATCTCACTCGATTGGCCATCGCGGCGCGCAGCCTCTCCAGGAAGTCCAGCAGGTGGGCGTGGCGCCGCCGAGGCTCCGACCACCCGGGCGCCAGCGCAGCCGCGAGGCTCAGGCCGTCCAGTGCAGCCCCGAAGCTCTCCTGGTATAGGAGGAGCTGCCGGAGAGCGCTGATTGGCTGAGGCACACAGCGGGCAGCTCCCCATTGGCTGCCACGCCTGCCGCTCCGCGCTGCACCCGCCCCCCCCGTTTTTGACGCTAATTGTCCAACCGCGGTGGCCACGCCCCCCGCCCCGCCCCTGCCGGCTTCCCGTTGGCTCACGGTG